>NC_058522.1:367403194-367707528 GCF_904849725.1 Hordeum vulgare subsp. vulgare
TTCCGATAGGTGGGGCTATCGTACATCCACGTTAGTGGAGACTTCAACCCACAGAGGCTAACGTCTATGAGAGTCCATGGAAGGCTCCACCCACAAGGGGTCCATGAAGAAGCATCCTTGTCTATTCCACAATGGCTTACGTCCATGAAGGACTAGCCTCACTCACAGTACATGTTCACGAAGTAGGCGATCTCCTTGAATGTACAAAATTCTTGGTTCAACTCCACAACATGAAATAGGAGGCTCCCAAGCGACACCTAACCAATCTAGGAGGCACCAACCTCCAAAAGGTAATAGATGCGGTAGAATGATGAAATCCTTGCTCTTGTTCTTCAAAAGATAGGTTCCTCAACACTCAATCATTCTCTCACATATTTGGCATGGGTAGGAGAGATTGCTTTTGTGGAAAGCAACTTGGGTAGGCTAAAGATCAAGTTTCAAATGAATGGATTGGAATATCTTAATCTCAACTCATTTAGGCGCCTCCCTCTCAGAAAAATGGATTTGGCAAGTGTGTGTGTGTGTGTTCTGAGTGCTACGTCTACGAATGAGAGGTGGTGGAGGGGTATATATAGGCATCCCCCAAAATCCAACCGTTACAACATTATTGCCCAACTCGATTATACTGAAATGAATCTTGGTGGTATCGAGTTGCACTAAATGGGGCAACTTTTGAATTCTCGGTGAGACCAATATATGAATCTCGGTGGCACCCATACAATGACCTAGAGTAGTTTTTCCAAATATCAGTGAGACCGATTCCAAAACTCAGAAATTATGATTCTTGGAATTGACACACGAGCAAGTTGGTCACTGATCTCGGTGGCACCGATATGGAACTTGGTGGTACCGAGAGATTAGGGTTTGGCAAAGGATCTGTTTGGTGGAAAATTGGTAGGGCTGAATGGAAAAACTTGGTGCCACCGATTTTGCTGTTTTGTCACGGGACAAAGATCTTTTGTGGGACAATGGTTGTGTATTTTTGGTCGCTATCTCTAAGCACTTGAGCAACCAATTCATCATAGTACCTCACCTCCTTTTTGTGGGGACCCCGACTTACTAGTCGAGAATCGCCGTGCTCAGTGATCCCAGAGATCAATGCTCACCGAACACAGATACTGAATAAAGAGTCTTACATCCAAGTACCGATTATTACATCACGTGACCGAAGGGTCAAGTTCACAAGACAGGGCCTAAGGCCAAATCACACGAGTACACTAATAGCGGAAAACAAAGGGGCTAAGCGGGTGCCCATACCATCAAGCCTACACCGATAGACATTCTGACTCGGAAGCGTCCTAGTTCACAGGGGTGTCTCCGAAGACATACTCATCTCCAAACTCCGGTCCTTCCATGTCTGGTCAATAACATAACCAGTGGCAAGCCAATGAGTACTTAGAATGTACTCGCAAACAACCCATGATATAATCAATGAAAGTGAAGGATAACAATATCATGCATCTCTAGTGTAACTCCACTGGGTGGAATGATCATGAATATGCATCAAGTTAAAGAATTACTCTTGAAGAACAGGTTACAGATATCGATATATCTGTCGAGGGTTGAACCATCCGGGTTCACCCTATATGCCAAGTCACCAAACTTGGTCATATCATTGCCATCATAGCAACACCTTTCTCATCACCATACACACACACACACACACACACACTCACGCACACTTGGTTTATGCGGAAATATCAGGACGTAGTTTAAGCAGGATTATCCAACTGTCCTTGACCGTGGACACGACTATTCGAATAGTTTACACTCTGCAGAGGTAGTACGCTGGACCCACAAGATCCGGGAAACTTCCGTGTCATCCACGACTCGCGGTATATCACATACCTGAGGTAAGAACCCGATCAATGCCCTTCCCCTGACGATAGTAGACAAAGAGGTCCACTCGATTGGTACCCAGCCCACATGTTGTACGTCTTACGAGCACCAACTCTGGACAGTACCAACCATGCCGGGACCAATGGTGTGACTTGAACTCATAAAAATAGCATAGTCGTCCTACCCGGCATGACCCCATCACGAGAGTGACCACATATCACTCCCGCCACTAGTAATGTGGCTCTTTGCTAGCACCGACCAGAGTAATTAACATAGCCCCGTCCCATAAGGGGTAACATGGTCGTACTGGTAAGGTTGGGACGATCGACACATCATAAATCTAATCCCATTTCCGAAACCATAGTCACACAAATCCGGATGCATCACTTCACCAAAAGTGACCACCTATCTCATCATCACCCTCGGGCATTAGTGGCACCCGACGGGGTTTTCATAAACTCTTACTTTATGTCAACAACATGCTCATGATAATACTACTTCTATCTTTACTTGTCAACATGGTATTAGCATGACCCTCAAGGGGTAGGGTCAAGCTCAACGCATGTGCTTCGGGGGAGCCTTTGGTAAAACCATATCAAATGATTACCGGCACTTATGATCATATGCAACGGGAATACTTGCTATTTGACATGCAAAGTAACATATGCCCAGTCATGGTCAAAGGGCTGCTTGCCTTGGTCAGCTAAGTATCCGGGGTCTTCGAGGTCTTCCGCTCCGATTCCCTCGTCACACGGATTTTCTATCGTCGATAAAAAAATAAATAAGAAGTAGCTCACACATAAACTATCCACAAAGTTATTTTAAAAATGTTCCCTATCTCTGATAAAACTAAGATATCATTTAAAAAATATTTGCCTTAGTTTTCTTTGAAGGAATATTTTTGAAAACAACCAAGCAGAAGCAAAACTATTTCATTTTAGCCCTTTTTATTATTATAAAATAGAATAGTTGCTGGAAAAATTCATATAAGCATATCATTAAATACTACACATTTTTAGAAAAATAACAGTGGAAGAACTATATTTTTACACTGGTTAAATGTTTTTATAAAAATCTTAGAAATCCAGGTTTAAAAATAAAAAGAAAAACAGGCTAGCTCTGGCCTGGCTCGGCCGAGAGCTGGGCTGGCCCATGGACAGCCGACGGCCTGCCCAGGTGCGCAAGCCGTCAGGTTTGAACCTGACGCGCGGGGCCCTGCGGTCAGTTGCTGAGGCCAGCGCGGGGGAGGAGGCTGGGCCACCGATTGGTGGGGCACACCTGTTGTGGTCGTCTCCTACCTCCGGCCAGAGAGGAGGAGGAGGACGCCGACGAGGTTGCCGACGCGCTCATGCCCCAATGAACACGGGAATTGGTTTGCCTGACCGTCACCTACCTGCTGGTGGTCGAAACAACGACGGGGAGGAAGGGGTTCGCCGATGACGAGGAGGCCGTGGCGGAGGAGTTTCCGGAAGTGGTCGAGGGGGTGGCTAGAGAGGTACTAGTGATCGTGGCGAAGCTATGTGAGGGGTGCTGGAGCGAGGGGAGGGCTATTTATAGGCCCGCGACGGTGAGCAAATTCGGGAGCACCGGTGACTCACCATGGCGCGCATGGGGGTGAAGAGAGAGGTTGGGGTTGAAACCACGGTCTCAGGATGTGGTATTGGGCTGCCCGAACCATCTGCTGCAGAGAGAGAGGGAGGAGAGTCGTGCATTCGTGGCCGCGCAACCTTGGCCGGTCCTGGAGCGCGCGGGCACGCGTTGCGCGAGCTCTAGTGCAAGAGAGGAGGGGCCCTGAGGCTTGCCTGACGCAGAGGGGTTGTCGGGGAAGTGGTTGGACATCTCGGGGGAGGCTGGAACTGGTCGAGGGCGTCGCCCCCATCTCGGTGACTCCCTGTAGCGCGCCCAAAGCGTAGTTTTGGCATGCCACGGCATGCTGGTGCGCTCTGAGGCACTTTGGACGTGTCTAGCATGTCCTGGCACTTGCTGGGGGTGTGGCTAGCCGTTTGATTTTAGTGGGAGCTTTGGCTGGTCAAAGGAGGCAAAAAATACTGGTGCTGTTAGTCATGAACTGAGGTCTAAATTGGGGTTTCTGGCCTTTCCACTTTGAACCAGTGAGGGGCCAGTTGACTGGGGTTAGATACAGGTACTGGCCACTTAATCTAAGAGCTTGAAGCAAAGGAGTTTGGTTTAGATGTGGCTAAGGTGGCCTTTTCCTATCTGTCAGAAGGTGTTCGACAGTGGGTTTAGGGGGTTGCACCCCACCAATGGTGCTGAGACTTAACAGGTTTGGTTTTGGTGGTAAACCATGGAGTTCCACCAAATTTGAGCTCCAAAGGATAAGTTTAGCTTTGTAAACTTGATATCACTCCAATATGACCAGATCTGTTCCTTCCAAAGGGAGTGTGGGCAAACTTAGTCCCACAAATCCCTTTTTTGGTGTAGAACCCTCATTTGAGGTATTAGGCACTCATGCAAAGTTTTAGCCTCATTGGACAAACTTTGCTATGTAGAGTTGCTCTAACTTGATTCTGGATAGATAGGGTTTTTGGGTTATTAGGGGTCCTTATCCACCTTTGATCAAGGTGAAACTTTATGTGGACACCAAACAAGGCTTAGGGATACCACTGGAATTTTCTAGGAATTTATTGAGAATATTTCCTTTGGAAATATTTCAAAATGCCAAAACAAACAGAAATAGCTTTTATAGTTTTAATCAGTAAATATAATATAAAATGGGGTTTAAAATCCTATGTATGGAAAATATATGTCCTTATGATCATCTCTAAATTTAATCAGATTTTTCGAAGGCAGAATAGTATTTTCCCATGTTGGAATACCAATTCTGGACTCAGAAATGGACACGTTACTTAATTAGAAAAATAATCACGAAAATAATTAATTTTGTGGTTTTGAAATATAAAGATAGGTAAAAATCAGATTACCAAATATGAGTAGAAGCACTGCTTGCTATCAAGAACATGTAGTGCAACTCAAGGTGGTTTTACTTTGGTCAGCAAAGGTTTTTGGAAATCAGTATAATACCAAAGGAATTTAGGGTTTTGAAACCTCACATGATCAAGCATACAAACATTCAATGTCAATCATGGCACTCACAACATTAGTTTTGAAAAAGTTTTAACAAGCTCAGAATTTTACAACACAGACAGGTGATAGCAAAAACAGGGTGTGACAGACCTATCCCCCTTACAAGAATCTCGTCCCCGAGATTCCTATGCTAGGTGCTAAAAAGGTTTGGAAACTCAGATCAGAGACAGTCTTCACGCTCCCAGGTAGCTTCAGCTTCAGTGTGGTTGCTCCATTGAACCTTGAAGTACTTGATGGTGCGGCTTCGGGTGCATCGCTCTGCTTCATCCAGAAGGCAGATTGGCCTCTCGCGGTAGGTGAGATCAGATTGAAGGTCAATGGCCCGGTGATCATTGTCCTTGTAAGGATGGGAACGACTTGGCGTTTGGAGACACTTCCGAAGCTGTGACACGTGGAAAACGCTGTGCACTCCCGAAAGTTCCGGAGGTAACTCCAACTGATAAGCGACCTCTCCACGCCTTGCCGTGATCTTAAATGGCCCAATGAACCTTGGAGCGAGTTTCCCCTTAACGTGGAAACACTTGGTTCCCTTGAGAGGTGTAACACGGAGGTACACCAAATCTCCGGGAATGAACTCCACATTCCTGCAGCGAGAGTCCGCATAACTCTTTTGTCGCGACTTGGCTGCTTTCAGATTTTCTTGGACTAGTCGCACCTTCTCTTCTGCCCGGTGCAAAACTTTTGGTCCGAAAATCAGCCCGTCTCCGGTTTCTAACCAGTTGAGCAGGGTGCGGCATTTCCGTCCATACAACACTTCGAATGGGGCCATTTGGAGACTGGACTGGTAGCTGTTGTTGTATGAAAACTCAGCGAACGACAGGCAGTCTTCCCATTTGGCTCCGAGCGCTAGGACGCATGCCTGGAGCATATCTTCGAGTATCTGATTCACCCTTTCCGTCTTTCCTCCCATCTGCGGGTGGAAGGCGTTGCTGAAAGAGAGCTTGGTACCGAGGGCTTCCTGAAGTTTCCTCCAAAACCTTGAGGTGAACTGCGTGCCTCGGTCAGATACAATCTCCTTGGGAACTCCATGAAGGCTTACTATGCGCTCGATATAGAGACTAGCCAACTTGTTCCCGTCATAAGTGGTGTTGACAGGGATGAAATGTGCCACTTTGGTCAAATGGTCGACAACAACCCATATCGAGTTATGGCCCTTGCTAGACCTTGGTAGGCCGGTAATGAAATCCATCCCTACCTTGTCCCACTTCCATTCCGGCACCTGGAGAGGTTGTAGCTGTCCTACGGGTCGCTGATGCTCAGCTTTTAACTTGCTGACACACAACACACTTGGCCACATACGACGCGATTTCCCTCTTCATGCTGTGCCACCAGAATCTTTCTCGGAGATCTTGATACATCTTGGTACCACCGGGGTGAATGGTGTAGGGTGTATCATGAGCTTCCCGTAGGATGAGTTCCTTGAGTTCAGCCTTGTTGGGTACGCATAAACGTTTCCCAAACCACACCACTCCTTGATCATCCTCCAAGAATCCTGGGGCCTTGCCTTCTGGAATCTTCTTCTTGATACCTTCGATGCTCTTGTGACCCTTATGGGCTCCCTTGATGTCATCTTCCAGCGTTGTCTTGACTTCGAGGTTATCTACGAATCCTGTTCCACCAGTTCCAATCCGAAGTTCTCCAATTCTTCATATAAGGCGGGCTGCCTTTCCTTAAGCATGACGTTTAAGGTGCTGGTCTTTCGACTCAAGGCATCAACCACTACATTTGCCTTACCGGGGTGATATTGAATGCTGAGGTCGTAGTCTTTGTTTAACTCCAACCATCTCCGTTGACTCATATTCAATTCCCTTTGGGTGAAGATATACTTCAGACTCTTTTGGTCGGTGTATATTTCACATCGCTTCCCCAGAAGGTAATGTCACCATGTCTTCAGGGCATGAAGTACTGCTGCCAACTTGAGATCATGGGTGGCATAATTTTCCTCATGCGGGCGCAGTTGTCGTGACAAGTATGCCACGACCCTGCCATCCTGCATTAGAACCCCACCTAACCCGGTCCTTGAGGCATCGCAATATATCACGAACTCCTTGCTGATATCTGGAGTGGCCAATACCGGGGCGGTAGTTAACCTCTTCTTCAACTCTTGGAAGCTTGCCTCACACTCCGGCGTCCAATCGAACTTCTTGCCTTTCTTCAGGAGCTGAGTCATAGGTCACGTAATGCGGGAGAATCCTTCTACGAACTTGCGGTAATATCCTGCGAGTCCAAGGAAACTCCTGACTTCCTTCACGTCGATTGGCGATTCCCAGTTGGTTACCGTGGTAATCTTAGAGGGATCAACTGCCAATCCACTTGCTGTCATGGTATGGCCCAGGAATCCAACTTCATTCAGCCAAAACTGGCACTTGTTGAACTTGGCATACAGTTGGTGCTCTCGAAGCTTCTCCAACACTAGCCTCAAGTGTTGCTCATGCTCGTCTTCAGACTTGGAAAAGATTAATATGTCGTCAATGAATACGACGACAAACTTGTCCAGGTATTCCGTGAAGACCTTATTCATGAGGTACATGAAGTAAGCTGGGGCATTCGTCAATCCAAAGGACATGACAGTGCATTGGTACAGACCGTACCAGGTCACAAATGCCATCTTCGGAATGTCTTCGGGTCGAATCTTTAGTTGGTAATATCCAGATCGGAGGCCGATCTTGGAGTATACCTTTGCTCCATTCAGTTGGTCGAACAAGTCTTCAATCTTGGGGAGTGGATACTTGTTCTTGATCGTGACCTCATTGAGAGAACGGTAATCGACGCAAAGTCGGATTGTCCCATCCTTCTTGGACACGAAGAGAACAGGTGATCCCCAAGGTGACGCACTTGGACGAATAAACCCTCTCCTGAGTTGCTCATCCAGTTGCTTCTTCAACTCTGCTAGTTCTTTGGATCCCATCCTGTAAGGCTTCTTATAAATAGGCCTTCATCCTGGCATGAGTTCGATGATGAACTCGATGTCTCGATCAGGAGGCATCCCTGGTAGCTTATCAGGAAAGACGTCCGGGTATTCACAGACTATTGGCACTCGGTCGAGTCCTTCCTCTGATAGGCTGTTAACTCGTGGCACTCGAGTGGGTACTGGCTCAGAGACATACTTGACTTTGACCCCTTGGTCACTTGTCATGGTAATGGCCCTTTTAGCACAGTCCAAGATACTCCGATGCTTGGCCAACCAGTCCATACCGAGGATTACCTCTAGGCCTTGCGACTTAAGCACAATGAGATCCGCTGAGAAGCTCGTCCCATTGATAACTTTCCCGACCTTCCTACACCCTAGGTTGGTCCTCAAAACTGCTCCCGGGGTTTGAATTGCCATATGCCCATGAAGCAAGGTAGGTTCTAGACCACACTTTTCCGCAAACTTTTGCGTAACAAAGGAATGCGAAGCACCACAATCAAACAATACTGTTGCTGGGGTAGAGTTGATGAGGAACGTACTCAGAATGCAGTCCGGGTCTTCCTGTGCCTCTTCTGCGGAAATATGATTAATCTGCCCCTTGGTGTGATACTGCTGATTGCGGGGAGCCTGGTTCCTGCGTGGTGCTCCTTGGCCTGGATTTGGCGCATTGGGGCGCGGAGCATTGGGTTTCTTATTGGGGCACTGCCTGGAATAGTGCCCTGGTTGTCCACACCCGAAACAGGTAACTTGCGCTGGAAGGTTGGTCTTGCCCCCACCGTTGTTTGGCGGAGTGCTTGCTGGCTTGACGCTGACTTGCTGAGGTTGGTAATTCTGGCGAAATGTTGGATGCTTGTACTTCTGCTGCGGATAGTTGGGTCTTGCTGGGGCTGACTGCCACGGTCGTGATTTCGAGCTAATCGGTCCTCCACTACCCATTAGCTTGCGCTTACGGGTGTTGTCCATTGCACGACGCTTGTCTTCCAACATAAGTGCCTTATTAACCAGGTCACTGAAGGTCCGACATTCACAAATAACCAACTGATATTGGAGTGACTCTTGCAGTCCTTCCATAAAGCGCTCCACTTTGGCAACCTCAGTGCTGAGGTCTTCAGGTGCATATCTTGATAGGAGGTTGAACTTGTGCAAATACTCCTTGACTGATCCACTGCCTTGCCTTAAGGCCCGGAATTCCCGCTTCTTAATGGTCATCATTCCCGGAGGAATGTGAGCGGCGCGGAATCCATCCTTGAACACGGCCCAAGTGATGACTTGCCCGGCTCGCATGATCTGAAATCCATCCCACCAGGCTCTGGCTGTGCCTCCGAGACAGTGGGTTGCATAGAGGATTATCTCGTTGTCGTCAGTGCACTTGACCAGTGCGAGAAGGTCTTCAATAGTGCGGATCCAGTCATCGGCATCCAAGGGCTCAGTCGTCTCCGTGAATATGGGCGGCGTAGTCCGCATAAACTCAGAGAAAGTTGGGCGACTGTTGCCATTCCCGTTCTGCGGCGGGTGGTTTACCAAAGTTTGAGCCAGCTGCCGGATAGCGGCATTGTTGGCTTGATGCTCCTCCCGAAGAGCTTGAAGGAACTGAGCCATGGTCAAGCTTTCTGGGGGAGGCGGAGGCGGTGGAACATCGTCTTGCTGCACATGGTGATCTCCAGCTTGAGCTTCCCCTCCGGTTCCCTGCTGCTGTCCTGAAAAGGCAGAGCCGGGGTTGCTGAAGGTGCTGTTGTGAGTTGCATTCACCATCCTGTCAGGGGAGTAGATAGGTCAATTTTTTTTGCCACTGATTTCATTCGAAAGGGATGATGTTCTAGTAAAGAGGGGGTCTAGTGTTGTGCTAGTGTGCAAGGTTTTCATGACAAAGGTTTTAAAAAGAACTACTGCATTAATTTAAAACAAGTGATGTAGTCGCTCACAAGCTGCTTAAGGCAGAATGCGACTTGCATCCAACAGGTTCATGCAACATCCGGGTCATAAAATCCTGATACAAGAACTCCTACGTTCGGTACATCCTATGATGCTAAGCGATCGACTACACGGTTTCGTAAGCCGGCTCGGTGGGATCTTCTTCTTCATCTTCCTCTCTGTCTTCATCTTCATTAGTGCTTCCCTTCCTCGAGGGAGTAGGGGAAGGAAGCAGACCATCATGACGTCTCTTGGTTGGTGAGGTACCGAAGAGCTCGGTGTACTCCTCTGCGGTTAAACGACGTCTCTGAAGAGGAACAACCTGAAGCGGGGGTATTACTCCTCGGAAAGCAAAGCCAGGTGATATTACGGGTGCTCCTTCTTTCTTCACCTTGCGGTTCTTCATCTTCTCCATGCGAAGTAGGTCCTTGACTTGGTGCAGCTCTTGGCGGATCCTAGTTGACTCCTTGATCAAAAGATGCGTCAAGGTGTCTGAGGAGAGGCTGAAGTAGGTCTGAAACCTTAATGGCATCCCGTCCTCGGATGAGGGGTTGAGTGTCCAACTCCCGTCTACCTTATCCTTAACAAAAGTTAGGTGACGAGTAGCGGGCTCGTCCGCCATCTCAGGAAGGATGTCGCGGAGTCGCACGAGTGCCTCTCGTGCTGCAGTCTCCACGACCAACATCAGATCCTCCATTTGTGGCCCTTCAAAGAACCAGCTAGTTGGGGAGTCATTAGCCTTCACTATCACGTCCACGTGATACTCCTTGGTGTCGGCGTTGACACAATGTTCGTGGTAGAGAAATACGGGCGTGCGACGCAGTTGACACTTCTCGAGGCTATCACTCAAAAGCACAGGAAAGCCTGTTTCCAGAAGCGTCTCGGGTACGGCGGCCATCTACAAGGTGTAGAGGAGAGGGTTAGAAATATATAGTGGGTGCAGTTCTCGGGTAATTCTATGTGCACTAATTGTCTCGGCTATCGCCCATGCTACCTAAGGCTTCCTATAGTCAGGATGGCTCTGATACGAGGTCTGTGGGGACCCGACTTACTAGTCGAGAATCAACGTGCTCAGTGATCCCAGAGATCAATGCTCACCGAACACAGATACTGAATAAAGAGTCTTACATCGAAGTACCGATTATTACATCACGTGACCGAAGGGTCAAGTTCACAAGACAGGGCCTAAGGCCAAATCACACGAGTACACTAATATCGGAAAACAAAGGGGCTAAGCGGGTGCCCATGCCATCAAGCCTACACCGACAGGCATTCTGACTCGGAAGCGTCCTAGTTCACACGGGTGTCTCCGAAGACGTACTCATCTCCAAACTCCGGTCCTTCCATGTATGGTCAATAACATAACAAGTGGCAAGCCAATGAGTACTTTGAATGTACTCGCAAACAGCCCATGATAAAATCAATGAAAATGAAGGATAACAATATCATGCATCTCTAGTGTAACTCCACTGGGTGGAATGATCATGAATATGCATCAAGTTAAAGAATTACTCTTGAAGAACATGTTACAGATATCGATATATCTGCCGAGGGCTGAACCATCCGGGTTCACCCTATATGCCAAGTCACCGCACTTGGTCATATCATTGCCATCATAGCAACACCTTTCTCATCACCATACACACACACTCACGCACACTTGGTTTATGCGGAAATATCAGGACTTAGTTTAAGTAGGATTACCCAACTGTCCTTGACCGTGGACATAGCTATTCGAATAGTTTACACTCTGCAGAGGTCGTACGCTGGACCCACGAGATCCGGGAAACTTCCGTGTCATCCACGACTCGCTGTATATCACATACCCGAGGTAAGTACCCAATCAATGCCTTTCCCCTGACGATACTAGACAAAGAGGTCCACTCGATTGGTACCCAGCCCACATGTTGTACGTCTTACGAGCACCAACTCTGGACAGTACCAACCATGCAGGGACCAACAGTGTGACTGGAACTCATAAAAATGGCATAGTCGTCCTACCCGACACGACCCCATCACGAGAGTGACCACATATCACTCCCGTCACTAGTAATGTGGCTCTTGGCTAGCACCGACCAGAGTAATTAACAGAGCCCCGTCCCATAAGGGGTAACATGGTCGTACTGGTAAGGTTGGGATGGTCGACACATCATAAATCTTATCCCATTTCCGAAACCATACTCACACAAATCCGGGTGCATCACTTCACCAAAAGTGACCACCTATCTCATCATCACCCTCGGGCATTAGTGGCACCCGACGAGGTTTTCATAAACTCTTACTTTATGTCAACAACATGCTCATGATAATACTACTTCTATCTTTACTTGTCAACATGGTATTAGCATGACCCTCAAGGGGTAGGGTTAAGCTCAATGCATGTGCTCCGGGGGAGTCTTCGGTAAAACCATATCAAATGATCACCGACACTTATGATCATATGCAACGGGAATACTTGCTATTTAACATGCAAAGTAACATATGCCAAGTCATGGTCAAAGGGATGCTTGCCTTGGTCAGCTAAGTATCCGTGGTCTTCGAGGTCTTCCGCTCCGATTCCCTCGTCACATGGATTTTCTATCGTCGATAAAACAATAAATAAGAAGTAGCTCACACAGAAACAGTCCACAAAGTTATTTAAAAAATGTTCCCTATCTCTGATAAATATAAGATATCATTTTCAAAATATTGGCCTTAGTTTTCTTTGAAGGAATATGTTTGAAAATAACCAAGCAGAAGCAAAACTATTTCATTTTAGCCCTTTTTATTATTATAAAATAGAATAGTTGCTGGAAAAATTCATATGAGCATATCATTAAATACTACACATTTTTAGAAAAATAACAGTGGAAGAATTATACTTTTACACTGGTTAAATGTTTTTATAAAAATCTTAGAAATCCAGGTTTAAAAATAAAAAGAAAAACAGGCTAGCTCTAGCCTGGCTCAGCCCAGAGCTGGGCCGGCCCATGGACAGCCGACGGCCTGCCCAGGTGCGCAAGCCGTCAGGTTTGAACCTGACGCGCGGGGCCCTGCGGTCAGTTGCCGAGGCCAGCGCGGGGGAGGAGGCTGGGCCACCGATTGGTGGGGCACACCTGTCGTGGTCGTCTCCTACCTCCGGCCAGAGAGGAGGAGGAGGACACCGACGAGGTTGCCGACGCGCTCATGCCCCAATGAACACGGGAATTGGTTTGCCTGACCGTCACCTACCTGCTGGTGGTCGAAACAACGACGGGGAGGCAGGGGTTCGCCGATGACGAGCAGGCCGTGGCGGAGGAGTTTCCGGAAGTGGTCGAGGGGGTGGCTAGAGAGGTACTAGTGATCGTGGCGAAGCTATGTGAAGGGTGCTGGAGCGAGGGGGAGGGCTATTTATAGGCCCGCGACGGTGAGCAGATTCGGGAGCGTCGGTGACTCACCGTGGCGCGCATGGGGGTGCAGAGAGAGGTTGGGGTTGAAACCACGGTCTCAGGATGTGGTATTGGGCCGCCCGCACCATCTGCTGCAGAGAGAGAGGGAGGAGAGTCGTGCATTCGTGGCCGCGCAACCTTGGCCGGTCCTGGAGCGCGCGGGCACGCGTCGCGCAAGCTCTAGCGCGAGAGAGGAGGGTCCCTGAGGCTTGCCCGACGCAGAGGGTTTGTCGGGGAAGAGGTTGGACATCTCGGGGGAGGCTGGATCTGGCCGAGGGCGTCGCCCCCACCTTGGTGACTCCCTGTAGCGCGCCCAGAGCATAGTTTTGGCATGCCATGGCATGCTGGTGCGCTCTGAGGCACTTTAGACGTGTCTAGCATGTTCTGACACTTGCTGGGGGTGTGGCTAGCCGTTTGATTTTAGTGGGAGCCTCGGCTGGTCAATGGAGGCAAGAAATACTGGTGCTGTCAGTCATGAACTGAGGTCTAAATTGGGGTTTTTTGGCCTTTCCACTTTGAACTAGTGAGGGGCCAGTTGACTGGGGTTAGATACATGTACTGGCCACTTAATCTAAGAGTTTGAAGCAAAGGAGTCTGGTTTAGCTGTGGCTAAGGTGGCCTTTTCCTATCTGTCAGAAGGTGTTCGACAGTGGGTTTAGGGGGTTGCACCCCACCACTGGTGCGGAGACTTAACATGTTTGGTTTTGGTGGTAAACCATGGAGTTCCACCAAATTTGAGCTCCAAAGGATAAGTTTAGCTTTGTAAACTTGATATCACTCCAATATGACCAGATGTGTTCCTTCCAAAGGGAGTGTGGGCAAACTAAGTCCCACAAATCCCATTTTGGGTGTAGAACCCTCATTCATTATAGTTTAAAAAAAATAGAGGGGAACTTAAAACTTTTTCTAAAAAGAGAAGCGATTGAAAGGTGATGCATTGCGTAAGTGAGGGTCGACCTTGAGCACTTGTGTTCATGCTCATGGAAACAATGTAGAATTTTTCATGGAAGTTTCTCGCAAAAATAATTATACCCTTGTACAATTCCATTGTATTATAAAAATAATGTGCCAAGTAAAGCCTTTATGATTAGTTTGGGTGATAGTTGTTTGATCATGTTGAAAAAGACAGAAACTTTGCACTCACGAAATCATTTCTCATTTCTATACAGAGAGTGCTATTGAGTTGATTCTTTTTGATGCTTATTGACATAAAAATTTCCTTAATTATCATAATTTTTTCAGAATTTTTGGAGTATCAGAAGTATGATATAAATTCAGATTACTACAGACTGTTCTGTTTTTGACCGATTCTGTTTTCTATGCATTGTTCTCTTATTTTGATGAATCTATGGGTAGTATCGGGGGGTATGAACCATGGTGAAGTTGGATTACAGTAGATATAATGCTAATATGAATTTGGAATGAGTTCAAAACAATACTTAAAGTTGTGATTTACTTTATTATACTAACGGATCTCATGAAGGTTTTGTTGAGTTTTGTGTGATTGAAGTTTTCATGTTTCGGGTGAGAGACCACGATGGATGAAGGAATAAGGAGAGGCAAGAGCCTAAGCTTGGGGATGCCCGAGGCACCCCAAGGTAATATTCAAGGAAGACTCAAGCTTCTAAGCCGGGGCATCCCCTCTTTCATCTACAATCTATCGGTAATTTTACTCGGAGCTATATTTTTATTCGTCACATGATATGTGCAAATGCTTGGAGCGCCTTTTGTGTTTATTTTTCCTTTTTATTTTATGCACCATGCTGGTATGAGATAGTCCTTGGTTGGCTTTATAGAATGCTTCATTTGATTCACTTATATCATTTGAAGTTTGGATTGCCTGTTTCCCTACACATAGAAAACCACCACTTGTAGAATGCTCTTTTGCTTCACTTATATTTGTTAGAGCGGGGCATATATTTTGTAGAAAGAATTAAAATCTCATGCTTCACTTATACCTATTTAGAGAGTTAACAGGAGTTGGTCATTCACATGGTTAGTCATAAAATCCTACATAAAACTTGTAGATCACTCAATATGATATGTTTGATTCCTTGCAATAGTTTTGCGACATGAAGATGTGATATTAGAGTCATGCTAGTGAGTAATTCTGTATTCGTAGAAATACTTGTGTTAAGATTTGTGATTCCCGTAGCATGCACGCATGGTGAACCATTATGTGACGAAGTCGGAGCATGATTTATTTATTGCTTGTCATCCTTTGTGTGGAAGTCGGGATCGCGCGATGGTTAACTCCTACCAACCCTTCCCTTAGGAGCATGCGTGTACTACTTTGTTTTGATGACTAATAGACTTTTGCAATAAGTATGTGAGTTCTTAATGACTAATGTTGAGTTCATGGATTATACGCACTCTCACCCTTCCACCATTGCTAGCCTATCAAGTACCGCACAACTTTCGCCGGCACATTACACCCACCATATACCCTTCCTCAAAACAGCCACCATACCTACCTATTATGGCATTTCCATAGCCATTCCGAGATATACTGCGATGCAACTTCCATCGTTCCGTTTATTATGACACACACCATCATTGTCATATTGCTTTGCATGATCGTAAGATAGCTAGCATGATGTTTTCATGCCTCGTCCGTTTTTTTGATGTCATTGCTACGCTAGACCATTGCACATCCCGGTACACCGCCGGAGGCATTCATATACAGCCATATTTTGTTCTAAATATTGAGTTGTATGTGGCACCCCGATTCAAAGAATCGGATTACCAGTGTTTCCAACCCAGAGATCATGTCTTCTGGAAACACTCAACAACTTGGCACATAACGGAACTGACTTTATTGATAGCATAATGTTACAAGAGCATATCTTACAATGATAGCGAGGCCAAAGGCACCCTTGGTGCAGCACAATATCTACATTATTTATGAGACATAGTGGGGCCTCGAAACTACGAAGCACTTCTACGGCGTAGCGGAATATAGCGGCAACTCCATACACAGGGACACTGCTATGGACACTTCCTAGTATGCATCATCAGGACCTCCGTCCTCGGCTTCTCCTGCATCTGGCATGATACGCCAGGTGAGTACTTTGAATGTACTTGCAAGCTCATAATAACCAAGCAATGCAGCAAACAAAAGCATGGCAACAAATTAAGAATAATACCACTTGACTTTATAACAACCACTTAGTCATGTCCTGGGTTGTCTCACAACCACCGGAATGCTCATAGAGCATCTCCACTCAACTAGAGAGTTCTTCCATCATTACTAACGTCCACACGGGTGACCATCTACTGAGGTCTGGTTGGGCCGTCCATTATCGTGGACACGGCTATCCGAATAGTTTTTACACTCTGCAGAGGTTGCAGACTTTACCCACACTCTGGAGCACTGACCTCGTGATCCCATTCGGGTGGACCAGCATTGCTCCAACACAACTTGTTTGGCCCATGACCCTCTCATCATATCAACGACAACCACTCCCTTCCGGAGTCCTGCCCTGGGTGGCCCTGTGTCCTCATGACACCTACCACCGTCGTGGCCAAACAAACTGTCCCAAACGGGGACGGGCCCAACTCAACTTAACTGGGCTCACAGAGTTATCACCGCCCACTGGGCCAAGGTGGCACGCGTGCATAACCCTCCCTCTTTGGGGCATATCGGTGAGAGATCACGCGGACACCCCAAGTCATGGCCTTCCCATACCGGCAAGAGGTGGTTGTACGATTATGCCCGGTCAGGTGACTCATGATCATCCACCATATCTTAGCAACAATAGTAACTCATAATCATAAGCATATATCTCTATATGATCATTTATTAAATCATTATTTTCTTAGCAAGTTAATCAAGTTTAATGCATGAGGAGGTGAGCTATGCTATGCAAAACTACATCACATGGATATGATGGCTTGACTTGATCAGTGGGGTTGTTCAAACACTCCTGGTCTTCAAAGTTTCCCTCTGAAAATGTATTTGAAGTAGCAAAATAAAAGGAAAAGCATTAAATACCTTTTTATTAACCATAAATTCATGAGTGTGGGAAAAATACCAAAATTTACCAGATTGTAAAGAATTTCAATACAAACCCAATTAAAAAAGAATCAAGTGATTTGGACTTGTAGATAAAAAGATTTAAATGATCAAAGTTTCTGTTAAAAACTGAAATAAATAAAAGAAAAGAAAACCTGGGGGGGGCACGTCGAAGGCGTAAAGTGGAGGGGTGATACGTCTCAAACGTATCTATAATTTTTGATGGTTTCACGTTGTTATCTTGTCAACTTTGGATGTTTTGTTTACCTTTTATATCTTTTTTGGGACTAACTTATTAATCCAGTGCCAAGTGCCAGTTCCTGTTTTTTCTGTGTTTTTGACTCTTTTCAGATCTGATTTTGGAACGGAGTCCAAACGGAATAAAATCCCCGAAATAAATTTTTCCAGAACGGAAGAAGATCGGGAGGCTTGAGGGCCAAGGCAGGGGCCCACAGGGAGCCCACAAGCCCTGTTGCCGCCGCCAGGGGGGCTCGCGGCAACCAGGCTTGTGGCCTCCGTGACGCTCCCCTGCCCTAGCTCTTTGGCCTATAAATTCCCTAAAAATCCAGAAAAAATCAGGGCATCCACGAAAACACTTTTGCGCCGCCGCAAGCTCCCGTTTCCGCGAGATCTCATCTGGAGACCCTTCCCGGTGCCGTGCCGGAGGGGACTTTGGAGTTGGAGGGCTTCTACATCAACATCATCGCCTCTCCAATGACTCGTGAGTAGTCCACTTCAGACCTACGGGTCCGTAGTTAGTAGCTAGATGGTTTCTTCTCTCTCTTGGATCTTCAATACAAAGTTCTCCATGATCTTCATGGAGATCTATCCGATGTAATCCTATTTGGCGGTGTGTTTGTCGAGATCCGATGAATTGTGGATTTGTGATCAGATTATCTATGAATTATATTTGAGTCTTTGCTGATTTCTTATATGCATGATTTGATATCCTTGTAAGTCTCTCCGAGTCTTGAGTTTTGTTTGGCCAACTAGATCTATGATTCTTGCAATGGGAGAAGTGCTTGGTTTTGGGTTCATACCGTGTGGTGATCTTTCCCAGTGACAGAAGGGGCAGCAAGGCACACATCGTGTTGTTGCCATCAAGGGTAACAAGATGGGCTTTTATCGTAGTATGAGATTGTCCATCTACATCATGCCATCTTGCTTAAGGTGTTACTCTGTTCTTTTGGACTTAATACACTAGATGCATGCTGGATAGCGGTCCACGTGTGGAGTAATAGTAGTACATGCAGAAAGTATCGGTCTACTTGTTTTGGATGTGATGCCTATAGATATAATCATTGCCTTAGATAACGTCACGACTTTGCGCGGTTCTATCAATTGCTCGACAGTAATTCGTTCACCCACCATCTACTTGCTTTCATGAGAGAAGCCACTAGTGAACACTACGGCCCCCGGGTCTATTCACACCTATCGTTTCCACTTTCACTTTTACTTTGCTTGTTTACTTTGTTGCTTTCAGTTCTCACTTTGCAAACAATATATGAGGGATTGACAACCCCTTCATAGCGTTGGGTGCAAGCTCTTGGTGTTTGTGCAGGTACTTGTGACTTGACGAGATCTTCCATTGGTTCAATACCTTGGTTCTCAAAACTGAGGGAAATACTTACTTCCGCTGTGCTACATCACCCTTTCCTCTTCAAGGGAACACCAAAGCAAGGCTCCAAGGCCGCGGGGAAATCCTTTGCATATTTGCCAAGGAAGTCCCTAAAGGCGTAGCCGTAGCAGCAAGATTCCTGGCGCCGTACCGGGGAAGGTCTGTTGTCGCAGTAGTAGAAGGATTTCTGGCGCTGTTGCCGGGGAGGAGAGATCAAGTCAAGATCTATCCAAGTAGGTGTCACAAACTCATCTCTTGCATTTACCTTTTTTTCGCCAGTTGCCTCTTGTTTTCCTCTCCCCCACTTCACCAATTTGCCTTTTTTCCTTCGCCTTTTTCGTGTGCCTTTATCGTTCGCTCTTTTCTTTCATTTTCCTTTCCGTTGCTTGTGTGCTATGTGCCTTCGATATGCTTGCATCTTCGCTTGCTGAAAATCTAGTGATATGGATCCTCATCCACTTGCTAATCTCTTTAAGAGATCCAATTATGTTGATCCAATTGCTAGTTAGTTTAGTGCACTTGACTTTTTCTATGGAGTTTTGCTTAAGATGCGTGAATCTGAAAATTGTGAGGAAGAAATTTATGAAGTGATTCACGAGGGCTCCTTGGATGAAAAACATGATTGCAATGATTTCACTATAAATTCTATTAGTGACAATCATGCTAAAAATATGCAAAACCCTAAGCTTGGGGATGCTAGTTTTGCTATGTCCACTACTTGTTGCAATAATCATGATTGGGGTGATGATCTTTCTTATGATCTTGAAAATTTGTTTAACCCTCATGATGATTATGATGTTTGCAACAATATTGAAAGTGGGTTTGGAGACGTCATGACTTTAGTTGATGATAATTCCACTATTTTTGAAGAGCATCAACTTTGCATGCATGTGGATCATGAAAAGAATATCCTTTGGGATAGCTATATTGTTGAATTTGAATATGATCCCACATGTAATTTCTACGAGAGAGGAAAATATTGTGGTAGAAACTTTCATGTTACCAAATTACCTCTCGTTATGTTGAGATTGCTATTGTCTCTTTCTTCTTCCTTGCATTTGGTAACTATTGGTTGTCTTGCCAATTTGTTCTCCTATAAAATGCCTATGCATAGGGAGTATGGTAGACCTATATGTGATTTTCATATGCTTTATGATGTTCTCGTTGTGCTTCAATTATTGTCTTTTGTGTGAGCATCATCGAATTAGCAATGCCTAGCTAAGGGCGTTAAACAATAGTGCTTGTTGGGAGGAAACCCAACGAATCTATCCTTTTTCTTTCTATTTTGTGTTTCCCACACTTTCATAATTCTGTTATGATTGTGTTTTTTGTGTTTCTTTTTGCGTTTGTGCCAAGAAAAACCGTTATGATTAGTCTTAGGGATGATCGTTTGGTCATGCTGGAAAAGACAGAAACTTTCTGCTCAAAAAAAGAATTTTCATTTTTTTTCTGTAAGATATTTTGAGTTGATTCTTTTTGCTGCTGATTGCTACGCAAATTCTTCATACTGTCGTAATATTTCAGAATTTCTGAAGTACCAGAAGTATACGAAGTATACAGATTTCTACAGACTGGTCTGTTGTTAACAGATTCTGTTTTTGTTGAGTTGGTTGCTTATTTTGATGAAATTATGGATAGTATCGGGGGGGGGGGGTATTAGCCATGGAAGATTGAAAATACAGTAACCCAACATCAACATAAGTAGAATTTAAGTTTGCTACAGTATCTAAGGAAGTGGTGGTTTGCTTTCTTATACTAATGTTATCACGAGTTTCTGCTTAAGTTTCGTGTTGTGAAGTTTTCAAGTTTTGGGTGAAGTTCTTATGGACAAAAAGATAAAGAGTGGCAAGAGCTCAAGCTTGGGGATGACCAAGGCACCCCAAGTTGATTCAAGGATGCCGTAAAAGCCTAAGATTGGGGATGCCCCGGGAAGGCATCCCCTCTTTCGTCTTCAATCCATCGGTAACTTTACTTGGGGCTATATTTTTATTCACCACATGTTATGTGTTTTGCTTGGAGCATCTTGTATCGTAGGTGGGTCCATGGTTTAGATGCACTTTCACCTTCCACCATCACTATCTTCTTTAGTGCCGTGCAAATTTCGCCGGTGCACAAAACCTGTTGGGGAACGTCGCATGGGAAACAAAAATTTTCCTACGCGCACGAAGACCTATCATGGTGATGTCCATCTACGAGAGGGGATGAGTGATCTACGTACCCTTGTAGATCGTACAGCAGAAGTGTTAGTGAACGCGGTTGATGTAGTGGAATGTCCTCACGTCCCTCGATCCGCCCCGCGAACAATCCCGCGATCAGTCCCACGATCTAGTACCGAACGGATGGCACCTCCGCGTTCAACACACGTACAGCTCGACGATGATCTCGGCCTTCTTGATCCAGCAAGAGAGACGGAGAGGTAGAAGAGTTCTCCGGCAGCGTAACGGCGCTCCGGAGGTTGGTGATGACCTTGTCTCAGCAGGGCTCCGCCCGAGCTCCGCAGAAACGTGATCTAGAGGAAAAACCGTGGAGGTATGTGGTCGGGCTGCCGTGGAAAAGTCGTCTCAAATCAGCCCTAAAACCTCCGTATATATAGGTGGGAGGGAGGGGACCTTGCCTTGGGGCTCAAGGAGCCCCAAGGGGGTCGGCCGAGTCCAAGGGGGAAGGCTCCCCCCCAAACCGAGTTGGACTTGGTTTGGTGCGTGGGAGTCCTTCCTTCCCTTCCCACCTCCCTTTTTTTTTCTTCTGTTTGATTTTTCTTTCTATGGCGCATAGGGCCCTTTTGGGCTGTCCCACCAGCCCACTAAGGGCTGATGCGCCACCCTCATGGCCTATGGGCTTCCCCGAGGTGGGTTGCCCCCCCGGTGAACTCCCGGAACCCATTCGTCATTCCCGGTACATTCCCGGTAACTCCGAAAACCTTCCGGTAATCAAATGAGGTCATCCTATATATCAATCTTCGTTTCCAGACCATTCCGGAAACCCTCGTGACGTCCGTGATCTCATCCGGGACTCCGAACAACATTCGGTAACCAACCATATAACTCAAATACGCATAAAACAACGTCGAACCTTAAGTGTGCAGACCCTGCGGGTTCGAGAACTATGTAGACATGACCCGAGAGACTCCTCGGTCAATATCCAATAGCGGGACCTAGATGCCCATATTGGATCCTACATATTCTACAAAGATCTTATCATTTGAACCTCAGTGCCAAGGATTCATATAATCCCGTATGTCATTCCCTTTGTCCTTCGGTATGTTACTTGCCCGAGATTCGATCGTCAGTATCCGCATACCTATTTCAATCTCGTTCACCGGCAAGTCCAAGGGGGAAGGCTCCCCCCAAACCGAGTTGGACTTGGTTTGGTGGGTGGGAGTCCTTCCTTCCCTTCCCACCTCCCTTTTTTTTTCTTCTCTTTGATTTTTCTTTCTATGGCGCATAGGGCCCTTTTGGGCTGTCCCACCAGCCCACTAAGGGCTGATGCGCCACCCTCATGGCCTATGGGCTTCCCCGGGGTGGGTTGCCCCCCCGGTGAACTCCCGGAACCCATTCGTCATTCCCGGTACATTCCTAGTAACTCCGAAAACCTTCCGGTAATCAAATGAGGTCATTCTATATATCAATCTTCGTTTCTGGACCACTCCGGAAACCCTCGTGACGTCCGTGATCTCATCCGGGACTCCGAACAACATTCGGTAACCAACCATATAACTCAAATACGCATAAAACAACGTCGAACCTTAAGTGTGCAGACCCTGCGGGTTCGAGAACTATGTAGACATGACCCGAGAGACTCCTCGGTCAATATCCAATAGCGGGACCTTGATGCCCATATTGGATCCTACATATTCTACGAAGATCTTATCGTTTGAACCTCAGTGCCAAGGATTCATATAATCCCGTATGTCATTCCCTTTGTCCTTCGGTATGTTACTTCCCCGAGATTCGATCGTCAATATCCGCATACCTATTTCAATCTCGTTCACCGGCAAGTCTCTTTACTCGTTCCGTAATACAAGATCCCGCAACTTACACTAAGTTACATTGCTTGCAAGGCTTGTGTGTGATGTTGTATTACCGAGTGGGCCCCGAGATACCTCTCCGTCACACGGAGTGACAAATCCCAGTGTTGATCCATACTAACTCAACTAACACCTTCGGAGATACCTGTAGAGCATCTTTATAGTCACCCAGTTACGTTGCGACGTTTGATACACACAAAGCATTCCTCCGGTGTCAGTGAGTTATATGATCTCATGGTCATAGGAATAAATACTTGACACGCAGAAAACAGTAGCAACAAAATGACACGATCAACATGCTACGTCTATTAGTTTGGGTCTAGTCCATCACGTGATTCTCCTAATGACGTGATCCAGTTATCAAGCAACAACACTTTGTTCATAATCAGAAGACACTGACTATCTTTGATCAACTGGCTAGCCAACTAGAGGCTTGCTAGGGACGGTGTTTTGTCTATGTATCCACACATGTAAATGAGTCTTCATTCAATACAATTATAGCATGGATAATAAACGATTATCTTGATACATGAATTATAATAATAACTATATTTATTATTGCCTCTAGGGCATAATTCCAATAGTCTCCCACTTGCACTAGAGTCAATAATCTAGCCCTCACATTATCATGTGAATTACATTGTAATAAATCTAACACCCATACAGTTCTGGTGTTGATCATGCTTTGGCCGTGGAAGAGGTTTAGTCAGCGGGTCTGCTACATTCAGATCCGTGTGCACTTTGCATATATTTACATCCTCTCCCTCGACGTAGTCGCGGATGAGGTTGAAGCGTCGTTTGATGTGTCTGGTCTTCTTGTGAAACCGTGGTTCCTTTGCTAAGGCAATGGCACCCGTGTTGTCACAGAACAAGGTTATTGGATTCAGTGCGCTTGGCACCACTCCGAGATCCGTCATGAACTGCTTCATCCAGACACCCTCCTTAGCCGCCTCCGAGGCAGCCATGTACTCCGCTTCACATGTAGAATCTGCTACGACGCTTTGCTTGGAACTGCACCAGCTTACCGCACCCCCATTACGAATAAATACGTATCCGGTTTGCGACTTAGAGTCGTCTGGATCTGTGTCAAAGCTTGCATCGACGTAACCTTTTACGGCGAGCTCTTCGTCACCTCCATACACGAGAAACATCTCCTTAGTCCTTTTCAGGTACTTCAGGATATTCTTGACCGCTGTCCAGTGATCCACCCCTGGATTACTCTGGAATCTACCTGCCATACTTATGGCCAGGCTAACATCCGGTCTAGTACACAACATTGCATACATGATAGAACCTATGGCTGAAGCATAGGGGACGGAGCGCATATGCTCTCTATCTTCATCAGTTGCTGGGCACTGAGTCTTACTCAATCTCATACCTTGTAAAACTGGCAAGAACCCTTTCTTGGACTGTTCCATTTTGAACCTCTTCAAAATTTTATCAAGGTATGTGCTTTGTGAAAGTCCTATCAGGCGTTTTGATCTATCCCTATAGATCTTAATGCCTAGAATGTAAGCAGCTTCTCCTAGGTCCTTCATAGAGAAACTTTTATTCAAGTAATCCTTTATGCTCTCCAAAAACTCTACGTTGTTTCCAATCAGTAATATGTCATCCACATATAATATTAGAAACGCCACAGAGCTCCCACTCACTTTCTTGTAAACACAAGATTCTCCAACCACTTGTATAAACCCAAATGCTTTGATCACCTCATCAAAGCATTTGTTCCAACTCCGAGATGCTTGCACCAGTCCATAAATGGATCGCTGGAGCTTGCACACCTTGTTAGAATTCTTAGGATTGACAAAACCTTCGGGTTGTATCATATACAACTCTTCCTTAAGGAAACCATTAAGGAACGCCGTTTTGACATCCATCTGCCAGATTTCATAATCGAAAAATGCAGCTAGTGCTAACATGATTCTGACGGACTTAAGCATCGCTACGGGTGAGAATGTCTCATCGTAGTCAACTCCTTGAACTTGTGAAAAACCCTTTGCCACAAGTCAAGCTTTATAAACGGTCACATTGCCGTCAGCGTCCGTCTTCCTCTTAAAGATCCATTTGTTCTGAATAGCCTTGCGGCCCTCAGGTAGTACCTCCAAAGTCCACACTTTGTTCTCATACATGGATCCTATCTCGGACTTCATGGCTTCTTGCCATTTGTTGGAATCTGGGCCCACCATTGCTTCTTCATAATTTGCAGGTTCATTGTTGTCTAACAACATGATTGATAAGACGGGATTACCGTACCACTCTGGAGCAGCACGTGGTCTCGTCGACCTGCGTGGTTCAACAGAAACTTGAACTGGAGTTTCATGATCATCATCATTAACTTCCTCCTCAACCGGCGTCGCAACGACAGAGGTTTCCCCTTGCCCTGCGCCACCATCCAGAGGGATGAGATGTTCGACAACCTCGTCAAGTTCTATCTTCCTCCCACTCAATTCTCTCGAGAGAAACTCCTTCTCGAGAAAAGCTCCGTTTTTAGCAACAAACACTTTGCCCTCGGATTTGAGATAGAAGGTGTACCCAACTGTCTCTTTTGGGTAACCTATGAAGACGCACTTTTCTGCTTTGGGTTCCAGCTTTTCAGGCTGAAGCTTTTTGACATAAGCATCACATCCCCAAACTTTAAGAAACGACAACTTTGGCCTTTTGCCATACCACAGTTCGTATGGTGTCGTCTCAACGGATTTTGATGGTGCCCTATTTAAAGTGAATGCAGCTGTTTCTAATGCATAACCCCAAAACGATAACGGCAAATCAGTAAGAGACATCATAGATCGTACCATCTCTAATAGAGTACGATTACGACGTTCGGACACACCATTACGCTGTGGTGTTCCAGGCGGTGTTAACTGTGAAACAATTCCACATTGTTTTAAGTGAGTACCAAACTCGAAACTCAGATATTCACCCCCACGATCAGACCGTAGGAACTTGATCTTCTTGTTACGATGATTTTCAACTTCACTCTGAAATTGCTTGAACTTTTCAAATGTTTCAGACTTGTGCTTCATTAAGTAGACATAACCATATCTACTCAAATCGTCAGTGAAGGTGAGAAAATAACGATATCCGCCGCGTGCCTCCACGCTCATCGTACCACACACATCGGTATGTATGATTTCCAACAAGTCACTTGCACGCTCCATTGTTCCGGAGAACGGAGTTTTAGTCATCTTGCCCATGAGGCATGGTTCGCACGTGTCAAGTGAATCAAAGTCAAGTGACTCCAAAAGTCCATCAGCATGGAGTTTCTTCATGCGCTTTACACCAATATGACCTAAGCGGCAGTGCCACAAAAATATGGCGCTATCATTGTTAACTCTAACTCTTTTGGTCTCAATGTGATGTATATGCGTATCGTTATCAAGATTCAATATGAAAAATCCTCTCACATTAGGTGCATGACCATACAAGATGTTACTCATAGAAATAGAACAACCATTATTCTCTGACTTAAAAGAGTAACCGTCTCGCAATAAACAAGATCCAGATATAATGTTCATGCTCAACGCAGGCACTAAATAACAATGATTTAAGTTCATCACTAATCTTGATGGTAACTGAAGTGAAACTATGCCAACGGCGATTGCATCAACCTTGGAACCATTTCCTACGCGCATCGTCACTTCATCTTTCGCCAGCCTTCATCTATTCCGCAGTTCCTGTTTCGAGTTGCAAATATGAGCAACAGAACCGGTATCGAATACCCAGGCACTACTACGAGGGCCGGTTAAGTACACATCAATAACATGTATATCAAATATACCTGATTTTTCTTTGGCCGCCTTCTTATCTGCCAGATACTTGGGGCAATTGCGCTTCCAGTGACCCATACCCTTGCAATAGTAACACTCCGTTTCAGGCTTAGGTCCAGCTTTGGGTTTCTTCGTCGGATTGGCAACACGCTTGCCGCTCTTCTTCGAATTACCCTTCTTGCCTTTGCCGTTTCTCTTGAAACTAGTGGTCTTATTCACCATCAACACTTGATGCTCTTTACGGAGTTCAGACTCTGCGACTTTCAACATCGCAAACAACTCGCCGTGAGACTTGTTCATCCCTTGCATGTTGTAGTTCAACACAAAGCCTTTATAGCTTGGAGGCAGTGATTGAAGGATTCTATCAGTGATAGCCTCTTGCGGGAGTTCAATCCCTAGCTCAGCTAGACGTTTTGAGTACCCAGACATTTTGAGCACATGTTCACTGACAGACGAGTTTTCCTCCATCTTGCAAGCATAGAATTTATCGGAGGTCTCATACCTCTCGATCCGGGCGTTCTTCTGAAAGATAAACTTCAACTCCTGGAACATCTCAAATGCTCCATGACGCTCAAAGCGACGTTGAAGTCCCGGTTCTAAGCCATACAAGACTACACATTGAACTATTGAGTAGTCCTCCTTACGTGCTAACCAAGCGTTCTTAACATCCTGATCAGCCGTAGCGGGTGATTCATCTCCTTGCGCAGCATTAAGGACATAAACCTTCTTCCCAGCTTGTAATATTAGCTTAAGATTACGAGCCCAGTCTACAAAGTTGCTTCCATCATCTTTCAACTTAGCTTTCTCTAGGAACGTATTAAAATTCAGGATGACTGTAGCGTAAGCCATGATCTACAACACAAATATATTCAAAGTGGACTTAGACTATGTTCAAGATAATTAGAGTTCAACTTAATAAAATTATTCGCTAAACTCCCACTCAAAAAGTACATCTCTCTAGTCATTTGAGTGGTTCATGATCCACTTATACTAGCTCAAGTCCGATCATCACGTGAGTTGAGTATAGTTTCAGTGGTAAGCATCCCTATGCTAATCATATCATCTATATGATTCATGATCGACCTTTCGGTCTCATGTGTTCCGAGGCCATGTCTGCACATGCTAGGCTCGTCAAGCTTAACCCGAGTGTTCCGCGTGCGCAACTGTTTTGCACCCGTTGTATGTGAACGTTGAGTCTATCACACCCGATCATCACGTGGTGTCTCGAAACGACGAACTGTAGCAACGGTGCACAGTCGGGGAGAACACAATTTCGTCTTGAAATTTTAGTCAGAGATCACCTCATAATGCTACTGTCGTTCTAAGCAAAATAAGGTGCAAAAAAGGATTAACAGCACATGCAATTTATAAGTGACATGATATGGCCTTCATCACGTGCTTCTCGATCTCCATCACCAAAGCACCCGCACGATCTTCTTGTCACTGGCGCCACACCATGATCTCCATCAACGTGTTGCCATCGGGGTTGTCGTGCTACTCATGCTATTACTACTAAAGCTACATCCTAGCAAAATAGTAAACGCATCTGCAAGCACAAACGTTAGTATAAAGACAACCCTATGGCTCCTGCCGGTTGCCGTACCATCGACGTGCAAGTCGATATTTACTATTACAACATGATCATCTCATACATCCAATATATCACATCACATCGTTGGCCATATCACATCACAAGCATACCCTGCAAAAACAAGCTAGACGTCCTCTAATTTTGTTGTTGCATGTTTTACGTGGTGACCATGGGTATCTAGTAGGATCGCATCTTACTTATGCAAACACCACAACGGAGATATATGAGTTGCTATTTAACCTCATCCAAGGACCTCCTCGGTCAAATCCGATTCAACTAAAGTTGGAGAAACCGACACTTGCCAGTCATCTTTGAGCAACGGGGTTACTCGTAGCGATGAAACCAGTCTCTCGTAAGCGTACGAGTAATGTCGGTCCAAGCCGCTTCAATCCAACAATACTGCGGAATCAAGAAAAGACTAAGGAGGGCAGCAAAACGCACATCACCGCCCACACAAACTTTTGTGTTCTACTCGAGAAGACATCTACGCATGAACCTAGCTCATGATGCCACTGTTGGGGAACGTCGCATGGGAAACAAAAATTTTCCTACGCGCACGAAGACCTATCATGGTGATGTCCATCTATGAGAGGGGATGAGTGATCTATGTACCCTTGTAGATCGTACAGCAGAAGCGTTAGTGAACGCGGTTGATGTAGTGGAACGTCCTCACGTCCCTCGATCCGCCCCGCGAACAATCCCGCGATCAGTCCCCCGATCTAGTACCGAACGGATGGCACCTCCGCGTTCAGCACACGTACAGCTCGACAATGACCTCGGCCTTCTTGATCCGGCAAGAGAGACGGAGAGGTAGAAGATTTCTCCGGCAGCGTGACGATGCTCCGGAGGTTGGTGATGACCTTGTCTCAGCAGGGCTCCGCTCGAGCTCCGCAGAAACGCGATCTAGAGGAAAAACCGTGGAGGTATGTGGTCGGGCTGCCGTGGAAAAGTCGTCTCAAATCAGCCCTAAAACCTCCGTATATATAGGTGGGAGGGAGGGGACCTTGCCTTGGGGCTCAAGGAGCCCCAAGGGGGTCGGCCGAGTCCAAGGGGGAAGGCTCCCCCCCAAACCGAGTTGGACTTGGTTTGGTGCGTGGGAGTCCTTCCTTCCCTTCCCACCTCCCTTTTTTTTTCTTCTGTTTGATTTTTCTTTCTATGGCGCATAGGGCCCTTTTGGGCTGTCCCACCAGCCCACTAAGGGCTGATGCGCCACCCTCATGGCCTATGGGCTTCCCCGAGGTGGGTTGCCCCCCCGGTGAACTCCCGGAACCCATTCGTCATTCCCGGTACATTCCCGGTAACTCCGAAAACCTTCCGGTAATCAAATGAGGTCATCCTATATATCAATCTTCGTTTCCAGACCATTCCGGAAACCCTCGTGACGTCCGTGATCTCATCCGGGACTCCGAACAACATTCGGTAACCAACCATATAACTCAAATACGCATAAAACAACGTCGAACCTTAAGTGTGCAGACCCTGCGGGTTCGAGAACTATGTAGACATGACCCGAGAGACTCCTCGGTCAATATCCAATAGCGGGACCTAGATGCCCATATTGGATCCTACATATTCTACAAAGATCTTATCGTTTGAACCTCAGTGCCAAGGATTCATATAATCCCGTATGTCATTCCCTTTGTCCTTCGGTGTGTTACTTGCCCGAGAATCGATCGTCAGTATCCGCATACCTATTTCAATCTCGTTCACCGGCAAGTCTCTTTACTCGTTCCGTAATACAAGATCCCGCAACTTACACTAAGTTACATTGCTTGCAAGGCTTGTGTGTGATGTTGTATTACCGAGTGGGCCCCGAGATACCTCTCCATCACACGGAGTGACAAATCCCAGTCTTGATCCATACTAACTCAACTAACACCTTCGGAGATACCTGTAGAGAAGCTTTATAGTCACCCAGTTACGTTGCGACATTTGATACACACAAAGCATTCCTCCGGTGTCAGTGAGTTATATGATCTCATGGTCATAGGAATAAATACTTGACACGCACAAAACAGTAGCAACAAAATGACACGATCAACATGCTACGTCTATTAGTTTGGGTCTAGTCCATCACGTGATTCTCCTAATGACGTGATCCAGTTATCAAGCAACAACACTTTGTTCATAATCAGAAGACACTGACTATCTTTGATCAACTGGCTAGCCAACTAGAGGCTTGCTAGGGACGGTGTTTTGTCTATGTATCCACACATGTAAATGAGTCTTCATTCAATACAATTATAGCATGGATAATAAACGATTATCTTGATACATGAATTATAATAATAACTATATTTATTATTGCCTCTAGGGCATAATTCCAACACAACCACCCATATAGCCTCCCTCAAAACAGCCACCATACCTACCTACTATGGCTTTTTCAGAGCTATTCTGAGATATATTGCCATATGACTTCCACCATGACTTGTGCCACCACTTCTACATTGCCATTGCATGATCATAAGATAGCTAGCATGATGTTTCCATTGATGTCTATGCCATGCTAGAACATTGTCACGGTGCACTACCGAAGGCATTCCATATAGAGTCATCATTGCTCTAAGTTTTGAGTTGTAAGTGTGATGACCATCATTAATGGGGCATTGTCCCATGTGAGGAAATAAAAGAGGCCAAAGATGCCCACCAAAAAAAATAGGCCAAAGAGCCCACCAAAAAAAATGAGAGAAAAAGAGAGAAGGGACAATGCTACCACCTTTCCACACTTGTGCATATTAAGCACCATGATCTTCATGATTGAGAGTCTCTCATTTTGTAATCACCATATAGCTAGTGGGGAATTTTCATTATATAACTTCGCTTGTATATTCCAATGATAGGCTTCCTCTAAATTGCCTTAGGTCTTCGTGAGCAAGCAAGTTGGATGCACACCCACTAGTTTTCTTTAAGAGCTTTCACATACTCTTAGCTCTAGTGCATCATTTGTATGGCAATCCGTACTCATTCACGTTGATATCTATTGATGAGCATCTCCATAGCTCATTGATATGCCTAGTCAATCTGACCATCTTCTCCTTGTTTGCCTTGCAACCTCCACCACACTCCACACCACTTATAGTGCTAAAACCATGGCTCACGCTCATGTATTGCGTGAGAGTCAAAAAAGTTTGAGAAAGTAAAGGTGTGAAAACAATTACTTGGCCAATACCGGGGTTGTGCATGATTTAAATTTGTTGTGCAAGGATGATAGAGCATAGCCAGACTATATGATTTTGTAGGGATACCTTTCTTTTGGCCTTGTTATTTTGAAAGTTCATGGTTACCTTGCTAGTTTGCTTGAATTATTATTGTCTCCACGTCAATAGCAAACTATTGTTTTGAATCTAATGGATCTGAACATTCACGTCACATAACAGGAGTTGCAAAGGACATCTATGCTAGGTAGCATGAAAGCATCAAAAAATCATTCCTTATCACTTCCCTACTCGAGGACGAGCATGCGTTAAGCTTGGGGATGCTTGATACGTCTCAAACGTATCTTTAATTTTTGATGGTTTCACGCTGTTATCTTGTCAACTTTGGATGTTTTGTTTACCTATTATATCTTTTTTGGGACTAACTTATTTATCCAGTGCCAAGTGCCAGTTCCTGTTTTTTCTGTGTTTTTGACTCTTTTCAGATCTGATTTTGGAACGGAGTCCAAACGGAATAAAATCCCCGAAATAAAATTTTCCAGAACGGAAGAAGATCGGGAGGCTTGAGGGCCAAGGCAGGGGGCCCACAGGGAGCCCACAAGCCCTGTTGCGCAGCCAGGGGGCCGCGGCAACCAGGCTTGTGGTCTCCTTGGCGCTCCCCTGCCCTAGCTCTTTGGCCTATAAATTCCCTAAAAATCCAGAAAAATTAGGGCATCCAGGAAAACACTTTTTCGCTGCCGCAAGCTTCCGTTTCCGCGAGATCTCATCTGGAGACCCTTCCCGGTGCCCTGTCGGAGGGGACTTTGGAGTTGGAGGGCTTCTACATCAACATCATCGCCTCTCCAATGACTCATGAGTAGTCCACTTCAGACCTACGAGTCCGTAGTTAGTAGCTAGATGGCTTCTTCTCTCTCTTGGATCTTCAATACAAAGTTTTCCATGATCTTCATGGAGATCTATCCAATGTAATCCTCTTTGGCGGTGTGTTTGTTGAGATCCGATGAATTGTGGATTTGTGATCAGATTATCTATGAATTATATTTGAGTCTTTGCTGATTTCTTATATGCATGATTTGATATCCTTGTAAGTCTCTCCAAGTCTTGGGTTTTGTTTGGCCAACTAGATCTATGATTCTTGCAATGGGAGAAGTGCTTGGTTTTGGGTTCATACTGTGTGGTGACCTTTCCTAGTGACAGAAGGGGCAGCAAGGCACGCATCATGTTGTTGCCATCAAGGGTAACAAGATGGGCTTTTATCGTAGTATGAGATTGTCCATCTACATCATGTCATCTTGCTTAAGGCGTTACTCTGTTCTTTTGGACTTAATACACTAGATGCATGCTGGATAGCGGTCGACGTGTGGAGTAATAGTAGTAGATGCAGAAAATATCGGTCTACTTGTTTTGGACGTGATGCCTATAGATATAATCATTGCCTTAGATACCGTCATGACTTTGCGCGGTTCTATCAATTGCTCGACAGTAATTCGTTCACCCACCGCTACTTGCTTTCATGAGAGAAGCCACCAGTGAACACTACGACCCCCGGGTCTATTCACACCTATCATTTCCACTTTCACTTTTACTTTGCTTGTTTACTTTGTTGCTTTCAGTTCTCACTTTGCAAACAATCTATAAGGGATTGACAACCCCTTCATAGCGTTGGGTGCAAGCTCTTTGTGTTTGTGGAGGTACTTGTGACTTGAGGAGATCTTCCATTGGTTCGATACCTTGGTTCTCAAAACTGAGGGAAATACTTACCGCCGCTGTGCTACATCACCCTTTCCTCTTCAAGGGAACACCAACGCCAGGCTCCAAGGTCGCAGGGAAATCCTTTGCATATTTGCCAAGGAAGTCCCTAAAATCTTAGCCGTAGCAGCAGGATTCTTAGCGCCGTACCAGGGAAGGTCTGTTGTCGTAGTAGCAAGGGGCGCCTCCACTTAACGCTTCGGCCGCAGGCCACAGCCCCTGGCAGGTGGGGCCTGCCTTTTTTTAAAATAGAGTGAGAGAGAGAGGAGGGGAACAGAGGAGGGCGGCTCACCGGCGATGCTCACCGGCGATAGGGACGGCGGCGAGGCTGGGAGATGACGGGAATGGAACGGGCGCTCGACGACGATCCTCCCTGTACCCGTAGCTTCTTCGGAGGTGGACGGACGATGTCGCCCCTCTTTCTCCGGCGGGTGGAGCTACGGTGGTCATCGACGGCGACGGTTCCGGCAGGGATTCAACTCTCCCGCGACTCGAGGAGCACCAGAGGGACCCAAGGAACACACTGGTGGCCTTGGATTGGACTTGGGAGGGGCGGAGGAGGCTGGTGACAGAGGGGATTTGGTTGCGGAGCAACTCGCCGGAGTTGAGGGAGACGAGCTCCCGGCTCTTGCTGGGGGGCTCTAGGGCTAATCCAGAGGTGGAGGAGAGGGGTGGGAGCTAGGAGTTTTTCGGGCAGCGCCTTAAATAGGCCAGCGACGAGCGCTGCCGAGCTCTCCCGAAGCGGCGAGGCTCGGGCTTGCCACTGGAGCAAGGACAGCGAGCTGGCTGTCGCGGCGCGGTGGTGAGGTGATGGAGGAGGTCAGGGGAGCAACAGGACGGGTCCAGGGCCATTAATGGCGTGCGGACGACCAAGTGGCCGAAGCCCACTGTGTTGCCCACGGCGGAGCTTGGACGGGAGCGCCGGCGGCCTTCCCCGGTGAACCAGAGGGTTCAGGAGGTGCCACGCGGCTACCAGGGACCTCGTCGGCGCTTCAGACAAGGGGGCAGCGATTGACGGCTCGGCTGTCACTGGAGCTGTGCAGAGCGCGCTCTGTGGCATGCCAGCACCATGATCACCATGGTTGCGGCCATCTTGATGCCACGCAAGCCTTGAGTCCTTGTCCATAGCATCGGCCAGCCCTCCATCAGTCACGATCCACTGCTAGCCTGAGCATACAAGCTCTGTTGCGACTAGGAAAATCATCAACAGGTTCTGCCAGCAGACTTTGGGAGGTTCTGGAGCTCAACAGGGTTGGGATTAGAGAAAACTAAGATGTCTAATGGAATCAACATAGAAAAGACTCTAAACTAGCAAACTTTGGCAAGGTTTGAAGATCAAATGAATATAGTTCCTTTGTAAACCACCTTTCTGGTCCAGAACACAAATGAGCTCCTAGCACTCAATTGCAAGCTTTTATACTAGTGTCTTTTTGTGGGTAAGTGTCATTTGGTGGTGCACACATGTCCAAAAATTTGCAGCCCCATTGTGCACTCCTAGCTGGCACTTCCTTCACAAAGGTCCTGTTTTAGCAAAAACTTAGCAGAGTGTTTTTGCTCAAAATTTGTACTGGGCCATGGGATGTTTTTACATATTGGAACCATATATGACCCCTAGTAACTACAGGAATTTATTGGGAATTTTTCAAAACAGGAATCATAGGGTTGCTTTACAAAGGGATAATTCTGGTCAGATAATAAATAATTATTCTGGCCATAATTATCCATTGGACAAAGAAATATTTTTGCATATTTTGAAATCATATAGCATTGAGAAAATGTTGCAAAAGTTTTGGGTCTTAAAGCTCATCCAAGCTATAGGTTGCTTCACAACCCATAGTGATGGCATAATTCCCAAAATAGAAAAAGAGAATTATTTAATGAAAGAAAATATTGCAAATAAATCTCAAAAGGGTTTTAGTATGAAGCAAATGGTTTTGGGTTGTTTGAGACAAGAATTCAAAGATTTCATAATCCAACTTGCTTTGAGAACTTGAAAATCCACCAAATTGCAAGTGCCTTTTCAAAATATTTTGAAAAGAAAAGGTTTGAAAAATCAGGGTGTTACAAACCTACCCCCCTTAGTTTGAATCTCGTCCTTGAGATTCGGTTGCTCAGGGAACAAGTATGGATATGCGGATCTCAAGAAATCTTCTCTCCCCATGTAGCTTCTTCCTCAGTATGGTGTTCCCATAGTACTTTACAAAATTTAAGCACCTTTCTCCTGGTAGTTCTTTCCATCTCATCCAAGATTCTAACGGGTTTCTCCTCATAGGTCAGATCCTTAGCCAATTCTAGCTCACCCATATCTGCCTGCTTAATTGGAGGTGCAATACACTTTCTTAGCTGTGAGATATGAAAGACATCATGCACATCTGACAATTCGGGTGGTAGCTCTAACTGATAGGCCATCACTGGAAAGGGACCGATATATCTCGGTGCGAGCTTTCTCTGTGTGCGAAACCTTCTCACTCCTTTCATGGGGGTTACTCGGAGATAGGCATATTCTCCTGGTTCAAAGGTCACTTGTCGGTGCTTTGGATCATAGTAGCTTTTCTGGCGGGACTTGGCTGCTTGAAGGCGTTCCTGAATATCTTTGACCAGTTTCTCGGCCTCCAGCATCAAGTCGGTTCCAAATATGCGACTGTCTCCTGTGTGTGACCAATTCAACGGGGTTCGGCACTTCCTGCCATACAATGCTTCAAAGGGTGACATCTTCAGGCTTGTCTGAGAGCTGTTGTTGTAGGAAAATTCTGCATAGGGTAGGCTATCTTCCCATTTGGGCCCATGGGTGAGGGCACATGACCGAAGCATGTCCTCTAGTATTTGATTCACTCTTTCTGTCTATCCATCCATCTGAGGGTGGTATGCGGTACTGTGTTTTAGGATGGTGCCCAAGGCCTGGTGAAGTTGTAGCCAGAATGCCGAGGTGAATAGAGAGCCTCTATCCGATGTGATTGACTTGGGTACCCCATGTAGGCTTACTATCCGGGACATGTATAGCTGTGCCAGTTGGTTGGTGTTGAAAGTAGTCTTTACCAGGATAAAGTGAACTATTTTCGTGAGCATATCCACAATGACCCAGATAGCATCATTGCTTCTTACTGACTTGGGTAGTCCGACAATGAAGTCCATGCATATGTCGTCCCACTTCCATTGGGGAACTAGTAAAAGTTATAGTAACCCCGCGGGCTTTCGGTGTTCCGCCTTAACCTTTTTGCATATATCACAGCAGGCGACATAATATGCTATATCCTTTCACATCCCTGACCACCAAAATGTCTTTCTCGGGTCTTGCTACATCTTTGTACCTCCTGGATGAATAGAATATGCGAAATCATGCGCTTCTCTGAGTATTTGCTGCCTCAGGCTGTTTTGGTCGGGGACGCATATCCGTTTTTTGAACCATAGGATGCCTTGGTCATCTACTCAGATAGATTTGTCCTTCCCTTTTGGAGGTGACTCTTTGATCTTCTTGATTCCCTCGTCTAATTCTTGAGCTTTCTAGATTTCATCTATGAGGGTGGGGATAATTTCCAGGGTCTCTGGGGAAATTGGACCGCATAATATCATGTTGAGACTAATGAACTCTTCTTGTAGTCTTGGATGCATATTTTCCAGTAATGCATTTACCGTGATTGGCTTTCGACTAAGAGCGTCTGCAACCACATTGGTTTTCCCCGGATGATAGTTGATCCCAAGGTCATAGTCCTTGACGAGTTCAAGCCATCATCATTGCCTGAGGTTCAACTCGGGTTGGGTGAAAATATACTTAAGACTTTTGTGGTCCGTATATATCTCACACCATTGCCCAATGAGGTAATGTCTCCAAATTTTTAAGGCATGAACCACGAGTGCTAGCTCCAAGTCATGAGTGGGGTAGTTCTCTTCATGCAGTCGTAGCTGTCGGGATGTGTATGCTACAACCTTCCCTTCTTGCATCAGTACACAACCAATTCCTCGTCGGGAAGCGTCACAGTAAATGTCAAAACTCTTGTGAATATCTGGGAGGATTAAAACAAGTGCGGTCGTTAGCCTTGTTTTTAACTCCAGGAAACTGCTTTCGCATGCTGTCGTCCATACGAATCTCTGGTTTTTCTTGAGCAATTCCATCAATGGTTTGGCTATCTTGGAAAAGCCTTCTACGAATCGTCGGTAATAGCCTGCCAATCCCAGGAAACTACGAACTTCGGTCACCGAGACTGGCGTCCTCCAATTTAGCACTTATATTACCTTACTGGGGTCGACAGCCACACCTTGCTCTGACAGGATGTGTCCCAAAAATCCCACTTCCTTCAGCCAGAACTCGCATTTACTGAACTTAGCATACAATTGATGGGATCTCAGTCTTTCCAAGACATCACAGAGGTGACACTTGTGATCCTCTTCGTCTTTAGAATATATCAGTATATCATCAATGGAAACTACCACGAACTTGTCTAGGAAATCCATGAAGACCTTGTTCATCATACTCATGAAATAGGATGGAGCATTTGTCAGACCAAATGACATGACCGTGAACTCATACAGGCCATATCGGGTAGTGAAAGCTGTCTTGGGTATATCTTCCTTTCTGATTTTGAGTTGATGATACCCAGTCCTGAGGTCAATCTTGGAGAACACTCGTGCTCCACTCAACTGGTCGAATAGGTCATCGATGCATGGTAGTGGGTACTTGTTCTTAATAGTGACCTCATTTAGCTGACGATAGTATATGCACATTCGCAAACTTCCATCCTTCTTTTTGACGAATAGCACTGGTGATCCCCATGGTGAGATGCTTGGGCGAATGTATCCTTTCTGCAGTAATTCGTCTAACTGTTTCTTCAGCTCTGCCAATTCTGGTCCTGGCATACAGTAGTATTTCTTGTAAATTGGGGCAGTACCGGGAACTAATTCGATTACGAACTCCAACTCCCGGTCCGGTGGCATTCCTGGCAACTCCTCGGGGAACACATCTGGAAATTCACATACCACTGGAATCAAGTTCATATCCGTGACATCTTCTTGGTATGCCATTCCGTTCCTTGTCTTCATGTTGTTGGCGATAAACTGGACGGTGTTACCGGCCGGATTAACCATCATCACAGTTCTGGTGGCACAATTGATGCACACTTGATGGGGTGTCAACCAATCCATCCCTAGTATTACATCTAATCCCGATGATTCGATGGCAATTAGTGCAGCTGGAAAGGTAACTCCTTGTATCCGTATTTCTAGATCCCGGTATACGAGATTTGTTCTGAACACGGAGCCAGGGGATTGTACCACCATGATTTTATCCAACAATGAAGGGGAAAATTGGTGTATGGCGGGAAAACTCCTTGAAGTAAATGAGTGGGAAGCCCCGGAATCAAATAAAACTATTGGTGGTATGTTGTTAACACAGAACATACCGATGACGACTTTTGGAGCTTCGCATGCTTCTTCGGCAGAGATATGGTAGACGTGTCCTTGAGTAACCTTAGAGTTAGGGCGGTGTCCAATAGTGTTGATCTGTGGTTTGATGTTGGAGGATGGCTTTCCGCCATTGGTGGGGCACTGCTTTGCATAGTGTCCACTTTGGCCGCAAGTGAAACAGGTGTTGTTGCGGCAACAATCCTCTAGCACTAGCTGTTTGCCGAAGGCCTTGTTCTGGCTCACTGTCTTGGTAGTGTTGTTACTGTTGTTCCTAGTGGGCTTGTAGACAGTGGTGTTTGGCTGCCAGGTACGCGTCTTTTGTGCAATCTGCTCCTTGTTGTCCTTCTTGGGTTCAAACTTCCTCTTGCGTTCATCGTATCCAGTCTTAAGCTCTCGCTCGGCTATGAAAGCTTTGTTTACCAGCGTGTGGAAGTCTGGAAAGTCCAGCATAGAAAGCTGACAATGGAGGGCATGGTTAAGACCGCCTAGGAAGCGATCAACCTTCCTTTCCTTAGTGGATACATCATGGGTCGAGTATCGTGCCAGATTGTTAAACTTATTCAGGTGCTCGGCTACCGTCATGCTTCCTTGTGTAAGGTCAAGGAATTCTCTTTGCTTTACCTTCATAATACCCGTGGGAATATGATATATGCTTCCTTGAATCTTTCCCATGTAATCTCTTCTCCACAGGGCAACGTTATCTTAGTATTATCCCACCATATAGCTGCTGGCCCTTCCAGGTAGTGAGTGGCAAAGGGTACCTTGTCTACTTCCTCACAACGGGGTATGTCTAGCTTCTTATCCATAGTCTTTATCTAGTCGTCGGCTTCAATCGGATCCGCAGCTTGACCAAAATTGGGAGGCTTAGTACGCTGAAAATCCGACAACCTGGATCGTGCCCCGTTGTGGTTGTTCTGGCCTACCATAGCTTGCATGCTTCTTAGGAATTCCATGAGATCCTGATTCCTCTATTCCTCAAACATTCTCATAATCTTCTCAGTACTTGGTGCCTGGGGTGGTGGAGGTGGTAGGTCTTCTGGTGGTTGACCTGCCTGCCCGGCAGACCGACGGATGGGGGTTCCATCGTTGCCTTGGCTACAACTTCCTTTCATCCTAAATTATTGTTCCCATTGCAAAGTACCGAATCGATGAGAAACATCCATAAGGGAAAAGAATGGTCATAAAACACCAAAGAAATCCTCATGAAAGGCAAATAAGCAAAGAACATAATTTTACAATGCATATTAACATCACAATTGGCAAGCTAGTAGGGGAACAAATCATGACTAGACTGCTCACACGACAGTTGACATATGCAAAGATGCATGCTCAACAACTCCAACCTCGGCTCTAGTGGTGCGGATGGCACGAACACTAGAAGACCTACGACTCCTCGTCGTCTGATCCTGAGTTAGAGTCTGAACTGATGATGTTGACCTCAATCTCCGGAGCAAAGGCCATGCGGCAACGCTGACGAGACGGTCCTGCTTCCGAGGGAGCACGACACCTCAGCATCAGGGCAACAGGAGTAGCAAGGAGTGAGGCCCACTCAGAATGAGTCTCACGGCTACTGCCATAAGAAGTGCCTGGCGGTGCTGAAGAACTGGGTGGGATCTCAAATCCAGGTGCTGGTGAAACTGGTTGTGCATCTTGGGGTGGAACAGAAGACTGGGGTGGGGGTGGCACTGCGGTTGCAATGACAAGTGCCGCCCGAAGACGGGATAGCTCCCCTGCCAGGGACACGATCGTACGATAGCTGGCGCTCACATAGCGAGATAGCAGAGCAGTCGGACGGTCACATGCCGGGTCTATGGGAGCAAAAATGACTCGCCCTATCGAAGGCGACAAGATGGCGTAATGAAAGAAACCTGGATGAGTCTGCATCTCCACCTCGTAGTAGCGCAAGTCAGTGAGAGCCTGCACCACAGCAAACTGGATTGCCATCTCTGGAGTAGAAGCCGTTCCGCCCTTAGTAGAGCGAGAATAGCTGCCAATATCTGAGCTGACAACCAGGTAAGCTTGAGCATGGAACTCATACACGGACTCAGCAAGCTGCTCCCGAAACACCTCGTACACTGGTTCCTCGCCATGCGGGTACAGTCGAAACCAGACGTTCCGCAACAGTGCTGGGAAGGAGGATGGTGCAGGCTCATACTAGAAATGATACGGAACTGGTGCCATCTACACTCACAAAGCCAAAGGTTAGTAACACAATGAATCATGATGCAGGCCGTGCAACAATCAAATGCATCATCCAAATGCAACAAGCAAATGCATACTCATGATCCTGTACTACTCGTTGTGCTAACGAGGTTACTAGGGTGTCCTACAGTCAGCGTGGCTCTGATACCAAGCGTTGTGGCACCCCGATTCAACGAATCGGATCACTAGTGGTCCCAACCCACAGATCATGTCTTCTGGAAACACTCAACAACTTGGCACAGAACGGAACTGACTTTATTCATAGTATAATGTTACAAGAGCATATCTTACAATGATAGCGAGGCCAAAGGCACCCTTGGTGCAGCACAATATCTACATTATTTATGAGACATAGTGGGGCCTCGAAACTACTAAGTACTTCTACGGCTTAGCGGAATACAGCGACAAATCCATACACAGGGACACTGCTGTGGACACTTCCTAGTACGCATCATAAGGACCTCCGTCCTCGGCTTCTCTTGCATTTGGCATGATACGCCAGGTGAGTACTTTGAATGTACTCGCAAGCTCATAATAACCAAGCAATGCAGCAAACAAAAGCATGACAACAAATTAAGAATAATACCACTTGACTTTATAATAGCCACTTACTCATGTCCGGGGTTGTCTCACAACCACCGGAATGCTCATCAAGCATCTCCACTCAGCTGGAGAGTTCTTCCATCATTTCTAACATCCACACGGGTGACCATCTACTGAGGTCTCGTTGGGCCGTCCATTACCGCGGACACGGCTATTCAAATAGTTTTTACACTCTGCAGAGTTTGCACACTTTACCCACACTCTGGAGCACTGACCTCGTGAACCCATTAAGGTGGACCAGCATTGCTCCAACGCAACTTGTCTGGCCCGTGACTCTCTCATCATATCCCCGACAACCACTCCCTTCCGGAGTCCTTCCCTGGCTGGTCCTGTGTCCTCATGACACCTGCCACCGTCGTGGCCAAACAAATTGTCCCAAACGGGGACGGGCCAACTCAACTTAACTGGGCTCACAGAGTTATCACCGCCCACAGGGCCAAGGTGGCACGCGTGCATAACCCTCCCTCTTTGGGGCATATCGGTGAAAGATCACGCGGACAACCCAAATCATGACCTTCCCATACCGGCAAGAGGTGGTTGCACGATTACGCCCGGTCAGGTGACTCATGATCATCTACCATATCATAGCAACCATAGTAACTCACAATCATAAGCATATATCTCTATATTATCATTTATTAAATCATTATTTTCTTAGCAAGTGAAGCAAGTTTAATGCATGATGAGGTGAGCTATGCTATGCAAAACTACATCACATGGATATGATGGCTTGCCTTGTTTAGTGGGTTTGTTCAAACACTCCTGGTCTTCAAAGTTTCCCTGTGAAAATGTATTCAAAATAGAAAAAGAAAAGGAAAATCATTAAATACCTTTTTATTAACCAGAAATTCTATGAGTGTGGGTAAAATACCAAAATTTACCAGATTGTAAAGAATTTCAATACAAACCCAATGCAAAAAGAATCAAGTGATTTGGACTTGTAGATAAAAAGATTTAAATGATGAAAGTTTCTGTTAAAAACTGAAATAAATAAAAGAAAAGAAAACCTGGGGTACCACGTCGAAGGCGTAAAGTGGAGGGGCGCCTCCACTTAACGCTTTGGCCGCAGGCCACAGCCCCTGGCAGGTGGGGCTTGCCTTTTTTAAAACACAGAGAGAGGAGGGGAACAGAGGAGGGCGGCTCATCGGCGATAGGGACGGAGGCGAGGCTGGGAGATGACGGGTACGGAACGGGCACTCAAAGGCGATCCTCCGTGTACCCGTAGCTTTTCCGGAGGTGGACGGACGATGTCACCCCTCTTTCTCCGGCGGGTGGAGGCTACGGTGGTCGTCGACGGCAACGGTTCCGGCAGGGATTGAACTCTCCAACGGCTCGAGGAGCACCAGAGGGACCCAAGGAACACACTGGTGGCCTTGGATTGGACTGGGGAGGGGCGGAGGAGGCTGGCGACAGAGGGGATTTGGCAGCGGAGAAACTCGTCGGCGCTAAGGGAGACGAGCTCCCGACTATTGCTGAGGGGCTCTAGGGTTAATCCAAAGTTGGAGGAGAGGGGTGGGAGCTAGGAGGGGTTCAGACAGCGCCTTAAATAGGCCAGCGACGAGACCTGTCGAGCTCTCCCGAAGCGGCGAGGCTCGGGCTTGCCACTGGAGCAAGGACGGCGAGCTGGCTGTCGCGGCACGACGGTGAGGTGATGGAGGAGGTCAGGGGAGCGACGGGACGGGTCCGGAGCCATTAATGGCGTGCAGACGACCACAACTGGCACTTCCTTCACAAAGGTCCTGTTTTAGCAGAAACTTAGTAGAGTGTTTTTGCTCAAAATTTGTACTGGGCCATGGGATGTTTTTACATATTGGAACCATATATGATCCCTAGTAACTACATGAATTTATTGGGAATTTTTCAAAACAGGAATCATAGGGTTGTTTTACAAAGGGTTAATTCTGGTCAGATAATAAATAATTATTCTTGCCATAATTATCCATTGGACAAAGAAATATTTTTGCATATTTTGAAATCATATAGCATTGAGAAAATGTTGCAAAAGTTTTGGGTCTTAAAGCTCATCCAAGCTATAGGTTGCTTCACAACCCATAGTGATGGCATAATTCCCAAAATAGAAAAAGAGAATTATTTAATGAAAGAAAATATTGCAAATAAATTTCAGAACGGTTTTAGTATGAAGCAAATGGTTTTGGGGTTTTTGAGACAAGAATTCAAAGATTTCATAATCCAACTTGCTTTGAGAACTTGAAAATCCACCAAATTGCAAGTGCTTTTTCAAAATATTTTTAAAAGAAAAGGTTTAAAAAATCAGGGTGTTACATTGTAAGTAAATAAAAGTGTGATGATCATCATTATTAGAGCATTGTCCCATGTGAGGAAGTAATAAAAGAGGCCAATGAAGCCCAAATAAAAAAAGGAGGCCAAAGAAGCCCACCAAAAAAGGGAAAATAAAATAAAAATAAATAAATAAAAAGAGAGAAAAGAGAGAAGGGACAATGCTACTATCCTTTACCACACTTGTGCTCCAAAGTAGCACCATGATCTTCATGATAGAGAGTCTCATATGTTGTCACTTTCATATACTAGTGGGAATTTTCATTATACAACTTGGCTTGTATATTCCAATGATGGGCTTCCTCAAATGCCGTAGGTCTTCGTGAGCAAGCAAGTTGGGTGCACACCCACTAGTTCCCTTTTGATCTTTCATACACTTATAGCTCCAGTGCATCTGTTGCATGGCAATCCATACTCACTCACATTGATATCTATTGATGGGCATCTCCATAGCCCGTTGATACGCCTAGTTGATGTGACACTATCTCCTCCTTTTTGTCTTCCCCACAACCACCATATTCTATTCCACCTATAGTGCTATGTCCATGGCTCACGCTCATGTATTGCGTGAAAGTTGAAAAAGTTTGAGAACACTAAAGTATGAAACAATTGCTTGGCTAAAACCGGGGTTGTGCATGATTTAAATACGTTGTGTGGGGAAGATGGAGCATAGCCAGACTATATGATTTTGTAGGGATAACTTTCTTTGGCCATGATATTTTGAGAAGACATGATTGCTTTGTTAGTATGCTTGAAATATTATTGTCTTTTTGTCAAATGATAGACTATTGCTTCGAATCACTCGTATTTTAGTATTTATGCCATGATTAGATTATATGATCAAGATTATGCTAGGTAGCATTCCACATCAAAAATTATCTTTTTTATCATTTACCTACTCGAGGACGAGCATGAATTAAGCTTGGGGATGTTGATACGTCTCCATCGTATCTATAATTTTTGATTGTTTCATGCCAATATTCTACAACTTTCATATACTTTTGGCAACTTTTTATACTATTTTTGGGACTAACATATTGATCCAGTTCCCAGTGCCAGTTCATGTTTGTTGCATGTTTTTTGTTTCATAGATTATCCATACCAAACGAAGTCCAAACGCAATAAAAAACCTACGGGGATTTTTTTTGGAATATTTATGATTTTTGGGAAGAAGAATCTACGCGAAACGATGCCCGAGGAGGTCACAAGCCGAGGAGGCGCGCCCCCCTAGGGCGCGGCTGGCAGGATTGTAACCAATCCCTAAGGCGGTTGGGGCCCTTCTTTCGCTGCAAGAAATATAATATCCGGAAGAAAATTGTGTTAAAATTTCAGCCCGATCGGAGTTACGGATCTCTGGGAATTTAAGAGACGGTGAAAGCCAGAATCTGGGAGCGCAGAAACAGAAGGACACAGAGAGAGAGAGAGATCCAATCTCGGAGGGGCTCTCGCCCCTCCGCCGCCATAGATACCATGGACCAGAGGGGAAACCCTTCTCGCATCTAGGGAGGAGGTCAAGGAAGAAGAAGAAGAAGGGGGGCTCTCTCCCCCTCTCTCCCGGCAGCACCAGAACGCCGCCCGGGACATCATCATGTGACGGCGATCTACACCAACACCTCCGTCATCTTCACCAACACCTCCATCACCTTTCCCCATCTATATTCAGCGGTCCACTCTCCCACAACCCGCTGTACCCTCTACTTGAACATGGTGCTTTATTCTTCATATTATTATCCAATGATGTGTTGCCATCCTATGATGTGTGGGTAGATTTTTGTTGTCCGATCGGTGATTGATGAATTGCTATGATTGGTTTGATTTGCTTGTGGTTATGTTGCTGTCCTTTGGTGCCCATCATATGAGCGCGCGTGTGGATCACACATAGGGTTAGTAGTATGTTGATAGGACTATGTATTGGAGGGCAAGGGTGACAGAAGCTTCAGCCTAGCATAGAAATTGATGCATACAGGATTGAAGGGGGACCAATATATCTTATTGCTATGGTTGGGTTTTTACCTTAGTGAACGTTAGTAGTTGTGGATGCTTGCTAATAGTTCCAATCATAAGTGCATAGAATTCCAAGTAAGGGATGACATGCTAGCAGTGGCCTCTCCCACATAAAACTTGCTATCGGTTTAGTAACGTAGTCAATTGCTTAGGGACAATTCCACAACTCCTACCACCACTTTTCCACACTCGTTAAACTAACGTAATTGTTTCTTTATCTAACCAGCCCCTAGTTTTTATTTATGTGTTCTTTATTTTCTTGCAAACCTATCCTTTCACACCTACAAAAGTACTTCTAGTTTCATACTTGTTCTAGGTAAAGGGAACGTAAAGTGTGCGTAGAGTTGTATCGGTGGTCGATAGAACTTGAGGGAATATTTGTCCTACCTTTAGCTCCTCGTTTGGTTCGACACTCTTACTTATCGAGAAAGGCTACAATTGATCCCCTATACTTGTGGGTTATCAAGTAAGAATCCAAAAAACACAACTGCTCGCAACGCGCCGTAGAGTCAATAATTTGATCGATGCGGGGAAGGGTGAAGGGATCCTTTGGACAGGTCGTGTTGAGGTCGGTATAGTCAATGCACATACAGAAGGTGCCATTCTTTTTTAGCACCAGGACCGGGTTAGCCAACCATTTAGGATGGAAAACTTCAATGATGAACCCGGCGGCCAAAAGCCGGGCGACTTCCTCTCCGATTGCCTTACGCCGATCCTCGTTAAACCGGCGAAGATACTACCGAACCGGCTTCACCTTGGGGTCAATATTAAGATGGTGCTCAACGAATTCTCTTGGTACACCTGGCATGTCTGAAGGTTTCCATGCAAAGATGTCCCGATTCTCATGGATGAATTCGATGAGCGCGCTTTCCTATTTGGGATCCAGACCCGTTCCAATGGTGAACTGCTTGGTTGAGTCGCCTGGCGTGAAGTCTATCACTTTCGTGTCATCCGTTGGTTTAAACTTGAGGGGCGGCTCCGAGTCGACCATTGGTCTCTTGAGAGGCGTCATATCTGCTGGGTCAACATTGGCTTGGTGAAACTTGAGTTCCTCGGCCCCGCCAGCCGTCTCAGCGTAAGCTGCGTCCCCTTCCTCGCATTCTTGGGCTATTTTCCTGTCTCCATTGATTGTAATAGTACCCCTATGACCACGCATTTTGAGCTTGAGATAAACATAACATGGGTGATCCATGAACCGAGCGTAAGCCGACCTTCCAAACAACGTGTGGTAAGGGCTCTTGATCTTAACCATCACAAACATGAGTGAATCGCTCTTGTAATTAGACTCTGTGCCAAAAGCCACGTTAAGTTTGATCGGCCCAATAGGGTATGCCGACTTACCCGGAACAATGCCGTGGAAAACTGTGGATGATGGCATCAAGTCTTTCTCTGAGAAGTTCATCCTTCGAAAGGTATCGAAGTATAAGATGTTTATGCTACTGCCACCATCCATAAGGACTTTGGAAAGGGTGTATCCTCCGACTTGGGGAGCCATGACCAAAGCCAAGTCGCCAGGGTTGTCGACTCGGGGCGGGTGATCTTCCCTACTCCAGGTAATGGGCTGCTCAGACCAATTGAGGTACCTGGGGAGCGCCAGCTCAACCACGCTAAAAGTTCTATGTTACACCTTTTGGCCCCGTTTGCATGTGCTGGTGGTGAACACGTGATACTGCCCACTGTTTAGCTGCTTAGGATTATTCTGAACGCCACCATTGTCGTCCTGCCGCTGGGGATCTCCCTGTGGGGGTGGTTGCTGAAACACGCCCCGCGGGTTGTACCGTTGTTGACCGTGGACCTGGTATTGTCCGGCATTAGACGGTGACCCACCCTGCGGGCCCGGGTTAGGGAGTCCACCGAACGGGCTTCGGTGTGACCCGGGCGTGCCGAACTGTTCCTGTCGCGTGCCTTGGTCACCTCCTTGACCTTTCTTGAGTGCCTCAGCTCGGAACATCTACATCACGTAGCAATCCTCCCAAGAGTGGGTAGCCGGTTCTTCGGCAGTGGCGTGCTGTTGGCAGGGGCCTTTGAGCATCTCGTGATAGTTGCACGGCTTCTTCCCGCTAAAGCCCCGTTTCTTCTGGCGTTGGTTCCCGTTGCCGGCATTCGTATTGGTGACGAAGTCTGTGGGACCTTCTTGTTGTCTCCTCTTACCTTGCCCGACGTGGTTGTGGTTGCCCCGCCCCTGAAACTGGGAGTGACCTTTTGATGACTCACCTCTCGTGGTGGTGCTAACCTTGTCATCGTCCTCCCCAGGATCCTTAGTGTCATCTAACTCGGCATACCTAGTCAGGGTGTCCATCAACTCGCCTATGTCCTGCACCTTACGCTTGAGTCACCCAAGCTTCAGCACCAACGGCTCGAAATGACAATTTTCTCCAAAATTAGCACTACCCGAGTCGCCGAGATGCCATCTCATGAATGAATGACCTCTGCAACTCGTTGCGTCCATTGATGGGCCGACTCGTCCGACCGTTGGACGCAGTGCTGCAGGTCAACGATGGTCATCGGGCGTTTGCAATTCCCTCGGAAATTCTTGATGAAACATTCCTTCAACTCTGCCCAAGTGTTGATGGAGTTGGGCGGTAGATTTTTCAACCATGTGCGTGCCGTACCCTCGAGCATCATGGTAAAATACTTGGCGCAGATCACCTCATTCACATTGAGCATATCCATTGCAAGCTCGTAACTTTCGATCCATGACCCTGGCTCGAGATCTGGTGTGTAATTGGGCAACTTTCTTGGTTCTTTGAAATCCTTTGGCATACGCTCATTGCGAAGAGCGGGCATGAGACAGGGCACCCCAACATGCCTGCCCCCTATATCGGTCGACGCGGGTGGGGACTGTGCGTAAGCCGGATAGCCTTGACCCGCCGCAGCCGCCGTCTCCATCAGGCGGGCGGCTCGCGCAGCATCCACGATGACTTGGGCTCGGGTATCGTTCACCCCGGACGGGTTGGTCTATGGTAGACGCCGTTGCTCGCTCGTCACCGCGGGCGGATCGTCATGGCGACTCCTGGTGTGACTCGCCTGGGGTGTGGAATGCAGATGATCACGGCTATGCGAATATTGTGCATGTTGGACCACTGCCGTTTTCAGCATCTCGATGGCGTTCCTCGCTTCCACTTCGGCCAGGGAGTTTCCATAAATTGGGAGAGACTCCAAGTGGTGGGTTGCCGCCAACACGTTATCCACGGGATTCGAGAAGTGGCCCCGCGGTGTATGGAAGCATGGCGCATGGGCCTCCGTTGGCTGAGGCGGTGGCGGGTTAGGTGGTGGCTGAGCCGGACCATCCCCTAGAGCGTCCTGCCAAGGCCGATCGGGTCCCATCTCGGGGGTGCGTGGGCTGTCGAAGAGGCGAGTCGGGTTTAGATCAGTCGGGAGGCGACCATGATGTCTCCTCTGGTGGATAGCATCGGACACACACTGTTGTCGCTCAAGCCGCCAGCCTTCAGTGTTCAGCCGTTCTGTCTCCGCGGTGATCCAGGCCTGCTATGTCGCCATCCTGGCGGCTTCTGCTTCCACGTCGTGCTGAGCCTTGGCCATCTCTTCCCGCAATTTCGCCAGTTCAGCATTGATCACTTCCCGATTCTCCGCCGTTACAACGATCGCCATGAGTTTGGCTGTTTCCGCCGCCAAGTCCGCTATGACCTGAGCCGGAGCTTTGGACGACCCGCTAGTCTCATTGTTGCCCCGCGGGTTCGGCTGAGGTGGTGATGTCCCCGCCATGTAGATGGTGACTTGCTGATGGGATCCCGCAAGGTCCTCGAAGTTTGCCGCCCGCGGCAACCCTCCGAGCTGTCCCTCGTAGAGAGGGTGGATTGAATCCGTGCCGCCCATAGATGACTCGTCGTCCGAGTTGACGGGGGTGCTCTCCTGGACCACCGGCTCGTCCTGCAGGCTGGCTCCCTGCGTAAAGCCGATAAAAACGTGGCATCCCCTATCCTGACGTGTGATGGGGCGGGCGTACTGGGCCGGCTCGACGATGTCGGTGAAGATGTCCGGCTCAGGTACGGGTGCCCCGATCTTGCCGATGAAGACGTGGATCTTGCCGAAGGGGACCCTGTAACCAGATTCGAGCGAATCGGCTTCAGGCCCCCACTATGAGTTGTCGATGTAGTATTTTCCACGGCGGCTTTTCTTCATGAAGCCGACCGCATAGCTTCCTGATCCTGATAGGGCTCCCTTGAGAACTCAACTCCACCGTGCGCTAGCCCCACGGTGGGCGCCAACTGTCGTGGTTTTGTCACGACAGATGTCCTCATGAAAGGACTTAGTGAAGGAGCCATCGCACCTTGGTGGCGACTCAAAGGGGGTGAGCGAAAGCGAGACTCAGATTTACCCAGGTTCGGCCCCTCATGTGGAGGTAAAAGCCTACGTACTGCTTTGTGTATATTGATGGTGGATTTGATTACAAGGAGGGCGTAACTCGCCTGACCTAGCTCTCGATGATTTCTAACTTGATATATCTGCCCTAGAGACTCGCCTTTATATACAGGTCAAGGCCCTAGGGTTTACAAAGTCCTAACCACGTTAAAGATCATGGTCTTCCATATCTCTAAGTCGCCGTGGTTTCCAAACCTGGAAACCTCCTTGGTCGTTTATCTTCTTTATCAATCCCAAACCGCCATCTGGTTCATGGGCCCTTGGGCCGAGACTTGCACTAACCATGTATGAGTCGCCCCTTCGGTGACCCGGCCCAATTAGGACGGGTTACACCGCAGGTAATATCCCCAACAGCTAGCGAAGGAGACGGAGGCGGCCCAGGCCCTCCGAGGCGAGCTCACCCGCATGGCTCAAGAGAGCATGACACGGGAGCACGAGCCCCTGGAGGAGGCCCGTGAGACCGACATCCATTTCAACCGTAAGTTTCCTTCGACTTGATTTGATCTTTCTTTTTTGTTGGCATCTTCCCTCATTCCTCTTCATACCACCCCCACACCCCAGGGTTCTTCCCTAGGACACGGGATGCAGCAGAGGCGGCTGTGGAAACCAGCCGCGAAGAGCGTCGCGCCGCTGGTGAAGAGGTGGACGCCGATGCCGGCTGGTCCATGGAGGAGATCGCCACCGGCGTCAAGGCCCGCGTGCACGTACTGGCCCGCTCCCTGGAGCAGCTCCAGAGAGCAGGACTGGATATGGTGAGGGCATTGTTACCTGATGCCGTGGAGCTGGTGTCCATGAGCCGGCTGTCCCGCTGGCTTGAGGCCGACAGCTCCCGCCTCGACGCCTATCGTGCCTTAGCTGCACGCGCTGGTGCATACCTGGCGCTTCGCCTGGCCAAGTCCTGGTACCAAAACCTGGACTTGGGCAAGCTCGCAGCGTAGTGCGCCGGCTCGGAGGAGGAGTTGGTGGCCCTAGAGGACTAGCCGCAAGTGAGAGCTAGTGGGATCGCCTCCTTCGCCGCCTTGGACGAATTCGGCCTGGAGCGTGATGCAGACGGAAACATGGTCCCTGAGGACCAGTTGCATCTGCAGCCTTACGACGCTGAAGGAAGTTCTGCCGAGGCAGCCCTCGAGGAGGAAGCCGCCGACTCCAGCAGTGAGGCCTACGCGGACTCGACCGTGAAGGACGGTACCGAAGGCGCTCGAGGCGGAGATGATGCATCCACCTCAGGCGTAGCCGGAGATGGTGAAGCCACCACTTCGGGAGCTGCTGTCGGGGACACAAACGGAGCCACCGCCCCTTAGCTTGTCCTTTTTTGTTTTTTATCTACATTTTTTTGTCAGCCCAACAGTTCCACCCATCGTGGGGTGTTTTACTGTAATGAACTTCGGCCGTGGGCCTCTGAATGCTTTTGAATGTGATGTATGCTATATTATTCTACATTGAATTCGTAAGCACTGTGCTTGCTGAATCGTATTTTAATCTTTTTTATTCCTGTTTGACTCCTTTTCATCCAATTCCTTTGTTCTCTCTAGCATCCACCTCGCCAGGCCGACAGCCGGGAGCCGGTCTGTGACTCGGATAAGGCTTCTGCCTTTGAAAACATTGGACTTAGACTTTTCGAAGACATCAAGACTCTTAGACTCAAAAGCGAGCCAGCAGAGGCCGGCTAGAAAATAAGATTGAAAGCAATCAAACCGACCCGAGCCGGCAACCTTCCTTGTAGTTGAGATTTTCATGCAGCCAGCCTTTCCTGCCACCATCTCGTTAGCCGGACAGCCGGGAGCCAGACTGGAGCTTGTGCGAGACGGCAAGGGTTTGACCCGGCGTACACTATACGCTCACCTACAACTAAGGAAATCGTTCGGACCGGCTAGCGAGCCCCGAGCCCGCAGAACCGGACCAGGGAACTCACAAACGAGTGAAAAACTCTTGCCATGAATCTGAAGAGGTATGCCTCAAGCGCCGACTTAAAACACCCATTGCATTCATTGCAAGTCCCGAAAAGGGAAGAAGATACATACATACATGCTTTTTTTATTTCTCTTGCACTTTTAGCAATAGAATGGGCGAAGCAACGCCGCATTCCGTGGACGCTCCGTTTCCTGGCCGGAGTCGTCTCTCTTGCGCTTCCTTGTCTTCTGGGCGTCTATCAGATAGTATGCATTGTTATGCAATGCCCTGCTCATGATGAAAGGTCCCTCCCATGGGGAAGAGAGCTTGTGCTAGCCGGTTGTCCGTTGGATTCTTCTGAGCACCAAGTCTCCCTCTCTGAAAGAGAGGGGCTTGATCTTCTTGCTGTGGTAGTATCTCAACTTATGTTGATATATGGCCACCGACTCAAGGCCAGATCCCGTGCCTCTTCAAGCAGATCGACGCCGTCTTCTATTGCCTCCTTTGCTTCCGTCTTTGTGTTCAGGGTGACCCGAGGAGAGTCGAACTCAACATCCGTGGGGATGATTGCCTCGGACCCGTATACCAGAAAGAATGGTGTGAAGCCGGTTGATCGGGTTGGCGTGGTGTGGAGGCTCCATAGCACAGCCGGGAGCTCTTCAATCCAGCAGCCGGCTATCCTAACAAGTGGCGCCACCAGTATTGGCTTGATTCCGGCCAGGATAAGGCAATTTACCCTTTCCACCTGGCCGTTGGATTGTGGGTGCGCCACGAATGCCAAGTCGAGCCGGATGCCCTCATTGGAGCAGTAGAGTGCCAAAGCACCCTTGAGGAAATTGGTGTCGTTGTCGGTGATGATGCTGTGGGGGACGCCGTAGCGAACAACGATGTCCTTGATGAACCTGACGGCCGTGGGGCCGTCAAGTTTCTTGATGGGCCTGGCCTCAATCCAGTTGGTAAATTTATCAACAACCACCAAGAGATGCGTCATGCCGCCTCGAGCGGTCTTGAATGGCCCCACCATATCCAACCCCCAGACAGCAAACGACCATGATAGGGGGATGGTTTTGAGGGCTGAAGCTTGCATGTGGCTCTGCATGCTGAAGCGTTGGCAGCCTTCACACTTGTTGACCATGTCCACAGCCTCCTCGAGGGCCGTGGGCCAGTAGAATCCATGGCGGAACGCCTTGGCCACCATGGTTCTAGAGGCGGCATGATGGCCACACTCACCCTGATGTATCTCTCTGAGGATATCCTGCCCCTTTTCTGACTCGACGCAGCGCTGGAACACGCTAGTCACGCTACGCCGAACCACCCCACGATTGATGATGGCGTATGCTGCTGATCGACGCTGGATCTGCCTTGCCTCTGCCTCATCTTAGGGATGCTCGTCGCAAAGAAGGAAGGCGAAGATGGGTTGAGCCCACGACGGAGCCGACACAGGCGCCGGCTTCGCCTTGACATGAGTATCAGGAGCTTCTGCATCGCCCGCGCTTGTTGATGTAGTCACAGGCTCAAGACCTTCTATCTCTGACGCCGTTGTGGCAGCCGACACGTCGTCTACCTCCATGACGACTACCCATTGGGTGTCGAGCCGACAGGATTCGAGGCTTGGCGTGACCGAAGTTGTTGTTGTAGCCGGCGAAGCAGTTGTAGCCGGCGCAACAGTTGGAGTCGGCAGAACCAGTGTAGCCGGCACAACAGTTGGAGTCGGCAGAACCAGTGTAGCCGTCACAGTATATGTAGCCAATGAAACTGGCATAACCGATGTCGTTGGTACTGAAGGATCTGTCAGCACAAAAATCAATGCCAACTCCGGAGACGGCTTGATGGATGGCTTGTGCAGTTGCTCGAGGGAGACGTCGGCTGGGATTGCCTATCTCGTGGAGCCGATTTTGGCCAAGGTGTCTGCCGCCTTGTTGTTTGCCCTGGGGACATGATGGAACTCGCAGCCCTCGAAAGGATCACCGAGCTGCTGAATGAGGAAGCGGTAGCTCACCATGTTGGCGTCCCTGGCGTTCCATTCGCCAGAGACTTGCTGCACCACAAGGTCCGAGTCACCGAAGCAAAGGATCCGCCGTATGCCAATCTCTCTGGCGAGCCGGACGCCGTGAGCGAGCGCTTCCTACTCGGCGATGTTGTTGGAGGCGGCGAAGTGTATCCGGAGAGCATACTTGAGTTGGTCTCCTTACGGAGACGTCAAGACGATGCCGGCTCCCAGACCAGTTCGCATCTTTGAGTCGTCGAAGTGCATCCGCCAATGAGTGGAGTCCGGAGGCGGCGGCGTAAATTGGGTTTCATCCCAATTGACAAGGAAGTCGACCACCACCTGGGACTTGATGGCGGTGCACGGCTCTGTCACATCCCTGATCCCTACTAGAGTATAGCAAGTTTGTGCTCACGTCTTCTTCATTGCATCCATGAAAGTGAAATGAAATCAAAAGCAAAGCAAAGAAACAAAAGCAAAACCCTAGCAACTCTATATTCCAAAGCAATTCAAATTTGGTGGCAAATTAAAGTTTCCAGAATGGCCATTAGAAAAGTTCATCATTTCTGATAAATGTTGAAAACAAAATATCAGGGGTGAAATATATTTTCAAAAATACTTTTGGCATTTTATTTTAAAGTTAAAAGCTACTAAAATCAACTATATAATTGATTTCAAATATTTCAAAGTTTTCAAAAATGCTGAAACTTTTATATATATTTGGAAATATTCCAAATAACATTTCAGTATGTTTCAAACTATTTTAGGAATAATCATTGCATAGATATCGTCACGACTCTGCACAGTTCTATCAATTGCTCGACAGTAATTTGTTCACCCACTGTCTACTTGCTTTCATGAGAGAATCCACTAGTAAACACTACGGCCCCTGGGTCTATTCAGATCCATCGTTTACAACTCCGCTTTTACTTTGCTTTGTTACTTTGTTGCTTTCAGTTCTCACTTGGCAAACAATCTATAAGGGATTGACAACGCCTTCATAGCGTTGGGTGCAAGCTTTTGTGTTTGTGCAGGATCTTGAGATACTCCTCCGCCGGATTGATACCTTGGTTCTCAAACTGAGGGAAATACTTACCTCCGCTGTGCTACATCATCCTCTCCGCTTCGAGGGAACACCAACGCAGAAGGATTCCTGGTGTCATCAACGTGCCCATCTCTGGCGCCACTGGAAGGTCTTTTGTGCAATAGCATAACGGACAACGAAGTACATGGCGGGTTGTTTCATTGGAACCATCCTTATGAACTGAGTTCCGTGTATGTAAGCCAAGACTAGATACTACCACACGTTGGGATACTTAATTGACCCTCTCGACTTACTAATCGCCTAGTACTCGGTCCATGGAGTTGCAAGTAGTTTTTGGTGTTTATAGTCATGCTGGAGGCCGTGCATAGTGCTGACCTTAGAGGTGGACTATGATGCGGTAGGCAGTGGCACGGTGTACCAAGTGGCACCCGGATGGTGGGCTTGGGAACCCTGCGCTAATCGTTTGGGGCCGTGGCGGAAACCTCGGCCGGACTTCCGTGCGGGTTACCCTCAGATAGGCGATAAACCTGCACTAGGTATTAGCGTGGTTAACGGTCGTGGACGACTCCCTCGCTGGGCTTCCGCTTGAAGGTTACCGAGGTGCATGACGTGCACATGGCGATAAGTGGCGAGAACGTGTGTGAAGAAGTACACCCCTGCAGGGTTATGATCTATTCAAATAGCCGCGTCCACGGATATGGACTACTTGGAAACATATCTTGTTCATAGACAACTATAATGGCTATTCATTAAATTGTCAAGATAAGTGTGAGTGTCGTGGATGGAATTTCCATAGGGAGACGGAATGATTCCACGATGGAGTATTGTTGTGGTGTTAGTGGACTCGTGTGCGGGAAAACAAAGTTGTCAAAGCTATTTGAAAATGTAGTTTGTCTAGCCAAGAGTCAAAGCTGGTTTTCTGCTTGAAACCCCACAACCCCTTGTTGATACATTTGCATGAGTAGATAGATTATTCTAAAGTCTTGCTGAGTACTTTTGTACTCACATTTTCTTAATAAATTGTTGCAGAGTTTGTTAATGACCCTAATGGTGGGTTCTATCTAGACGTTGACGACAACGAGTAGCTGGTGTCCCAGCTACGATCTGGTCCTAGGTTGGGTCTGTAGATAGTCAGGCCATGTGCCTTTTACCTTTCCATTTGTCTGTACTCAGACAATTTTAATCTTCCGCTAGCTTGTAAGACTTGTTTGTATGACTTGTGATGATGGGTCGTGATACCCCTATCTATGTAATATTATGTGTGAGGTTCTTCCGAGCCTTCTAAATAAAGTTTGTATGTTTATGGTTATGTTGTGATGCCACCGATGTATCTATGCACATCGGTATGCCATGCGTACGTGTGTTGTACTTGATATATATGGGGTTTGAATACCTAGTCGTATGCCTGAGTAGCACTCCTTACGGGGAAATGCCCCTTCGTGATTCCACCGAGCCATGGTAGTTTCCTACTGCTCTGGACACATTGGTTGACCGGCATGTGTACTTCTTAGCTGCTGTGTCTGTCCCTTTGGGGAAATGTCACACGATGTAATGGAGTCCTTGTAGCTTGCTACGACTCGTCTACACTTGTTGTTGACCAACACCTGCTTTGCTGGGTCATGTATGACTGTCCCTGTACGGAACTACCACTTGGGTTTATAACTAGACATGTCGATCCGGGTTCTTTGACATCGGAATGCTAGCGACACAATTGCATACGCGAGTCAAAAGGCGCAAACGGTCCCGGCTAAGGTAAGGATGTAGCCGTGGGGATAACCGTGTGTGAGACCGCAAAGAGATGTGATGTGTTACACGCTGGATTCCTATGGCTTAGGATCGGGGTCCCGACAGCGTTGGTATCAGAGCCCGACTGACTGTAGGATTACTAAGCCAAACTGGTCAAAGTTGAGTCTAGAATTGCTTTAGTTATATATAAGGGAATTGTTTGTGGAAGGGAACGTAAGATTCTTGCTTCTCTTCTTAAAGTTTTCTATTCTGGTCAATCTCGCATTTTCTGCGGGGATTAAGAACTAGGTTACTTATCTTTCTCTCAAGATCATGTATCACTGATCGGTAGATTATAGGACAACGAGTCGAGAGTTACTTCGGGTTTCTTTTATTCCAAGGAAAAGAAAGTAAGTTCTGATGACCATGGAATTGAACTTGATAGTTGAGTGGTTATGCTATCTTATCTTTTGTGGGTTGTATCAAAATTGTTTTTGAGCATTTACACCTGTTATGCTGCCCAATTTTGTCTTCAGAGCTCTAATGCCTTTGCATTACTCTCTATTTCAGATGCCTGGCCGTCCTTCTCGTCAGGTGGTCCGTCTGACTAGGTGCATTGATGTGCCGGGTCACACGGCCATGCTAGTCAGGATGATGTCAGTAGCCGGTTACCGCTAGTACCCAGAGTATACAGGGGAGGAGCAGTACCGGGATTTTAATCAGAGTCAGTATATGTGCACTGTTAGGGTATTCCCAGATTACCCTGGAGCCAAGGAGCCGATCCATTTGTCTTATGGATTGGGGGTTACTGTTGACATCACAGTACAAGATGCTGCGTATTCAATGTTGACCATTATGAGGGCCAGACATGCACTGCTGCAGAATTCAGAGTTCTGCTATGTTCCTACCTCTCAGCCAGGAGAAGAAGGATACCTCAGTGGGGTCTACTTTGATTCCTCCATGGAGGATCCGCTGCTGCAGTCCACCGCTGAGATGTTAGAGAATAGAGACATGGATGCTCGTGCCCTACGTATGGAGCTCTATACTACACGTTCCCGTGTGTGGACGGCTTTGACACAGCTGGCACCTGTAGTCCAGACAGGGTATGGAGATATGGAGATGCTAAACCCTGTTAGGACCCATCTTCCGGCTCATGTTGACTGGCCTGCTATAGGAGGAGTCACCCCTCTTCGGGGACCTCTACTACCACCAGTCAGGGGACCAAGGCCACACCCGTGCCCTTACGGTTCCCAGGGGTCTCAAGCTCGAGTATTTCCTGATCCGCAGGTTGAGCTCCCAGGCCGTGGAGGCAACCTTTATGAGATGTTCTATGCGGATGTGTGAACCCGTGAGTGGAAGAGTAGTATGGTAGTAGCTGTACTTCCACAGTCCCGTGTGTCTTGTGGAGTATGCTTATGTCGTGAGATGAGTTCCGGAGGCATAGATAAATAATGTATAGGAAGCCTGGAAAGCCTCTGATGAGTAGTATCATCTTTTCAATAGTTTGCTCTTCGGTTAAGGTTGTACTGAACTATGTAATGGTGTGTATGAACCTTCGTGTATATATACCAGTTGCTTGTTACCATGTTGTTCGGATGTTCATTTCCGCATTCCATGTGTTCAGTGCATTCTTAATCCATAGTTAGTATTGATGTTGATATTGGTCTAAGCTATGAGTTTGTTTGTCAGGATGGTGTTCACCAGGTTGAACCTTGCCCCTGCTCATGAGCAGGGAGAGGGTAGTCAAGCATCGCAGGAGGAACTGTCTCACCCGCCCTCCTTGGCGGAGGTTATGCTTGAGCCGGAAAGAAACAAAAGGGAGACCAACCGTCTGGTAGAGCGTATTGAGCAAAATACAGCCCGTCAGCCGAGAAATGATGCAGTGTCCCTCAATGACTTCGTGAAGCTGAATCCCCCGAAGTTCCATCACTCCGTCGATCCCCTCGACGCTGATGACTGGTTGTGCAGTATAACGCGCAAGATTCGCTCAACAAATGTTTCTGAGGCCGACAAGGTGACCTTGGCGGTGTACTTTCTGGAAGGACCCGCCAATCTGTGGTGGGAGAACTTTGAAGCTATGCGTCCTGCCGGACCATCAGCCACATGGGCAGATTTTAGTGCGGGCTTTCGTCTGTACCATATTCCAGAGGGTCTGATGGACCGTAAGATAGAGAAATTATGTGCCTTGACCCAGGGAAAATTGACTGTGGATGCTTATAGCCGCGAGTTCGGTAACCTCGCTCGCTATGCAACTGAAGAGGTGTCAACTGATGCCAAGAAGCAAGCAAGATTCCGCAAGGGTCTGAGCCTTGAGCTTCGTCGTGATCTGCGCCTCCATGAGTGTACAAGTTTTCAAGCTCTTGTCAACAAGGCGATCAGTGCCGAGACTGGTCATACCGACTATGAAGCCACGAAGAAGCACTCCCGTGACTCTGGCTCGTCATCTAGTTCCGCGTTCCCAAAATGAGGTTGTGGGTTCCAAATAGCTCTCTGCCGCCAAGATATACTCCGAGGCCATCCTATGTGGTGCCTCAGGAGAATCAGACCAACCCTCTAGCAAAAACCTATGGTGGTCCAGCTAGCAATGCTGCACCACATGCTAATCAGGTGATCTGTTACAAGTGCGGAGAACCAGGGCACTACTCACGAGAGTGTCCTCAGAATATGGGTGCCAAGCAGCCTGGAAAGTCTGTCGGGCAAAGCAAGTCGGGCCAAGCTTACTATGTGAAGCCAACTCCTGCACGAGGCCGCATGAACTATGTTTCAGCAGAAGAAGCTGCAGAGGATCCCGACGTCATATTGGGTACGCTTCTTGTCAATCATCACCCAGTGTCTGTTCTTTTTGACACTGGGTCATCTCATTCCTTCATTTCAGAAAGTTATGCATAGTTGCATAACATGTCCTTTTGTGATCTGCCAATTCCTTTGGTTGTCCAAACCCCTGGTAGTAAGTGGCAAACATCCACGATAACCTATGACAATGAAATTCTAGTAGACAGGCTAGTTTTTCTAGCATCTTTGATAGCCCTGAAATCTTCGGATATCAATATCATCTTGGGTATGGACTGGATGTCAGCTCATTATGCCAAGATTGATACTCATTCTACAAATGTTCAGCTTACCCATCCCTTGGTTGAGATAGTCAATGTCTCTACTCGAGTTGCCAAATGCCAACTCTATTCCCTCGATGCCAATCCTCTTCCAGAACATGAAGACATTCCGGTAGTCCGTGACTTTCCGGATGTTCTTCCAGAAAAACTGCCAGGAATTCCACCTGACAGGGATGTAGAGTTTGTGATAGACCTTCTTCCGGGAACTGTTCCAATAGCCAGAAGACCTTATAAGATGGCACCCCTGGAGCTAGCCGAACTTAAGAATCAACTAGATGAGGCCTTGAATAAAGGTTTCATTCATCCTAGCTCTTCTCCTTGGGCTTGCCCCGTCCTCTTCGTCAAGAAGAAAGACGAAACAGATCGGATGGTTGTAGATTATCGACCAGTTAACTTGGTCACCATAAAGAACAAGTATCCGCTCCCCAGGATCAACGACCTGTATGATCAGCTCGTTGGATCCTCAGTCTTCTCCAAAATGGATTTGAGGTTGGGTTACCATAAAATCAAGATCAAGAACGGGGACATTCAAAAAATGGCCTTTGTCACTCGTTATGGCCAATATGAGTTCATGTCCTTCGGTTTAACCAATGCCCCAGCCAGCTTCTCTCGCTTGATGAATTCAATCTTCGTGGAGTATTTGGATAAATTCGTCGTAGTATACCTCGATGATATTCTCATCTACTTGAAGAACGAACAAGAACATGCCGAGCATCTAAGGCTGGTATTGATGAAACTTCGAGAGCACCGCCTTTATGCCAAGTTTTCAAAATGTGAATTTTGGTTACCAGAAGTTACCTATCTAAGCCACGTAATCTCTGGAAAGGGTATTGCTGTCAATCCCGAGAGAGTTCAAGCCGTCCTTGATTGGACTCAACCTGAATCGGTCAAGCAAGTTAGGAGTTTTCGTGATATAGCAAGCTATTGTCGCCGCTTTGTCGAGAATTTCTCCAAGGTTGCAAAGCCTCTAACTTAACTCCTCAAGAAAGATAAAAAGTTCGAGTGGACACCACAGTGTGAGCATAGTTTTCAGGAACTGAAAAGACGCCTGACTTCCGCACCTGTGTTGCTACCACCAGATTTCTCTAAGGACTTTGTTATCTATTGCGACGCCTCATGACAAGGATTAGGTTGCATTCTCATGCAGGATCGTCAAGTGATTGCATACGCATCTCGACAGTTGCGTCCACATGAGGATAATTATCCCACACATGATCTTGAGCTTGCAGCTGTAGTCCATGCACTTAAAACCTGGCAACATTACCTTCTTGGTAATCGTTGCGAAATATTCACTCATCACCAAAGTCTGAAATATATCTTCACCCAGCCGGATTTGAATCTCAGGCAAAGACGGTGGGTTGAGTTGATCACATATTACGACTTAGGGAGAACTTACACCCCGGGGAAGGCCAATGTTATGGCTGATGCACTAAGTCATAAGTCTTATTGTAACAATCTGATGTTACAATTAGGTCAACCACATCTCTATGAGGAATTTCGGAAGTTGAAACTTCACATTGTTCCTCAAGGATTCCTTTCTAACCTGGTCGCGAAACCTACTCTTAAGGATCAAATCATAGCCTTGCAGGCATATGATAAGGGTATATCCCGGATCAAGGAGAATATTTCTAGCGGAAACGCTAGGGAATTCTCTATTAGCGAGCAAGGTGTTGTGTTCTTTCAGAACCGTCTAGTGGTTCCTAAGAGCAAACGTCTACGGCAGTTGATCCTTAAGGAGGCTCATGATTCTCCTCTCACCATTCATCCTGGTGGTACTAAGATGTATCAGGACCTACGCCAGAGGTTTTGGTGGACTAGGATGAAGAGAGAAATTGTTGAGTTCGTTGCTAACTGCGACGTTTGTCGTCGAGTTAAGGCAGAACATCAAAGGCCTGCTGGAACCCTTCAACCTTTAGCTATTCCTGAATAGAAATGGGATAAAGTCAGTATGGATTTCATCACTGGATTTCCCAAGACCAAGAAAGGAAATAATGCCATCTTTGTGGTCATTGACCATCTTTCCAAAGTAGCTCATTTTCTTCCAGTTCGTGAGAGTATAACAGCTAGCCAACTAGCAGAGTAATATCTGTCTCGAATAGTGTCTCTTCATGGTGTTCCTCTGGAGATTAACTCAGACCGTGGAAGTATCTTTACTTCTCGCTTCTGGGAGAGTTTTCAGAATGCCATGGGGACTCACTTATCTTTTAGCACTTCTTTCCATCCTCAATCAAGTGGTCAAGTAGAAAGAGTGAATCAAATCCTAGAAGATATGCTCCGAGCTTGTGTTATATCGTTCGGTATGAATTGGGAGAAGTGCCTTCCATTCGCCGAGTTTGCTTATAACAATAGTTATCAATCAAGCTTGGGCAAAGCTCCTTTTGAAGTTCTCTACGGACGAAGATGTCGAACACCTCTTAATTGGTCAGAAACCAGAGAGAGGCAACTCTTTGGCCCGACTATGATCCAGGATGCAGAAGACCAAGTTTGCATTATTATTTAAAAGTTGAAAACAGCCTAGAGTCATCAAAAGAGCCAATATGATCGTCATCATAAGGCTGTGACCTTTGAAGTTGACGAGAAGGCTTACCTTCGGGTTACACCTTTGAAGGGTACCCATCGTTTCGGTACCAAGGGCAAGTTGGCTCCTCGTTATATCGGCCCTTTTCGCATTCTTGCCAAACGAGGAGAAGTTGCCTACCAATTGGAACTTCCTCCGCATCTTTCCAAGGTTCATGATGTATTCCACGTCTCGCAACTCAGGCGTTGCTTTTCGGATCCTATCCGTGAAGTGGACCACGAAACGCTTGATCTCCAAGATAACCTTTCATACCGAGAAAACCCTGTGTGTATTCTTGATCAAGCTGAGCATACCACTCGACGTTGAAACCTCAAGTTTCTTAAAGTTCAATGGTAAAATCATTCTGAAAAAGAGGCAACATGGGAAAGAGAGGATCGTCTTCGACTTGAGTATCCCGCGCTATTCCCGACGACTTCCAAATCTCGAGACGAGATTCTTTTGAGTGGAGGTGAGTTGTCACATCCCTGATCCCTACAAGAGTATAGCAAGTTCGTGCTCATGTCTTCTTCATTGCATCCATGAAAGTGAAATGAAATCAAAAGCAAAGCAAAGAAACAAAAGCAAAACCCTAGCAACTCTATATTCCAAAGCAATTCAAATTTGGTGGCAAATTAAAGTTCCAAAATGGCCATTAGAAAAGTTCATCATTTCTGATAAATGTTGAAAACAAAAAACCAGGGGTGAAATATATTTAAAAAAATACTTTTGGCATTTTATTTTAAAGTTAAAAGCTACTAAAATCAACTATATAATTGATTTCAAATATTTCAAAGTTTTCAAAAATGCTGAAACTTTTATATATATTTGGAAATATTCCAAATAACATTTCAGTATGTTTTAAACTATTTTAGGGATAGTTTGAAGCCAAAAATAAAACAAAACAAAGTCAGAAAAGAATTAAGAGAAACAAAAAAGAAAGAAAATAGAAAATACCTTACATGTCGCCTTGGCCTAGGCCCATCTCCTCCCTTCTCTCGTCCTCCTCCGTCGCCAGTCGGAGGAGGAGGTGGCCGCCGCTCCCTCCGGTGCAGCCACGCACCTGTGAGCTTGCCTGGCTCGCCCAGATGAGCTGGAGAGGGAGGATAAGCCTCCCCGAGCTCGATCCCATCCTCTCCCTCTCCTCATTCGCCCCCTATGGCTCTTCCCCTCTAGGCCGCCGTAGCTGCGAGCTGGTCGTCCCTGCCAAAGGAGAAGAGCCCTCAAGCCCTGCAACGCGCGCGTCACTGTCGTCTTCAACCTTCGTCCGCCGGAAAGCCACCGTCGATTCGCCAGATCTAGTGCCACCCCGAGCAGTTTGAGCATCCCCTCGTCACCGCAGTGAGCTCCGGAGTGATTCCCCCATTTTCCCCTCTCTTTCCCGAGCTCTAGGCCTAGTTTCACCGGAGCCAACGAGGACCGCCGCTGTAGCTCGTCGCCGGTGACCGTACGGTGACCAGTTGGTCCATCTGAGACCTGCAACAGCTTCAACTCGTCGCGTAGGTACTTTAGGAGCCCAGCCCCATGCATTTTGCCCCCATTTTCGATGACCTTGACGATGGCCGAGCTTCGGCCGCTGCCAAGCTCATCGCTGGTGTCGATTCGGGCCACCTCAGCCCCTGGGGTTTACTCCATCATGCGCGTCGTCGAGTGGCCGTCCTCTCTGTGCCTTCTGCTGCTCAAATGGTCATCGGAGACACGTTTCCGACGCCCTCCGCCGTATCTGGTGCTCACCACCGGCGAGATCGACCTCGTCACCGGTGGGTTCAACCCCCCTGAGCCAATGACAGGTGGGGCCAGCCCCAGGCTAATCAAGTTTAGTTAAATTAAAAATAAAAGTTTTATTTAAAGCTAAATAGCCACTTACATGTGGGTCCAGCCCTATTAATTAGCTAATTAAGTTAAACTTAAACTGAAAACTGGCCAGAGTCACTGACCAGTGGGTCCCACTGGTTAGGTTTGAATTTCAACGGCCAGCTGGCCTGCTCATGTCATGCCGATGCAATAAATCTAATTCTGGTTTTAAAATAATTCCAGAATAATTGCAAAACTTTGAAAATTCATAGAAAATTGAATATAACTCCAAATCAGACAAATAATATATGCAAATTGATCAGAAAAATTCAATGAACACAATGGTGCTACTTTCATGCATGAAAAATGAAGTTATGAAACAGCATCAGGTCAAATCAATTAAATGATTAAGATAAATATGTTATTTCAAATGATATTTGAATTTGGATTTCAAACCAGATGCAAACTAAGCTTTCACCAACCACATTGAAACATATCACCTTATTTTCATGCCATGTTCATGCATCATGATTGTTGCATATGATTGATAATATTTGTATGTTGATATTCGATAGGCCCCGCCCCTTTGGATACGATTGATTATCCGACTAACGGATATCACCCCTCTGCTGAGCAACAAGGCAAGCAACCATTTTGATCATCCCAATAAATCCCATGTTCTCGCTCCTGCTCTTACTTATTGCATTAGGTCAAAATGCTTTCAATGCTTTTACCACGTTAGTTGAACCCATTCCTTTGCATGACCTGTCTTTGTCACAGTAAATAGCTAAACTTTGCAACCTAGCATACCTGGTAGATGCTTGAGCAATGATGTGTATTATCCTACTATGCATGCTATGCTTAGAGTCGTGTAAGGTGTGTCATCTGGGTGATGAACAGGATTGTGAGAATGTGTTCGCTTAATAAAGGTTGTGTGTTGAACCTGATTTGGTAAAGGTACCGGTGAAAGGCTATGTAGGAGTACATGGCGGGTTGTTTCATTGGAACCGTCCTTAGGAACTGAGTGTCGTGTATGTAATCCAAGACTAGATACTACCACACGTTGGGATACTTAATTGACCCTCTCGACTTATTAATCGCCTAGTACTCGGTCCAGGAGTTGCAAGTAGTTTCTCGTGTTTATAGTCATAGTGGAGGCCGTGCATAGTGCTGACCTTAGAGGTGGACTATGATGAAGTAGGCAGTGGCACGGTGTACCAAGTGGCACCCGGATGGTGGGCTTGGGAACCCTGCACACATCGTTTGGGGCCGTGGCGGAAACCTCGGCCGGACTTCCGTGCGGGTTACCCTCAGATAGGCGATAAACCTGGACTAGGTATTAGCGTGGTTAACGATCGTGGCCGACTCCTTCATTGGGTTTCCACTTGAAGGTTTCGAGGTGCATGACGTGCACGTGGTGATAAGTGGCGAGAGCGTGTGTGAAGAAGTACACCCCTGCAGGGTTATGATCTATTCGAATAGCCGCGTCCGCAGATATGGACAACTTGGAAACATATGTTGTTCATAGACAACTATAATGGCTACTCATAAAATTGTCAAGATAAGTGTGAGTGTCGTGGATGGCATTTCCGTAGGGAGACGGAATGATTCCACGATGGAGTATTGTTGTGGTGTTAGTGGACTCGTGTGCGAGAAAACAAAGTTGTCAAAGCTATTTGAAAATGTAGTTTGTCTAGCCAAGAGTCAAAGCTGGCTTTCTGCTTGAAACCCGACAACCCCTTGTTGATACATTTGCATGAGTAGATAGATTATTCTAAAGTCTTGCTAACTACTTTTGTACTCACGTTTGCTTAATAAATTTTATGCAGAGTTTGTTAATGACCCTAATGGTGGGTTCTATCTAGACGTTGACGACGAGGTGTAGTTTGTGTCCCAACTACGATCTTGCCCTAGGTTGGGTCTGTAGATAGTAAGGCCATGTGTCTTTTACCTTTCCATCTGTCTATACTTAGACAGTTTTAATCTTCCGCTGGCTTGTAAGACTTGTTTGTATGACTTGTGATGATGGGTCATGATACCCCTATCTGTGTAATATTATGTGTGAGGTTCTTCCGATCCTTCTAAATAAAGTTTGTATGTTTATGGTTATGTTGTGATGCCATCGATGTATCTATGCATATCGGTATGCCATACGTACGTGTGTTGTACTTGATATGTATGGGGTTCGAATACCTAGTCGTATGCCTTAGTAGCACTCCTTACGGGGAAATGCCCCTTTGTGATTCCACCGAGCCATGGTAGTTCGCTACTGCTCCGGACTCATAGGTTGACCGGCATGTGTCCTTCTTAGCTGATGTGTCTGTCCCTTTGGGGAAATGTCATGCGATGTAATGGAGTCCTTGTATCTTGCTACGACTCGTCTACACTCATTGTTGACCGACACCTGCTTTGCAGGGTCATGTATGCATGTCCCTATACGGAACTGCCACTTGGGTTTATAACTAGACATGTTGATCCGGGTTCTTTGACATCGGAATGCTAGCAACACAATTGCATACGTGAGTCAAAAGGCGCAAACGGTCCCGGCTAAGGTAAGGCTGCAGCCGTGGGGATAACCGTGCGTGAGACCGCAAAGAGATGTGATGTGTTACAGGCTGGATTCCTATGGCTTAGGATCGGGGTCCCGACAGGCTCGTAGAGGATGTCGTGGTCAGCCATGGAGATGGACCATTTGGTAATCCGGCCCATGGCATCACGGTTGCCCATGATTTCTGAAAGCGGAGCAGTGCTCACCAAAGTGATAGCATGCTCTTGGAAGTATTGCTTCAACTTCTTTGTGGCAAGGTAAACACCATAACACACCTTTTGATAGTGGGGGTAGTTTTGCTTGGAGGCGGACAAGACCTCACTGAGGTAGTAGATAGGGCATTGCACTAGCAGTACCTTGCCAGTAATGGAAACCATTCTCTTATAGGAAATGGTTCGAAAATCGCTATTCCCATCCTCCTTGCGCTCCACTACTAGAACTACACTAACCACGCGAGTGGTTGCCGCGATGTAGATGAGGATGGGTTCCCTTTCAGCCGGCGCCGCCAAGAGTGGCAGGCTCGAGATGACGCGCTTGAGGTCACGGAAGGCTTCATCCGCGTGGTCGTTCCACTTGAACTTGGTCGTCTTCTTCATCAGTTGATAGAGTGGAAGCGCCTTCTCGCCCAACTGGCTGACGAACCGGCTATGGGACGCCAGACAGCCGACAAACTTCTGGACGTCGACGATTCGAGTCGGCTTCACCATCCGCTCGATGGTTCCGATCTTCTCAGGGCTCGCTTCAATGCCACGAGCGGACACGAAGAAACCCAAGAGCTTTCCGCCTGGAACCCCAAAGACGCACTTCTCCGGGTTGAGCCGGATCTTGTATTCGCGCAGATTGGCGAATGTCTCTCGCAAGTCTTCAAGGAGACTGAAGTGCTGCTTGGTCTTGACGATGATGTCATCCACATAGACGTGGATGTTCCTGCCGACCTATGCCATGAGGCATTGTTGCATGCAGCGCTGAAACATGGCACCAACGTTCTTCAGACCGAACGTCATGGTGGTGTAGCAATCGGCCCTGAAGGGCGTGATGAAGGAGGTCTTCAGTCGATCAGCTGGATCCAGCTTGATTTGATGGTAGCCTGAATAGGCGTCCAAAAAGGACAACAATTCGCAGCCGGCTATGGAGTCGATCACTTGATCTATCCTGGGCAAGGCGAAAGAGTCTTTCGAGCACGCTTATTCAAGCTCGTGTAGTCGTTACACATTCGCCATGTGTTGTTCTTCTTCAGCACCAGGACTGGGTTGGCCAATCAGTCCGGGTGGAAAACCTCCATTATGAAGCCGGCTGCGAGCAGCCGGGCGATTACTTCTCCAATTGTGCACCGCTTCCCCTCTGCAAAGCGGCGCAAGGGTTGTTTCATCGGCTTGGCATCCGGCCGCACATGAAGCTTGTGCTCGGCGTACTTCCTCGGAACTCCTGGCATGTCCTTTGCAGACTATGTAAAGATGTCCCGATTCTCATGGAAGAAGTCGACGAGCTCGCCTTCCTATTTGGTGCTGAGATTAGCACCGATGGTGATGCACCGCTTGGGTTTTGCAGGGTCGAGTGGCACCTTCTTGATTTCCTTGGCCAGCTTGAATGAGACTTCGCCGGCCGACTGGGATGGTGGATTAGGGATCGCCGACTGCTCGGTAGCCTGAGCCACGAGCCGGTTGATCTGCCTCTTTTCCTCAGCAATCACCAGGGCGTCGGCCAGACGACTGCTGTCGTGTGCACACTCAAGCAACTTCTTGTAGTCGCCAACGATGGTGATGATGCCCTTTGGACCCGACATCTTCATCTTGAGGTAGGCATAGTGGGGGATAGCCATGAACTTGGCCAAAGCCGGCCTGCCCAGCAACACATGATACGGGCTGTTGAGATCCACCACCTCAAACCAAATTGATTCTCGGCGGAAGTGCGCCTTGTCGCCAAAGAGGACGTCCAGCTGGATTTTGCCGATCGGCGAGCAGGACTATCCCGGCACGATGCCGTGGAGGGTAGTGCTAGTCGGCTGGAGGTCCTTCTCCTTCAGCCCGAGCTTGATCAAGGTGTCGCGGTAGGGGATGTTTATGCTGATGCGGCCGTCGACCAACACGCGGGAGAACCGGCAAGTGAGCCTCTTGGAGGCGAAGGTGGGGTCGAGGACGAGTGCGTATGAGCCAGGGTTCGGCATCACCGCATGATGGTCAGTACGGCTCCACGTAATTGGCTTTTCAGACCATTGCATGAATTGGGGAACCGGGGGGACTGTGGCGTTCACCTCAGGCCGGCGATGTCGCTGGCTATGCTTGTCGTCACCCTCGCTGGTGAAGACGAAGTAAGCTCCGTCTTGGTGGCGGTACTCGTTGTGAGGCAGCGGTGGTGGAGCTGGAGCCGGCCCAGGAGCCGGAGCACAGGGCGCAGCAGCTGCCTCCGGGGGAGCCGGCAGACCCTCTCATCGCAACAGTCGCTGTGTAAAGCTACACTGCCGGAGGGTATGAGTGGCCAGCTTCGCCCGAGTGTGCATCTTGCATGGCGCATCGAGCATTTGCTCAAATGTGATCTTGGGCTGCTAGTTGTTTTTGCCGGTCCGCTGCCGCTGAGAGCCGTCTTGGGTAGCCAGCGCATCTTCCTTCATGCTAGCCTCCTTCTTGCTTGCACAACGCAAATCAAGTTGATCTGCCTTGTGCTTGTTGTTCTAGCTGCCTCGGTTGTCACCAGCCGGCTTGAGAGTAGACGGCGTGGGGACAATTCTGTCCGAGGTGGTGACCTTGACCCGCATAGCGGAGTCGGCCGTGGCGTACTTATCTGCCTTGGCCATGAGCACCGCCATAGAAGTGGGCTCGGAGCACATGAGCTTGTGCTTGAGTAGAGTGCCGTCTCGGCAGCCGTCAATGAAATATTGAATGGCTTGTACCTCATGCACTCTTTCGCAGGAGTTGCACAGCTCCGTCCAACGCGTGACGTAGTCGCGAAGGGGTTCGTCAGGCCTCTGGACGCACATGGCCAGCTCGCGAGGCCGGCCAAGGCGCATATATGTGCCAGTGAAGTTGCGGACGAACGCCTCCTCGAAGTCAACCCAAGAGTTGACGCTGCCGGCTGGAAGGCTGTTGAGCCATGTCCTCGCCGAGCCGGCCAGCATGAGTGGCACGTAGCGGACTGCTACGCGCTTGTTGCCCCGAGAGATGCCGACTACGGTGGTGTAGTCGATCAGCCAGTCTTCTGGCTTGGCTGTGCCGTTGTATTTGGGGGTGTCCCGAGTGAGAGTGAAGCCTCTGGGAAATGGCTCCCCTCGGATCCGGGGGCCTAAGCATGCTGGACCAATGGGACCATCCTCCTCAAGGAGGGCCGATTGCACCAAAAGGTTGAGGCGTCTGCGAGCGTTGTTGTCGCTGTGAGGGACGCGAGGACCGATCCAAGCTGAGATCGGAAGGGTATACTAGGAGCTTGTGGCATTGGCCCCCTCCCGACGCCTCGGAGGAGGAACCTCACACACCGAATCCCCCTCGTCGCCAGCATCTCTACGATGCTGGCCTGAAGTCGGCTCGCTCTGGCATAGAGAATGCCTGTCTTGACTGCCCTCGCCCTTCCGGCCGGAAGTGCAATGCGAGGAGGAACCCTCGACATGATGACGACCACTAGGGTTACGGTGTGCTCCGGGGTCGGCTCCCGTCGACACCGACTGTGCATGACCACGGTCAAGAAGAGACTGTTGCTCATTTGCAGTGTCAAGGAGATCCTTGACCCGCTTCTCCTGAAGGACGCGCTCCTCTCCCTCCAAACTTGGCATTTCTGCCATAGCCGCCTGAGCAGCCCGCAAGTTGGCGCAGGGGTATCGTAGATGGGCTGCTTGCCACCTAAGATATCGGCGATGACCCGGCCGCGGCTGCAGACCGCGCCGAGTCGGCTAGGACCATCAGTAGCCGGAGTGAGGCCATAAGCGGAGTTATACTCACGTTGTGCAACCTCCATCCGATGCTTAGCAGCGGAGATGACAATGCCCTCCTCCAGGATCTGCCTGCAGGCCTCCTCGAGCGAGGCCCGAGCATCGGTGGGGTTTGCAGAAGTGGCGATATGCATTTTCAAGCCGACAAGGGCAGCATGAAGCATGTCGGAAGCACCCATGGCGGGGTCAACCGCCTCTGCTGACGCCTTGCCGTGAGGCTTGCTGGGACAACCACCAATGTCCATCACCTCCATGAGGTTGGAGACGACAGCGATGTGGTGTGGGGCAAGACACCCCGCAGACGATGGCGGTCCACCGAAGACAAGCACCTCGCTAGGGTACTCATCATGCGTAGGCACCTCCTCGAGGGAGAGCGTGTTGAAGCTGGCGCAAAGCGCGTCGATGTCGATGCCCTCACCGAGGTAGCGAGGCTCATCGTCGAGGCGTAAGTCACTGAAGAGGACGCCAAGGTTCGCAACAGCAGCGATGACGACGTTGGGGAGTGACTCGTCGTTAGACTCCTCATCAGAGTCCATGAGATGGATTGGGACATCGACCAACATCGTAGAAACCTCCTCAAGGGCAGGCTCCACGGGCATGCTAATCGATCTGGACGCAAGGCATCCAGCGGTGTTGGTGAAGGGCCCTGCCCAGAGCGTAACTCCAGCCGATGCCGTGGACGGCCCCATGGTGGGCGCCAAATGTCGGTGTTTACTCACGACATAAGCCATGTGTAGGCTACAGATGTGAGGTGGAGACCGAAAGGACACTGGCGGGCTCCGGAAATGGGGTTGATACAAGCGAGGGACGCACGATGTACCCAGGTTTGGGGCTCTCCGTAGAGACAACACCCCTAGTCCTGCCGTAATGTATAATGCACCAAAGTGGTTACAATGTGCTCCTTGAGCTGTTCAACGGAGGAGGAAGAAGGAGCCGCCGGCTCGCGTCTGTCTCTCCTGTATGGGTGTGTGTGTGAGTAATTGACCGACCCTCTGCATGGAGTGGGATCGGGGGGTTTTATAGACGAACCCACCGACCTAAAATAAGGATAAAAGTACAAAGGTGGGACCCGTCTGGCAGCCTCGCCGGCTGGCCAGGGGGTCCACAGTGGCCTTGTCTTGTCGCTGGAGGGGCCCGCCGGCTGCAAGGTCCCATCTAGCTATGGAACCCACCGGCCAGCCAATGAAGCTCTCGCGTAAGGCCGACGCAGGACACGTGTAGTACGTCCAACATCGTCTTGCGAGATTCGTCATGGGTTGCCAGTATGGCCGTCTCCACTGTTGCCACGCCCAGCTTGGTAATGGAGTGGGTGGCGATGGGCAGGTACTTTGTAGGGTTGATGGGTCGGAGCCAGAGTAGGTCAGCGACATGGCCGCTGACACTGTATCTTCCGTGCTCTCCAACCTTGTACCCTAACGAGTATTCACCTTTAATCGTAGGGTCTCATCATGACTTACGATCTGATGTGACTTGAGCTCCCTGGCCGGCTAGCAGCCTCGCTAGCTGGCCTAGGAACGGCGGTCTTGCCTCTAGCCGGCAGGCGCTTCTCAGACGGCCAGAAGGAGGTAGTCGTCTCGCTCCTTGCAAGTAGGTGATTTCTATAAGGCCAGGAGGAGTTGGCCATCTCGCCCCTAGTCGGCACGGGCTTCCTAGCCGGCCATGGGGATTTGGCCGCCTGAAATGAGTTGTGCTTTTCCTTCAATATAGAAGGCAAAGGAGTAGGCTTGATGAGCCTACCCCGGGGTTATGCCCCCGTCAGGTTGTTTGACATAAACTTCCTCCTCAATTTCATCGTTCAGAAAAGCACTTTTAATATCCATTCGGTAAAGAGTAATATCATGGTGATTGGCATAAGAGAGAAGAATTTGAATAGTTTCAAGTCTAACAACGGGGGCATGGGTCTCACCGTAGTCCATACCTATGACTTGTGTGTATCCTTGGGATACGAGACATGCCTTGTTGCATACAACTTGACAATATTCATCTTGCTTGTTCCGAAACACCCATTTTGTACAAATGATGTTGCGCTCGTCCTTGGGCTATCGTACGTCCATGTTAGTGGAGACTTCAACCCACGGAGGCTAACGGCTCCGAGAGTCCATGGTGGGCTCCAACCACAAGGGGCCCACGAAGAAGCATCCTTGTCTATTCCACCATGGCTTACGTCCACGAAGGAATAGCCTCACTCACGGTAGATCTTCACGAAGTACGCGATCTCCTTGAACGTACAAACTTCTTGGTTCAACTCCACAACATGAAGTAGGAGGCTCCCAAGCGACACCTAAGCAATCTAGGAGGCACCACCCTCCAAAAGGTAATAGATGCAGTAGAATGATGAACTCCTTGCTCTTGTTCTTCAAAAGATAGTCTCCTCAACACTCAATCACACTCTCACATATTTGGCATGGACAGGAGAGATTGATTTTGTGGAAATCAACTTGGGGAGGCTAAAGATCAAGTTTCAAATGAATGGATTGGAATATCTTGATCTCAACTCATGTAGGCGCCTCTTTCTAAAAAAATGGATTTGCAAGTGTGTGTGTGTTCTGTGTGCTTCGCCTTCGAGTGAGAGGTGGTGGAGGGGTATATATAGGCATCCCCCAAAGTCTAACTGTTACAACATTATTACCCAACTCGGTGATACCGAAATGAATCTTGGTGGTACCGAGTTGCACTAAATGTGGCAACTTTTGAATTCTCGGTGAGATTGATATATGAATCTCGATGGTACGAATATGATGACCTAGAGTACTTTCCAAATATCGGTGAGACCAATTCCAAAACTCAGAAATTCCGATCCGATTCTTGGAATTGACAGACCATCAAGTTGGTCACTGATCTCGGTGGCACCGATATGGAACTTGGTGGTACCGAGAGAATAGGGTTTGGCAAAGGATCTTTCTGGTGGAAAATTGGTAGGACCTAATGAAAAAACTTGGTGGCACCAATTTTGTTGTTTTGACTTGGGACAAAGATCTTTTGTGGGAGAATGGCTGAGTATTTTTGGTCGCTATCTCTAAGCACTTGAGCAACCAAGTCATCATAGTACCTCACCCCCTTTTAATAGTATTGGCTTTTCAATGGACTCAAAAGTGATTTCTCACAAATATAAAATGTAGAGTCCTCTTGCTTGAAGCTTGACCAATCCTATTATTTTCCTTGCATCAAGGGATTTCTCCTCACAATCCTTTATGCCAATGCTCTCTGTGGACTATACCTGAAATATACTAGGAAAAAGTGTTAGTCCAAGAGACATGTATGTTTTCATGAATTATCAAAACCACCAAAGTAGCATATGTGCTTTCAATCTCCCCCTTTTTGGTTACTAATGACAACATACAATCAAAGCTTAAAATAAAGATAAGCAGTAGAATATGACAACTTTGAAATATACATGACTAATATAAGCTCCCCCTAAATGTGTGCAATCCCTTTTTAAAGGATATTTGCTTTGGACTACATGGGCACATACATGGTAGAAGGGACAACACAAGTCATGTAAATCTTGGCTATATGCATAAAACATAAGTGAATGAAAGGTTTCCATGTTCAAGACTCACTCTTGCAAACAATATGTGCAAGAGACAACAGATCATCTTGAACAAGGATATGATGCATATACTTACCTTAATGTTCTTGAGCATCTTAGAAGTAGGAGTACACTTGAGAAAACAATTGTTAGATAAGACAAGAGTATTATATTGTAAATATGTAAAGAGCTTCAATAATAGCAAGATATGGAGAACATATGAGAAAATATGATTTGATGATAGATATGTCTCTAATAATATTTAGAACTGTCTCCCCTGAATGTGAATATGTAAGATTACCTCTCCCCCTGAATCATAGCATGTAGATATTGGGAGTAGGTAGGGTGAGACAAGTTCAATCCAAAGTAGGCAATAAGATGCAATTAAAACTGATGTAGATAACACTTTCTTTCCCTCTCCCCTTAATGGTATCTCTCCCCCTGAATGTGTAAGGTTTGATATATGTCCCTCTTTTTGGCAGATCTTCCATTCTAATGGTAGAGGCTTTGATATATCTCCCCCTTTGGTTGAAGCTTATTGGAAGCTTTGATATTTCTCCCCCTTAGGCATTAGTTTCCAAAAAGGTCAGAGGGTAAGGGTTCATAGAGAGTAAGGGATCCTCGATTATTCCCTCTCTGATAAGGGTTCCTTGACTTATCTCCCCCTTAACTATAAATAAGAGTTCCTTGATTTATCTCCCCTTTTTGTTAAGGATCCTAGATGTTTCTCCCTCTTATATTTTATGTTCATTGAAGTTTTCTCCCCCTTAGAAGTCTTTATCCTCATTGAAAATTATGAGAAACAAGATTATGTCCCCCTTAGGCATAATTATGGGAAAGAAGAACTCATGAGGTAATAAATCTTGGGATCACTGAAAGGCTTTCTCCCCCTTGGGCAATAATCCAGAAATATAAACAAGATCATACACAGTGATAAATTTGGAGTCACCGAGGCAATGTGGTTCGGTAGAACCGAAAATGATAGTAGGCCTCTAGAATAAATCAGTTAGACTGAGTTTTCCAGATCGATGAAACCGAGTAGTTCTTAAAATCTGCTACTCAATTCAATTTAACACAAAACATTCAAAATATTGGAAAAATAAAAAGATAACACAATAATTTTTAATTTTGAAAAATTTACATACATTAGATGAGAGTTGAATGGTTTGAGGAAATCAAGAAACAATAACATGAATCATACAAGTATCTTCATCTAGATGTTGGGCGATGACTAGGTCATCTATATTAGAGAATATTGACTTGAGGAGTCAAGCAAGAATGCTTGATCATAGGTCATACTCATCATTAAGCGCAAAATGGGGTTACCATTTTTCTATTAAGCATTTTAATGTATTCATATCACTTGAGTTGCTTTACCACATGACTTGGTGTAAAGCTTTATCAAGGATATGAGTACATACCTTTGAATGATGATGACGTGCCATGTATGTGAACTTGTTGTGGAGGCTCAGTGTTGATGAAGGTCATCTTGAGTTGGGATCAATCCTTGTCGTTTTGGTTCACTTTTCACCAACATAGGTTAGTCATGCAGTGAAGACCATAATATATCCAAATGACATGAGTGATTGTATTCAACTAATAGTTGTCAATGATATGATTTTGATGTCTTCTTCCTTCATCTCCGAAGAAAGGGTTGTTCATACTTTGCCATGTCAAGATTGCTTTTGATGTGAGTTGATGGCAATATTGTGCAGTGTAGTTCTTCCAAGTACATACAAAAGGTTAGATGCAATACAAGGGAGCATAGTTTTCTAAGGTATAAGATGGTGTCATGTCAATAGCATCATGGAATAGTCAATCAAGCTCATGCCCTTGCATGCATCCTAGTGAGTTTAGCTCAAGTTTGAAGCATCAATGATGTTCAACTCACTCCTCAAATGAGAAAACACTTTCTCATCAAGTGGTTTGGTAAATATATCAGGCAATTGTTTTTTTGTACGAACATGCTTGAGATTAATATCTCCTTTACTAACATGATCACGAATGAAATGATGTCGCACTTGAATATGTTTAGTTCGAGAATGTTGCATGTGATTATAGTCAATTCTAATAGAACTCTCATTTTCACACAACAATGGAACATTTTTTCACATGAATGCCATAATCCTTAAGAGTTTGTGTCATCCATAGTAATTGCGCACAACATGATCCGGCGGCAATGTATTCTGCTTCGGCTGTAGATAATGATACCGAGTTTTGTTTCTTGGATGACCAAGATACAAGAGATCTCCCAAGAAATTGACATGTACCCGAGGTGGATTTTCTATCAACCTTGTCTCCGGCATAGTCCTAGTCGTAATAGCCAACAAGATTAAAAGGAGATCCCTTGCGATACCATATGCCAAAGTTTGGTGTATGTATTAAGTATCTCATAATTCTATTCATGGCCACTAGATGAAACTCCTTAGGTGCCTCTTGATATCGGGCACACATGAAAACACTCAACATGATATCGGGATGGGAGGCAGATAGACATAGCAATGAACCAATCATTGATCGATAAACCTTTTGATCAACCGGTTTGTCCTCCTTAGTGAGGTCAACATGTCCACTAGTAGGCATGGGAGTTTTCATACATTTGAATTCTTGCATGTTGAACTTCTTGATTAAGTCCTTGGTGTACTGGGTTCGAGAGATAAATGTACCTTCTCTCGATTGTTTAATTTGCAAAGCAAGGAAGAATTTTAGCTCACACATCATAGACATCTCATACTTCTCGGACATTAACCTTCCAGATTTCTCACTAAAATGTGGGTTAGTAGAACCAAACATAATATCATCCACATATATTTGGCACCCAAATAGTTCACCATTAACTCTTTTACTGAATAAGGTTGCGTCAATTTTACCAATCTCAAAACCCTTTTCAATGAGAAACTTCGTTAGGCATTTGTACCAAGCGCGAGGGGCTTGTTTAAGACAATATAAAGCTTTACGAAGTTTGTAAACATGATCAGGTTTCTTAGGGTTCACAAAAGCCAGGTGGTTGATTTACATAAACTTCCTCCTTAATTTCATCGTTCAGAAAAGCACTTTCGATACCTATTTGGGAAATATTAATACCATGGTGATTGTCATAAGAGAGAAGAATTTGAATAGCTTCAAGTCTAGCAATGGGGGCCTCACCGTAGTCCATACCTTCGACTTGTGTGTATCCTTGGGATACGAGACACACCTTGTTGTGTACAACTTGACCATCTTCATCTTGCTTGTTCCAAAACACACATTTTGTACCAATGATGTTGTGCTCGCCCTTGGGCTTTTCCACAATTGTCCAAAGTTTGTTCCTCTTGAAGTTGTGTAGATCTTCGTGCATGGCATTCACCCAATCTGGGTCTTGAAGTTCTTCTTCAACCTTCATAGGCTTGAGATAAATGATTAATGTTCACAAAAGTTAGTTAAACAAGATTTAGAGCAAGTAATTCTCTCGGTTTGGATGTCACTTAAGATTTGATTTTGCGGATGATCCTTGTCCACTCTTGCTCGAACTCGTGACGTCTTTTTCTTGTTGGATGGTGGAGCTTCCTCCCCATCTTCTTATTCATTGTTATTGGAGGTGTCATCTCTTTGAGGTAGTGCCGAGGAAGGTTGAGGAGAAACTTCACGATGTACTTCGTCCTCCTGTTCATCATGTCGTGTACCACTCGTGGATACCTCCATGTCGTTTTATGGTTCGCCTTGACGCGAAGTAGGATCATCCACTGGAGTTGATGAAGTAATTTCCTTCACCTCCATGGGACGAATCTCGCCGATATATAGATCTTGGATGGCTTCCGAAGGTTCCTCATCTCCTACATCATTTGGCAATTCTTCGACTTACGAACCGTTAGATTCATCGAACTTCACATCTACTGTGTCTTCAACTTTTAGGGTGAAGTTGTTGTAGACACGGTAAGTGTGAGAGTTCGATCCGTAACCAAGTAGGAAACCTTCATAAGATTTAGGAGCAAATTTTGAACAATGATGCTTATCACGAATATAGCACTTTGAGCCGAATACCCAAAAGTATCCAGCTTGGGGTTTGTCACCACTGAGTAGCTCGTATGCTGTTTTGCCAGGAAGCTTGTGTAAGTAGAGTTGGTTTGTGGCATGACAAGATGTTTCCACGGCTTCTTCCCAAAAGTGTCTTGGTGTCTTGTATTTTTCAAGCATAATTTTGGCCATCTCTATGAGAGTCCGGTTCTTCCTCTCAACAACTCCATTTGGTTGAGGTGTGTACGTCCCCGAGAACTCATGTGAGATACCCTCTTCTTAAGAAAAGTATCCACATTTGTGTTCCTGAACTCCGATTCATTGTCGCTCCGAACTTTCTTGATCTTCACTTCAAACTGATTTGAGCTTTCCGAACGAATTTCTTGAAGATCTTTTGTACCTGCGACTTATCATCTAGAAAGTATACCCATGTAAATATGGAAAAATCATCAACAATGACTAGACCATAAGATTTTCCACCGAGTCTCTTGTAAGCATTGGGACCAAAGAGGTCCATGTGAAGTAGCTCGAGTGGCCTTCTTATTGTCATGTTGTTCTTCACGGGATGACTTCCACCGACTTGTTTTCCTACTTGAAAAGCACTACATAGTCTATCTTTGTCAAAGATAACATCTTTAACACTAAGAATATGACCACCTTTGATAAGTTTGTCAAGATTACGCATACGAACATGTCCTAGCCTTCTATGCCATAACCAACCTTTAGAATATTTTGCAATAAGACATGTACGAGGTTTGGATTTTTTAGTGAAATCAACAATGTATAGATCACCTCTACGGAAACAAATAAATACCATGTTATGATTATCACGGGGAAACACTTGGCAGCCAACTTTCATAAATAGCACATTGAATCCAAAGCTCCTAGTCTAGATATGGAAAGACGATTGTAGCCAAGGGATTCAACAAGCATGACATTTTGAATGGAACTGTCATGAGATATGGCACCTTACTGAGACTAAGTACCTCACCCTTGGAGTTGTCACCAAAAGTCACATACCTTCGTGGTCCATGGTTTGGTGTGATCTCATGGAACATGTCTTTATCTCCGGTCATGTGATCGGTGCATCCACTGTCAAGTATCCACTATTTTCCTCCGGCCATGTAGTGTGTGAGGTTTGCCATAAGACTAAGGTTCCTCATGGTCTTCTCATACTCGATGTCAAACTCTTCATCTTCATCATAGTAGCCATGTTCAACATTGTCATCGTCAAATGAATTTTCCTTGTCATAAGAATCAAAAGATTCATTGGAACTTTGACCATCACAATTTTCAAGTTTATGCATGCAAATGGCTTCTACAATGATGTTATTAATGGTAATGAAGCTCAAATAGACATTTATGAAAATTTATGAAGCTCAAATAGCTCCTTTAGCACGCATGGGGTCACGAAGCTCAAATAGACATTTATGAAAATTAGGACCATTGGGCTTCATTTTGTGAAAGGCAATGCATTTATGGAAAACGTTATCAAGATTTTTAAGGAATAGTTTGGATATCCTTCCTCAATGGTTTTCCACAAAGTGTAAGCACGCTCAAAATTCTGCATTTGATTAAGCACATTTCTTGGCAGCTCTCTAATGATGAGATTAACAGTTTGAAGATTGCAAAGCATATCAAGTTCTTCATCATGAGAAGGATGTCAGGGATCAATGGGAGATATATAGGGCTGTTCAACATACTTGCTTAAACGGAATTCATCAAATATATCAAGCATTTCATCTTTCCATTGTCTATAGTACTTCCCATTGAGAATAGGCACTCTACAACTAATATTCCCTAAACTAGACACATCCATCTTCCTCCAATGGTGATTAATCAAGGCTATGGATACCAGAGCTCTGATACCAATTGTTGAATCGCTAGAAGTGATGTCTAGAGGGTGGGGGTGAATAGACTACTTGCATAAATTAAAACCTAGCCTTTTGCCAAACTTGATTGTTGGCAAATTTTAGCAATTCTAACAAGTCTAGTGCACCCTACACATGTAGTCAATATATATGGCAACGGACAATAAAGTCATTGCACACGTAAGTAGAGAGTAGAGTTTAGGAAGATGAAATGCAAAGATGAACACGACAATTTTTGGCGTGGTTCCGATAGGTGGTGCTATCGAACGTCCACGTTAGTGGAGACTTCAACCCACAGAGGGTAACGATTGCGAGAGTCCATAGAGGGATCCACCCACAAGGGGTCCATGAAGAAGCGGCCTTGTCTATTCAAACATGGCTTACATCCATGAAGGACTAGCCTTAATCACGGTAGATCTTCATGAAGTAGGCGGTCTCCTTGCCTATACAAACTCCTTGGTTCAACTCCACAACACGAAGTAGGAGGCTCCCATGCGACATCTAACCAATCTAAGAGGCACCACCCTCCAAAAGGTAATAGATGTGGTAGACCGATGAACCCCTTGCTCTTGTGTTTCAAAAGATAGTCTCATCAACACTCAACCACTCTCTCACATATTTTGTATGGGTAGGAGAGATTGATTTTATGGAAAGCAACTTGGGAAGGCTAGAGATCAAGTTTCAAACGAATTGGAATATCTTGATCTCAACTCATGCAGGCACCTCTCTCTCAGAAAAATGGATTTGGCAAGTGTGTGTGTGTTCTGAGTGCTTTATCTGCGAATGCGAGGTGATGGAGGGTGATATGTCTCCAACGTATCTATAATTTTTGATGGTTTCATGCTATTATCTTGTCAAACTTTTGATGTTTTGTATGCCTTATATATATTTTTTGGGACTAACTTATTAACTTAGTGTCAAGTGCCAGTTCCTGTTTTTTCCATGTTTTTTACCCCTTTCAGAGGAGGATTTTAAACGGAGTCCAAACGGAACGAAACTGCCAAAAAGATTTTTTCCGAAACAGAAAAAGATTGGGAAGCGTGAGAATCTGGGCAGGAGGTCACCAGGGACCGCACAAGCCCCCTAGCCGCGGCCTGGGGGGGCCCGCGCCTCCCAGGCTTGAGTGCTCCCTGGGACTCCTCTACCCTAGGTCTTTCGCCTATAAATTCTCTAAAATCCCAGAAAAATCAGGAGATCATCGAAAGTACTTTTCCGCCGCCGCAAGCTTATGTCTCCGAAAGATCCCATGTGGGGCACGTTCTGGTGCCCTGCCGGAGGAGGGGTTCGGATACGGAGGGCTTCTTCATCAACACCATGACCTCTCCGATGATGCGTGAGTAGTTCACCATAGACCTACGGGTCCATAGCTAGTAGCTAGATGGCTTCTTCTCTCTCTTGGATCTTCAATACAAAGTTATCCATGATCTTCATGGAGATCTATCCGATGTAATATTCTTTTGTGGTGTGTTTGTTGAGATCCGATGAATTGTGGATTTATGATCAGATTATCTATGAATCTTATTTGAGTTTCTTCTGATCTCTCTTAGGCATGATTTCATATCCTTGTAATTCTCTTCGAGTTGTGGGTTTTGTTTGGCCCACTAGATCTATGATTCTTGCAATGGGAGAAGTGCTTGGTTTTGGGTTCATACCGTGCGGTGACCTCACCCAGTGACAGAAGGGGTAGCGAGACACGCATCGTGTTGTTGCCATCAAGGGTAAAAATATGGGGTTTTCATCATTGGTTTGAGATTATCCCTCTACATCATGTCATCTTGCTTAAAGCGTTACTCTGTTCGTCATGAACTCAATACACTAGATGCATGCTGGATAGCGGTCGATGTGTGGAGTAATAGTAGTAGATGCAGAAAGTATCAGTCTACTTGTCTCGGACGTGATGCCTATATGTATGATCATTGCCTTAGATATCGTCATGACTTTGCGCGGTTCTATCAATTGCTCGACTGTAATTTGTTCACCCACCGTAATATTTGCTATTTTGAGACAAGCCTCTAGTGAACACTATGGCCCCCAGGTCTACTCCACACTATACTTTCAGCCTTACACTTTTTCTTTGTTGCACTTTCCGCCTTCAGATCTCACTTTGCAATCAATCTTGAAGGGATTGACAACCCCTTTATAGCGTTGGGTGCAAGCTCTTTTGTGTTTGCGCAGGTACTCTGGACTTGACGATATTCTCCTACTGGATTGATACCTTGGTTCTCAAACTGAGGGAAATACTTACTGCTCCTATGCTGCGTCACCCTTTCCTCTTCAAGGGAAAAACCAACGCAAGCAAGTCTCCGTCAACGTGTCAATTTATGGCGCTGTTCTTTGAGAAGTAGCAGAGGGGTATATATAGGCATGCCCCAAAATCCAACTGTTACAACATTATTGCCCAACTCGGTGATACCGAAATGAAACTTGCTGGTACCGAGTTGCCCTAAATGTGGCAACTTTTGAATTCTCATTGAGACCGATATATGAATCTCGGTGGTACCGATACGATGACCAAGAGTAGTTTCCAAATCTCGACGAAACCAATTCGAAAACTAAAAAAAAATTCAATTCATTGAATTGACACACTAGTAAGTTGGTCAGTGATCTCTGTGGCACCGATATGGAACTTGGTGGTACCGAGAGATTAGGGTTTGGCAAAGGATCTGTGTGGTGGAAAATCGGTTGGGCCGAATGGAAAAACTTGGTGGCACCAATTTTGCTATTTTGGCATGGGACAGAGATCTTTTGTGGGTGAATGGCTGAGTATTTTTGGTGGCTATCTCTAAGCACTTGAGCAACAATTCATCCTAGTACCTTACCCCCTTTTAATAGTATTGGCTTTCCTATGGACTCAAAAGTGATTTCTCACAAATATAAAATGTAGAGTCCTCTTGCTTGAAGCTTGACCAATCCTATTCTTTTCCTTGCATGAAGGGGTTTCTCCTCACAATCCTTTATGCCAATGCTCTATGTGGACTATATCTGAAATATACTAGGTAAAAGTGTTAGTCCAAGAGACAATGTATGTTGTCATGAATTATCAAAACCACCAAGGGAGCATATGTGCTTTCAAACTATCGACAAGCTACACAAGCATGATCGACACTGTATTCATGAGCTGCCGACAATTCCTCGTCCTCTCAGAACGACACCCAATCAACCCATTGGTGGGACACCCTTCACCCTAGTGTATGGTGTGCAGAGGCGGTGATCCCCATGGAACTCACATACAAGTCACCTCGAGTGCAAGCCTTTGATGAGGAATAATAAGAGCAACTACGGTAAGATGATGCCATGCTCCTTGAGGAATATCGTCTTAAGTCTGCCCTGTGTGCCGCTCAGTACCAGCAAGCCATGTGCCACCATCACAGCCGCAAGGTGCACATCAACAACGTTGAGTAAGGCGATTTTGTTCTTGATCGGATTCAATCAGCAAAGGGATCAAACAGGTTGACGCCAAAGTGGGAAGGCCCTTACCGGGTGGTACGAGTCACTAGGCCTGGCGCAGTCCACCTGAAGACCGAAGATCGCACCCAAGTGCAGAACTCGTGGAATATCGAGCATCATTGCAAATTCTCCTCGTGAGGCACATATGTCGGGACATACACGAGCAACACCTTTTGCACGAGTGTGTCGGCAGGGCATGTAAACCATTGTACAAAGCTAGAAAAACACCCTATGTAAAAATCAATAAAGCTAAGTGTTCTACAACTTTTTGTCAAAGTCTATATTAATTTTATGTATGTTGTATGAAATGTTGTGTCCACAATAACTTGAGTGAAATGATTGTTGAACTGGCAAGGTTCCTTGCCTCCTTTTCTTTTCAAAGGACAGAAGGGACCCTCGCGTGCAAGTATTCTTGGGGGGAGTGATGGTATGGATACCCAAACGTGTTCAAGTGATCGTTTTGCGACAAGAAGTAGAACAAAGAAAAGCTAAGTTATAGAAACCTTAAGAATTCTTTGTTGTAGCTATTTTCCCTTGAACGATTTCGACATTTGTATGAGAAAACCTGCACGCGAAGGATCCTTGTCGAGATTGTTCGCTCTCTTAGGTTTGTTTCGAGTCCACTCAAGAGCATGAGTAGCCGCGGGAAGAACGACAAGGTGATCTTGCCGACAGCGGCATTTCTGGCAGGCTGCTAAGGACCCGTTCCTAAAGCGCTCGCGGCAAGAATGCACACGCCGACAAGTGATTCCAACAAGCATAGGGATTGAAAACATACAAGTGTGGGATAAATTACGAGGGAAACTAGGCATTAATTTATCAAGTTAAATATATTACATCCATATGCAGAAGTGTGATGCTGACACAAGATAAATGTCTTTGATACACACGACATGATGACAACAAGAAGTTTACTTCTTCAAAGTCATGAAGCCAACCCTCTCAGAGATGGGATCGATGAGGGCATCAAGAGCACTCGTGTCAAAGTCCTTGGGCAGCTTGGACAAGGCCTTGGTCAAGTGGATGCCGGGTTTTGATAGCTGACCTTCACCAAGATCTTGTGGAGAGCGCCGTGACACAGCTCGCGGGATCCCTTGACGTATTTATCAACTCTTTCCTCCTCGTACTTCACCAATGCCCGACAAGCTTCTCAAAGAACATGGATAGCCTGACGCTCGCCACCTCTCTGCCGTCGTAGGAGAAGGCGCACTCTGCCAAGCCCATGGTTGCAAGATGGGTGGAGAGCTTGTCGACGATCTTGACAAGTTGCTCCGTCCATAACTCCAAGTTCTTTTGCAGTACTTTGAAGGAATGAGCGGTATAGCCAAGTAATTCTTTCTCCTTCCAGAGATGTTCAATCAAAGCCCGCTCCCTGGTCTTGGCAGCCTTGAGGCTATCCTCATAAATGGACACCTTCACCCTCAAATCGGGAGCCACATCCGCAGTAGCGGAGAGCTCCTTAGTCTTATCGGAGATCATCACCTGCAGATCCGCCAAGGCGTGGACAACCTTCTGGATGTCCTTCGACAGACCGGTATCCTCCTTGCCGTAAGCGGCAAGGTCCGAGTCTAACTGCTGCACTCTGCCTTCAAGTTTTACTTTGGCGGACTGGGCAACTTCGACAACATTGATAGCCTCTTGAAGCTTGTCGGCGTGCTTTGTCGCTTGCTTCTCAAAGCTGGGCGGACTGGGCGGTGAGTTCTTCTTTATGGGAATCAAGTTGGGCCTTATGCATAATAAGTTCTGTGTCAGATTCAGCGATGCTTCAATCAGCCTCTTCCCATGCCATCTCTGTCTCGGCCTTTTGATTGACAAATTTTTCCACAACCTTGGTGAGGTCAGCATGCCGCTCGGTAGGATCCTTGCAGCCATCTGTGAACCATGTACGTGTCTTGGAAATACGTTCCCGGAACCTGGCCTCTGCTTCAGCTAGGAGAGCCTCCTAGCGATCCAGCTTCTTCGAGCGGATGATATAGTGAGCCTGGAGCTGCTTGAAACCCATGCCGAGAGAATCAAGTATGGCAATGTTATTTGGCTTCGTCGCTGTCATCGAAAGGATCAGGAAAACTTCTCCTCCAAGGGTGGTGTCGTGGTTTTGTCACGACAGATGTCCTCGTGAAAGGACTTAGTGATAAAGCCATCGCAACTATGAGGCGAGTCAAAAGGGTTGATCTGGAACGAGAGACGAGTTTACCCAGGTTCAGCCCCTCAGATTGAGGTAAAAGCCTACGTCTTGCTATGTGTATATTGCTGTGGAAATCGATTACAAGGGTGCGGATTTGCCTGACCGAGCTCTCTATCGATTTTAACTTAGCCCTACCGGCCCTAGAGACTCGCCTTTATATACAGGTCGAGGCTCTAGGTTTACGAGAGTCCGGGTCATGTTACAGTTCATGAGCCGGCATGTCTCTAACTCGCCTTGCCCCTTATGCAAGGAAACTCCTGGCGACTCTTCTCCCGCATGGGCCGTAAGTCGCCCTCTTCGTGTCTTGGGCCGCAAACAGCTCTTATGGTATTCACCTTGTGGTCCTGTGCCCCATAAGTCATGTCCCGTCTTGATTATGGATACTGAGCCGCCATCATCTTAACCCGACCCCCTAGGGCGGGTCTCATGTCGGGATAATATCCCCAACATTAGGCCCCAAATTAACTTGAAACTGTTCACGTCAATAAACTTTTGTTACACCTGTGGCGGCTCAATCATAATCTCGACAGGTCCCCAATGAAGAAACTACCGGCTTATAAACTTCTCCTGATTTTCTGCTGTGGAAATTAATGACGTTAGCCATTCCGAGATTCCAGGAATCTTCATGACATCATTCCAACGGCTCTTTTGGTCTATCTGTCCAGCTCGACAATCGAGGCGCTATCAATTCCAAGATTTACGACGTCCCTTAGATTCCCGCGCCTGCCGTTTCCATTTACCTCTCAGCCTTTAAATACCGACAGGGGGATCTCTTTTTTTACTTTTACCCTAGCTTCTCTTCATCTTCTACCTCGAGTTTCCAGTCCGCGATGCGCCGCCACAGCGCCTCCCTACGATGAACACTCCGCTACGAGGGCTTCACCGCTGCACGTCCTATGCTCCGAGCCACAATCTCCTCCCGCCTCCGTCGACACCATCAAGTAAGGTTTCATTTCCTGCAGCAGATCTGCTTAGGCCACCCACCATGGCTCACCAGAGCTCTTAGGGTTCATCGCACTGCCATTGATAGCACTAGTTCATCCGATCCAATTAGCAAGAACACTCCCCGTTGATAAGTTGCGGAATGGATATGAATCTAATCTCGCACAAACTTCGTAGATATTTTTGCAGGAACCTCGTGGACGTTAGCAGTTGTCACCACCACACTCCAATGCTATCTGGAGCCATTAAATTTTCTTTTTTCGTACTGCTGGTATATCCATCTTTCTTTATGCTTTGATAGAAAATTGTTTATCCAACACTTAGTAGAATCCAACATCACAATTTCCTCGGGAACCAGTGTTGCTCTCTCACAAGCCGGTTTAAATATTTTTGCAACTCACCATCTTCATGAGCCGCCTTGTATTCAGGCAACTCAAGTATTATGAACTTTTTGATTGCCTATTTCTTGAACTCCTTGCTTCTCCCAGCTATTTTCATTTGCTAGAGTAACCCACCAATCATGCTTATGCAACTCGCTTCTTTCTGACTCTCGAAGTCATGTCGAAACCATCAAAGTGTGACTAGTTACCTTTAAACATTGGTGAGGCTGCCTTGCAATGATTCGTGTCAATGGGGACCTTGTCTCCGAAGGAAATAATTGGATGGAGAGCCGCTGGTGGGGAAGTGTGACCTGAACCCGCCGAAGGAGAAGTAGTGGTTTTCGCAGATTATTTAGCACGAGGCTTCTCTCCTTCTGGTTCAAAATTCTTTCGGGATGCTCTCAACTTTTTCAACCTTATGTCACTTTAAAGTCTTTTGTGAAGCATACCTAGGAATAGAACCAATTGTTCCCTCATTTAGGGAATTCTTCTATTTAAACCACCACACAGAATGGGCTGATGTCCCAAGCTTAGAACTCGACGGAGTCACCATCCAAAGACGGCGTGAGATCGGTTTTCCTGCTGCCGCCTTACCCAGCCACCCCAAAGGCTGGGGGAAAATCTAGTTTTATTGCAAGAATACCGCACGGACTTAGGAAAATCCTCTGTCGGGTTTCAGAGAAGAGTGTCTTCCAATGGATTTCCATCTACCCGATGCTCTGACTCGGGAAGAACGAGCCGCCCAGAAATTTGTTTGGCTAAAATTGAGAGCTTTGAATGCTAATGGCTTGACCGGAGTTGATTTAATCTGATGCTAGCTGAAATGGCGTATTATGACCCTAAGCCACCGAGATGGAATGATGTGTCATTACAACGGCAATTTAAACAATGTTCAGCGCTTCACCAACGTAATGCTTGACTCTGAAGAAGTCAACATCCTTGTGAAGAAATTATGTGGTGAACCCAGATAAGCATGTTCCAAAATTGGTTTGAAACCATTCTGCGTCATGAATCCGGCTCCCGAGGTAAATAAATCCAACCTTCACCCGCCTTATTTGGTATTTCCCTTGTTCTTTTTTGTAGGACTAACTTCCCCTGTTGTAGAAAAACACGTCCTTCTAGAAGCGTAGGCCAGTAAAGACGTCTGTTAAAAGGGTCAAGACTATCGCAAAGAAGAAGAAGAAAGCCAAAACAGGTGCAGGCGAGTCATCCGTCATGGGCGAGTAACAAAACATTGAGGAGTTGTCCGAGGTAAATTTCTAGACTGACCCTTTGTTATGTCATATGTTGTTCTAATCACTTAACTTATTCTCACAGGGATGATGTTGAAAGTGACGCCAAAGATGCTGAGGTAATTTCAATATTTTCTGACTCAAATATTTCCTTGGAAAGACCTCAAAGGCGGGTTTGTAGGCAAGTCCCTATGAATCATCCAGATGCTCATTTCGATCCTAACTTCCTTTTGAAGAAGGCTCTGTATACTTCAAAACACCACACCCGCAGCTCCTCACGTGATCTTATGGCAGATCTGCATGAGAAAACATCGGGTCGCAGGGGCCACACTGAGGTGCCTTCTATTTCCTTATCAAATATACTGTCAACTTGCTCAAGCTCACCAAATTTTTCCGCTGTAACAGGTGTCTCCTCCTTCATCTGGCGATTCAGCATCCTCAAAATTGCCACCCCTTGTTCGCCTCGTAGGGTATGTTACTATTTGCTTTATCTCACACCCTGATTTTGCTATCACTTGTCTTTATTGTAAAATTCTGAGCTTGTTAAAACTTTTTCAAAACTAATGTTGTGAGTGCCATGATTGACATTGTATGCTTGTAGGCTTGATCATGTGAGGATTTAAAATCCTAAAATCTTTGGTATTATACTGATTTTCAAAAACCTTTGATAACCAAAGTAAAACCACCTTGAGTTGCATTGCATGTCCTTGATAGCAAGCAGTGCTACTACTCATATTTGGTAATCTGATTTTTACCTATCTTTATATTTCAAAACCACAAAAATAATTATTTTTGTGAGTATTTCTCTAATTCAATAACCTGTCCATTTCTAAGGTCAGAATTGGTATTCCAACATGGAAAAATACTTTTTTGCTTTGGAAAAATCTGATTAAATTTAGAGATGATCAGAAGGACATATATTTTCCATGCATAGGATTTTAAACCCCATTTTATATTATATTTATTGATTAAAACTATAAAAGATATTTCTGTCTGTTTTGGCATTTTGAAATATTTCCAAAGGAAATATTCTCAATAAATTCCTAGAAAATTCCAGTGATGTCCCTAAGCCAAGTTTGATGTCCACATAAAGTTTCACCTTGATCAAAGGTGGATAAGGACCCTAAATAACCCAAAAACCAAGTCTGTCTAGAATCAAGTTAGAGCGACTCTACATAGCAAAGTTTGTCCAATGAGGCTAAACTTTGCAGGAGTGCCTAATACCTCAAATGAGGGTTCTACACCAAAAAAGGGATTTGTGGGACTTAGTTTGCCCACACTCCCTTTGGAAGAAACAAATCTGGTCATATTGGAGTGATTTCAAGTTTACAAAGCTAAACTTGTCCTTTGGAGCTCAAATTTGGTGGAACTCCATGGTTTACCACCAAAACCAAACCTGTTAAGTCTCAGCACTAGTGGTGGGGTGCAACCCCCTATGACCACTGTCGAACACCTTCTGACAGATAGGAAAAAGCCACCTTCGCCACTGCTAAACCAAACTCCTTTGCTTCAAACTCTTAGATTAAGCAGCCAACACCTGTATCTGACCCCAGGCAACTGGCCCCTCACTGGTTCAAAGTGGAAAGGCCAAAAACCCCAATTTAGACCTCAGTTCATGACTGGCAGCACCAGTATTTCTTGCCTCCTTTGACCAGCCGAAGCTCCCACTAAAACCAAACGGCTAACCACACCCCCAGCAAGTGCCAGGACATCCTAGACACATCTAAAGTGCCTCAGAGCGCAGCAGCATGCCGTGGCATGCCAAAACTGTGCTCTGGGCGCGCTACAGGGAGTCTTCGAGGTGGGGGCGACGCCCTTGGCCAGTTCCAGACTCCCCCGAGATGTCCAACCTCCTCCCCGACAGCCCCTCTGCGTCGGGCAAGCCTCAGGGCCTCTCCTCTCTCGCGCTACAGCTCGTGCGACGCGTGCCTGCGTGCTCCAAAATCGTCCAAGCTTGCGCGGCCATGAATGCTTGCCTTCTCTCTCTCTCTCTGCTACAGATGGTTCGGGCTGTCCAATACCACATCCTGAGACCGTGGTTTCAACCTCGACCCCTCTCTGCACCCCCATGTGCGCCATGGTGAGTCACCGACGCTCCCGAATCTTCTCACCATCGCGGGCCTATAAATAGCCCCCCCCCCTCGCTCCAGCACCCCTCAGATATGTTCGCCGCATCCACTAGCACCTCCCCAGCCACCCCAGCAAACCAGCAGAGCCCCGGTGCTCGAGATCGACCGAGGCCCCTCTGCCTCGGAGCTCTGGTTGATCTCCAGCTAAACGGCGGCTCCTGCGCTCCTCGACCCACCAAACTGCCCCTTGACCCCAGGAAGCTTTCCCCCAACTCGCCCGAGCTTTTCCGTGTCTCTAGCCACCCCCTTGACCACTTCCCAAAACCCCTCCGCCACGGCCTCCTCGTCGCCGGCGAACCCCTGCATCCCCGTCGTTGTTTCGACCACCAGCAGGTAGGCGACGGTCGGCCGGACCCATTCACGTGTTCATTAGAGCTTGAGCACGTCGGCAACCTCGTCGGCTTCCTCCTCCTCCTCTCTGCCTGGAGGTAGGAGACGACCTCGACAGGTGTGCCCCACATGTCGGTGGCCCAGCCTCCTCCCCCGCGCTGGCCTCGGCCACTAACACCAGGGCCCCGCGCGTCAGGTTCAAACCTAACGGCGCGCGCGCCTGGGCAGGCTGTCGGCTGGCCCTGGGCCAGCCCAGCTCTAGGCCGAGCCAGGCCAGGAGCTGGCCTGTTTTTCTTTTATTTTAAAACCTGGATTTCTAAGATTTTTATAAAAACATTTAACTAGTGTATAAATATAATTCTTCCACTGTTATTTTTCTAAAAATGAGTAGTATTTAATGATATGCTTAGATCAATTTTTCCAGCAACTATTCTATTTTACAATATTAAAAAGGGCTAAAATGGAATAGTTTTGCTTCTGCTTGGTTGCTTTCAAAAAATTCCTTCAAGGAAAATTAAGGCAAGTACTTTTAAAATGGTATCTTAGATTGATCAGTAATAGGGAACATTTTTGAAATGACCTTGTGGACTGTTTGTGTGTGAGCTATTCCTTATTTATTGTTTTATTGACGATAGAAAACACGTGTGACGAGGGAATCGGGGCGGAAGACCTCGAAGACCCCGGATACTTAGCTGACCAAGGCAAGCAGCCCTTTGACCATGACTGAGCATATGTTACTTTGCATGTTATAATAGCAAGTATTCCCGTTGCATATGATCATAAGTGCCGGTAATCATTTGATATGATTTTATCGAAGGCTCCTCCAGAGTATTTTGCATTGAGCTTGACCCTACCCCTTGAGGGTCATGCTAATACCATGTTGAGAAGTAAAAGTAGCAGTAGTTCTATCATGAGCATGATGTTGTCATAAAGAAAGAGTTTATGAAAAACCCGTCGGGTGCCACTAATGCCTGAGGGTGATGATGAGTTAGGTGGTCACTTTTGGTGAAGTGATGCACCCGGTATTTTTGTGAGTAAGGTTTCGGAAATGGGATTAGATTTATGATGTGTCGACCGTCCCAACCTTACCAGTACGACCATGTCACCCCTTATGGGACGGGGCTATGTTAATTACTCTGGTCGGTGCTACCAAAGAGCCACATTACTAGTGGCGGGAGTGATTGTGGTCACTCTCGTGATGGGGTCGTGCCAGGTAGGACGACTATGCCATTTTTATGAGTTCCAGTCACACCGTTGGTCCGTGCATGGTCGGTACTGTCCAGAGTTTGTGCTTGTGACGTATGACATGTGGGTTGGGTACCAATCGAGTGGACCTCTTTGTCCAGTATCATCAGGGGAAAGGCAGTGATCGGGTACTTACCTTGGGTATGTGATATACCGCAAGTCGTGGACGACACGGAACTTTCCCGGATCTCGTGGGTCCAGCGTACTACCTCTGCAGAGTGTAAACTATTCAAATAGCCGTGTCCACGGTCAAGGACAGTTGGGTAATCCTACTTAAACTACGTCCTGATATTTCATCATAAACCAAGTGTGCGTAAGTGTGAGTGTGTGTGTGGTGATAAGAGAAGTGCTGCTATGATAGCAATGCTATGACCAAGTTTGGTGACTTGGCATATAGGGTGAACCCGGATGGTTCAGCCCTCGACAGATATATTGATATCCGTAACCTGTTCTTCAAGAGTAATTCTTTAACTTGATGCATATTCATGATCATCCCACCCCGATGAGTTACACTAGAGATGCATGATATTGTTATCCTTCACTTTCATTGTTCATATCATGGGCTGTTTGCTAGTACATTCAAAGTACTCATTGGCTTGCCACTGGTTGTGTTATTGACCAGACATGGAAGTACCGGAGTTTGGAGATGAGTATGTCTTCGGCGACACCCCTGCGAACTAGGACGCTTCCGAGTCAGAATGCATGTTGGTGTAGGCTTGATGGCATGGGCACCTGCTTAGCCCCCTTGTTTTGTGCTATTAGTGTACCTGTGTGATTTGGCCTTAGGCCCTGTCTGTGAACTTGGCGTTTGGTCACGTGTTGTAATAATCGGTACTCGGATGTAAGATTCTTTATTCAGTATCTGTGTTCGGTGAGCATTAATCTCTGGGGTCGCTGAGCACGACGATTCTTGACTAGTAAGTCGGGGTCCCCACAGAGCTGGTATCAGAGCCATCCTGACTATAGGAAGCCTTAGGTAGCATGGGCGATAGCCGAACAATTAGTGCACATAGATTTTCCCGAGAACCGCACCCACTTTATATTTCTAACCCTCTCCTCTACACCTTGTAGATGGTCGTCCTACCCAAGACGCTTTTGGAAACGTGCTTTCCTCTGCTTTTGATTGATAGGCTCGAGAAGTGTCAAGTGCGTCGCACGCCCGTCTTTCTCTACCACGAACACAGGGTCAACGCCGACACCAAGGAGTATCACGTGGACGTGATAGTGAAGGCTAATGACTCCCCAGCTAGCTGGTTCTTTGAAGGGCCACAAATGGAGGATCTGATGTTGGCCGTGGAGACTGCAGCACGAGAGGCACTCGTGCGACTCCGCAACATCCTTCCTGAGATGGAGGATGAACCCGCTACCCGTCACCTACCTTTTGTTAAGGATAAGATAGACGGAAGCTGGACACTCAACCCCTCATCTGAGGACGGGATGCCATTAAGGTTTCAGACCTATTTCAGCCTCTCCTCAGATACCTTGACGCATCTTTCGATCAAGGAGTCAACAAGGATTCGCCAAGAGCTGCACCAAGTTAAGGACCTACTTCGTATGGAGAAGATGAAGAACAACAAGGTGAAGAAAGAAGGAGCACCTATGATATCACCTGGCTTTGCTTTTCGAGGAGGAATACCCCTGCTTCAGGCTGTTCCTCTTCAGAGTCGACGTTTAACCGCAGAAGAGTACACCGAGCTTTTCGCTACCTCACCAACCAAGAGACGTCGAGATGGTTTTTTTTCCTTCCCCTACCCCTTCGAGTAAAGGAAGAACTAACGAAGATGAAGACAGAGATGAAGATGAAGACGAAGATCCCACAGAGCCGGCTTATCAGATCATGCAGTCGATCGCTTAGCAGCGTAGGTTGTACCGAGCGTAGGAGTTCTTATATCAGGATCTTATGACCCGTATGTTGTGTGAACCCGTTGGATGCAAGTCGCATTCTGCCTTAAGAAGCTTGTGAGAGACTGCATCGCTTGCTTACAAATTAATGCAGTAGTTCTTTTCAAAAACCTTTGCCATAAAACCATGCACACTAGCACACACCAGACCCCCTCTTTACTAGAACGTCATCCCTTTTGAGAGCAACCGGTTCAACAGAATTTGACATGTCTACTCCCCTGACAGGATGGTGAATGCAACTCGCAATAGCACTTTCGCCAACCCTGGCTCTGCCTCTTCAGGACAGCAGCAGGGAATCGGAGGGGAAGCTCAAGCTGGAGATCACCATGTGCAGCAAGACGATGTTCCTCCGCCACCGCCTCCTCCTGAAAGCTTGATGATGGCTCGGTTCCTTCAATCTCTTCGGGAGGAGCGTCAACCAACAATGCCGCTATTCGGCAGCTGGCTCAAACTTTGGTGAACCACCCGCCGCAGAACGGGAATGGCAACGGTCGCTCAACTCTCTCTGAGTTTATGCGGACCACGCCGCCCATATTCAGGAGACGACTGAGCCCTTGGATGCCGATGACTAGATCCGCACTATCGAAGACCTTCTCGCGCTGGTCAAGTGCACTGACGACAACGAGAAAGTTCTCTATGCAACCCACTGTCTTGGAGGCACATCCAGATCCTGGTGGGATGGATTTAGATCATGTGAGTCGGGCAAGTCATCACTTGGGCCGTGTTCAAGGATGGATTCCGCGCCGCTCACATTCCTCCAAGGATGATGAACATTAAGAAGCGGGAATTCCGAGCCTTAAGGAAAGGCAATGGATCAGTCAAGGAGTATTTGCAGAAGTTCAACCTTCTATCAAGGTATGCACCTGAAGATGTCAGCACTGAGGCTGCCAAAGTGGAGCGCTTTATGGAAGGACTACATCAGTCACTCCAGTATCAATTGGTTGTTTGTGAATGTCGGACCTTCAGTGACCTGGTTAATAAGGCTCTTATGTGGGAATACAAGCGTCATGCAATGGACGACACCCGTAAGTGCAAGCTAATTAGTGGAGGACCGATCAACTCGAAACCACGACCATGGCAGTCAGCCCCAGCAAGACCCAACTATCAGCAGCAGCAGTACAAGCATCCAACATTTCGCCAGAATTACCAACCTCAGCAAGTCAGCGTCAAGCCAGCAAGCACTCCGCCAAACAACGGTGGGAGCAAGACCAATCTTCCAGCGCAAGTTACCTGTTTCAGGTGTGGACAACCAAGGCACTATTCCAGGCAGTGCCCCAATAAGAAACCCGAAGTTCCGCGCCCCAATGCACCAAATCCAGGCCGAGGAGCGCCAGGCAGGAACCAGGCTCTCCGCAATCAACAGTATCACAGCAAGGGGTGGATTAATCATATTTCCGCAGAAGAGGCACAGGAAGACCCGGACTGCATTCTGGGTACGTTCCTCGTCAACTCTACCCCAGCAACAGTATTGTTTGATTGTGGTGCTTCACATTCCTTTGTTATGCAAAAGTTTGCAGAAAAGTGTGGACTAGAGCCTATCTTGTTTCATGGGCATATGGCAAATTCAAACCCTGGGAGAAGTTTTGAGAACCAACCTAGGGTGTAGAAAGGTTGGGATTGTTATCAATGGGACGAGCTTATCAGCAGATCTCATTGTGCTTAAGTCGCAAGGCCTAGAATTAATCCTCGGTATGGACTGGTTGGCCAAGCATCAGAGTATCTTGGACTGTGCTACCAGGGCCATTACCATGACAAGTGACCAAGGGGTCAAAGTCAAGTATGTCTCTGAGCGAGTACCCACTCGAATGCCACGAGTTAACAACCTATCAGAGGAAGGACTCGACAGAGTGTCAATAGTCTGTGAGTACCCGGATGTCTTTCCTGATGAGCTACCAGGGATGCCACCTGACCGAGACATCGAGTTCATCACCGAACTCATGCCCGGATCAAGGCCTATCTATAAGAAGCCTTACATGATGGGATCCGAAGAGCTAGCGGAGTTGAAGAAGCAACTAGATGAGCAACTCATGAACGGGTTTATTTGTCCAAGTGCGTCACCTTGGGGATCGCTTGTTCTGTTCGTGTCCAAGAAGGATGGTACAATCCGACTTTGCGTCGATTGTCGTTCCCTCAATGAGGTCATGATCAAGAACAAGTATCCACTCCCCAAGATTGAAGACTTGTTCGACCAGCTTAATGGAGCAAAGGTATTCTCCAAGATCGACCTCCGATCTGGATATTACCAACTAAAGATCCGACCCGAAGACATTCCGAAGACGGCATTTGTGACCCGGTACGGTCTGTACGAATGCACTGTCATGTCCTTCGGATTGACGAATGCCCCAGCTTACTTCATGTACCTCATGAATAAGGTATTCATGGAATATTTGGACAAGTTTGTCGTCGTATTCATTGACGACATATTAATATTTTCCAAGTCTGAAGAAGAGCATGAGCAACACTTGAGATTAGTATTGGAAAAGCTTCGAGAGCACCAACTGTATGCCAAGTTCAGCAAATGCCTGTTTTGGCTGAACAAAGTTGGATTCCTAGGTCATACCATGACGGCCAGTGGATTGGCAGTTGATCCCTCTAAGATTACCACGGTAACCAACTGGGAATCGCCAATCGACGTGAAGGAAGTCAGGAGCTTCCTCGGACTCGCAGGATACTACCGCAAGTTCGTAGAAGGATTCTCCCGCATCACGCGACCTATGACTCGGCTCTTGAAGAAAGGCAAGAACTTCGAATGGACGCCGGAATGTGAGGCAAGCTTCCAAGAGTTGAAGAAGAGGCTAACCACCGCCCCAGTTTTGGCGACTCCAGATATGAGCAAGGAGTTCCTCATATATTGCGATGCCTCAAGGACCGGGCTAGGTGGGGTTCTAATGCAGGATGGCAGGGTCGTGGCATACTTGTCATGGCAACTGCGCCCGCATGAGGAGAATTATGCCACCCATGATCTCGAGTTGGCAGCAGTAGTGCATGCCCTGAAGACATGGCGACATTACGTTCTGGGGGAGCAATGTGAAATATACACCGACCACAAGAGTCGGAAGTATATTTTCACTCAAAGGGAATTGAATATGAGGCAACGAAGGTGGTTGGAGTTGATCAAAGACTACGACCTCAGCATTCAATATCACCCCGGTAAGGTAAACGTGGTGGCCGATGCCTTGAGTCGGAAGACCAGCACCTTAAACGTCATGCTTAAGGAAAGGCAACCCGCCTTATTCGAAGAATTGGAGAACTTCGGATTGGAACTGGTGGAACTAGGATTCCTAGATAATCACGAAGTAAAACCAACGCTGGAAGATGACATCAAGGAGCACCAGAAGGGTCACAAGAGCATCGAAGGTATCAAGAAGATGATTCTAGAAGGCAAGGCCCCAGTATTCTTGGAGGATGATCAAGGAGTGGTGTGGTTTGGGAAACGTTTATGTGTACCCAACAAGGTCGAACTCAAGGAACTCATCCTACGGGAAGCTCATGATACACCCTACTCTATTCACCCCGGTGGTACCAAGATGTATCAAGATCTTCGAGAAAGATTCTGGTGGCACGGCATGAAGAGGGAAATCGCGTCGTATGTGGCCAAGTGCGATGTGTGTCAGCAAGTTAAGGCTGAGCATCAGCGACCCGCAGGACTGCTACAACCTCTCCAGGTGCCGGAATGGAAGTGGGACAAGGTAGAGATGGATTTCATTACCAGCCTACCAAGGTCTAGCAAGGGACGTAACTCGATATGGGTTGTTGTCGACCATTTGACCAAAGTGGCCCATTTCATCCGTGTCAACACCACTTATGACGGGAACAAGTTGGCTAGTCTCTATATCGAGCGCATAGTAAGCCTTCATGGAGTTCCCAAGGAGATTGTATCTGACCGAGGCACGCAGTTCACCTCAAGGTTTTGGAGGAAACTTCAGGAAGCCCTCGGTACCAAGCTCTCTTTCGACACCGCCTTCCACCCGCAGACGGGAGGACAGACGGAAAGGGTGAATCAGATACTCGAACATATGCTCCCCGCATGCGTCCTAGCGCATGGAGCCAAATGGGAAGACTGTCTGCCGTTCGCTGAGTTTTCATACAACAACAACTACCAGTCTAGTCTCCAGATGGCCCCGTTCAAAGTGCTGTACGGACGGAAATGTCGCACCCCGCTCAACTGGTCAGAAACCGGAGATGGGCTGATTTTCAGACCAGAAATTTTGCACCGGGCAGAACAGAAGGTGCAACTAGTCCAAGAAAATCTGAAGGCAGCCAAGTCGCGACAAAAGAGTTATGCGGACTCTCGCCGTAGGAATGTGGAGTTCATTCCCAGAGATCTGGTGTACCTCCGTGTCACACCTCTCAAGGGAACCAAGCGTTTCCACGTTAAGGGGAAGCTCGCTCCGAGGTTCATTGGGCCATTCAAGATCACGGCGAGGCGTGGAGAGGTCGCTTATCAGCTGGAATTACCTCCGGAACTTTTGGGTGTGCACAACGTTTTCCACGTGTCACAGCTTCGGAAGTGTCTCCAGATGCCAAGTCGTTCCGATCCTTATAGGGACATTGATCACCGGGCCATTGACCTTCAGTCTGATCTCACCTATCGCGAGAGGCCAATCCACATTCTGGATGACGCAGAGCGATGCACTCGAAGCAGCACCATCAAGTATTTCAAGGTTCAGTGGAGCAATCACACAGAAGCCGAAGCTACCTGGGAGCGTGAAGACTATCTCCGATCTGAGTTTCCAAACCTTTTAGCACCTAGCTTAGGAATATTGGGGACGAGATTCTTGTAAGGGGGGTAGGTCTGTCACACTCTGATTTTGCTATCACTTGTCTTTATTGTAAAATTCTGAGCTTGTTAAAACTTTTTCAAAACTAATGTTGTGAGTGCCATGATTGACATTGTATGCTTGTATGCTTGATCATCTGAGGATTTAAAACCCTAAAATCTTTGGTATTATACTGATTTTCAAAAACCTTTGATAACCAAAGTAAAACCACCTTGAGTTGCACTGCATGTCCTTGCTAGCAAGCAGTGCTACTACTCATATTTGGTAATCTGATTTTTACCTATCTTTATATTTCAAAACCACAAAAAATAATTATTTTTGTGAGTGTTTCCCAAATTAAATAACCTGTCCATTTCCAAGGTCAGAATTGGTATTCCAACATGGAAAAAATACTTTTTTGCTTTGGAAAAATCTGATTAAATTTAGATATGATCACAAGGACATATATTTTCCATACATAGTATTTTAAATCCCATTTTATATTATATTTATTGATTAAAACTATAATAGCTATTTGTGTCTGTTTTGGCATTATGAAATATTTCAAAAGGAAATATTCTCAATAAATTCCTAGAAAATTCCAGTGATGTCCCTAAGCCAAGTTTGGTGACCACATAAAGTTTCACCTTGATCAAAGGTGGATTAGGACCCCAAATAACCTAAAAACCCTGTCTGTCCAGAATCAAGTTAGAGCAACTCTACATAGCAAAGTTTGTCCAATGAGGCTAAAACTTTGCATGAGTGCCTAATACCTCAAATGAGGGTTCTACACCAAAAATGGGATTTGTGGGACTTAGTTTTCCCACACTCCCTTTGGAAGGAATAGATCTGGTCATATTGGAGTGATTCCAAGTTTACAAAGCTAAACTTGTCCTTTGGAGCTCAAATTTGGTGGAACTCCATGGTTTACCACCAAAACCAAACCTGTTAAGTCTCAGCACCAGTGGTGGGGTGCAACCCCCTATGACCACTGTCGAACACCTTCTGACAGATAGGAAAAAGCCACCTTAGCCACTGCTAAACCAAACTCCTTTGCTTCAAACTCTTAGATTAAGCAGCCAGCACATGTATCTGATCCCAGGCAACTGGCCCCTCACTGGTTCAAAGTGGAAAGGCCAAAAACCCCAATTTAGACCTCAGTTAATGACTGTCAGCACCAGTATTTCTTGCCTCCTTTGACCAGTCGAAGCTCCCACTAAAACCAAATGGCTAGCCACACCCCGAGCAAGTGCCAGGACATGCTAGACACGTCCAAAGTGCCTCAGAGCGCACCAGCATGCTGTGGCATGCCAAAACTGTGCCCTGGGCGCGCTACAGGGATGTTCAACCTCCTCCCCAACGGCCCCTCTGCGTCGGACAAGCCTTAGGGCCCCTCCTCTCTCGCGCTAGAGCTCGTGCGACGCATGCCCATGCGCTCCAGAATCGGCCAAGCTTGCGCGGCCACGAATGCTCACCTTCTCTCTCTCTATCTCTGCTGCAGATGGTTCGGGCGGTCAAATACCACATCCTGAGACGTGGTTTCAACCCCGACCCCTCTATGCACCCCCATGTGCGCCACGGTGAGTCACCGGCGCTCCCGAATCTGCTCATCGTCGTGGGCCTATAAATATCCCTACCCCTTGCTCCAGCACCCCTCATAGAGCTTCGCCGCATCCACTAGCACCTCCCTAGCCACCCTAGCAAACCAGCAGAGCCCCGGTGCTCGAGATCGACCGAGGCCCCTCCGCCTCGGAGCTTCAATCGACCTCTGGCTACACGAAGGCTCATGCGCTCCTCGACCCACCAAACTGACCCCCTTGACCCAGGAAGCTTTCCCCCAACTCGCCCGAGCTTTTCCGTGTCTTTAGCCACCCCCTTGACCACTTCCCGAAACCCCTCCGTCACGGCCACCTCGTCGCCGGCGAACCCATGCCTCCCCGTCGTTGTTTCGACCACCAGCAGGTAGGCGACGGTCAGGCGGACCCATTCCCGTGTTCAATAGAGCTTGAGCACATCGGCAACCTCGTCGGCGTCCTCCTCTTCCTCTCTGGCTGCAGGTAGGAGACGACCCCGACAGGTGTGCCCCACTTGTCGGTGGCCCAGCCTCCTCCCCCGCGCTGGCCTTGGCCACTGACCGCAGGACCCCACGCATCAGGTTCAAACAGGACGGCGCACGCGCCTGGGCAGGCCGTCGGCTGGCCGTGGGCCAGCCCAGCTCTGGGCCGAGCCAGGCCAGGAGCTGGCATGTTTTTCTTTTATTTTAAAACCTGGATTTCTAAGTTTTTTATAAAAACATTTAACCAGTGTAAAAATATAATTCTTACACTGTTATTTTTCTAAAAATGAGCAGTGTTTAATGATATGCTTAGATGAATTTTTCCAGCAACTATTCTATTTTACAATATTAAAAAGGGCTAAAATAGAATAGTTTTGCTTCTGCTTGGTTTTTTCCAAAAAAATCCTTCAAGGAAAATTAAGGCAAGTATTTTTAAAATGATATCTTAGATTTATCAGTAATAGGGAACATTTTTAAAATGACCTTGTGGACTGGTTCTGTGTGAGCTATCCCTTATTTATTGTTTTATCGACGATAGAAAACCCGTGTGACGAGGGAATCGGAGCGGAAGACCTTGAAGACCCCAGATACTTAGCTGACCAAGGCAAGCAGCCCTTTGACCATGACTGAGCATACGTTACTTTGCATGTTATAATAGCAAGTATTCCCGTTGCATATGATCATAAGTGCCAGTAATCATTTGATATGATTTTACCGAAGGCTCCTCCGGAGTATTTTGCATTGAGCTTGACCCTACCCCTTGAGGGTCATGCTAATACCATGTTGACAAGTAAAAGTAGCAGTAGTTCTATCATGAGCATGATGTTGTCATAAAGCAAGAGTTTATGAAAACCCCGTCGGGTGCCACTAATGCCCGAGGGTGATGATGAGTTAGGTGGTCACTTTTGGTGAAGTGATGCACCCGGTATTTGTCTGAGTAAGGTTTCGGAAATGGGATTAGATTTATGATGTGTCGACCGTCCCAACCTTACTAGTATGACCACGTTACCCCTTATGGGACGGGGCTATGTTAATTACTCTGGTCGGTGCTAGCAAAGAGCCACATTACTAGTGGCGGGAGTGATTGTGGTAACTCTTGTGATGGGGTCGTGCTGGGTAGGACGACTATGTCATTTTTATGAGTTCCAGTCACACTGTTGGTCCCCGCATGGTTGGTACTCATAAGATGTACGACATGTGGGCTGGGTACGAATCGAGTGGACCTCTTTGTCTAGTATCGTCAGGGGAAAGGCATTGATCGGGTACTTACCTCGGGTATGTGATATACCGCGAGTCGTGGATGACACGGAAGTTTCCCGGATCTCGTGGATCCAGCATACTACCTCTGAAGAGTGTAAACTATTTGAATAGTCATGTCCACAGTCAAGGACAGTTGGGTAATCCTGCTTAAACTACGTCCTGATATTTCCGCATAAACCAAGTGTGCGTAAGTGTGAGTGTGTGTGTGGTGATAAGAGAAGTGTTGCTATGATAGCAATGCTATGACCAAGTTTGGTGACTTGGCATATAGGGTGAACCCGGATGGTTCAGCCCTCGACAGATATATTGATATCCGTAACCTGTTCTTCAAGAGTAATTCTTTAACTTGATGCATATTCATGATCATCCCACCCCGATGAGTTACACTAGAGATGCATGATATTGTTATCCTTCACTTTCATTGTTCATATCATGGGCTGTTTGCGAGTACATTCAAAGTACTCATTGGCTTGCCACTGGTTATGTTATTGACCAGACATGGAAGGACCGGAGTTTGGAGATGAGTATGTCTTCGGCGACACCCCTGCGAACTAGGACGCTTCCGAGTCAGAATGCCTCTCGGTGTAGGCTTGATGGCATGGGCACCCGCTTAGCCCCCTTGTTTTCCGCTATTAGTGTACCTGTGTGATTTGGCATTAGGCCCTGTATGTGAACTTGACCTCTGGTCACGTGTTGTAATAATCGGTACTCGGATGTCAGACTCTTTTTTCAGTATCTTTGTTCGGTGAGCATTGATCTCTGGGGTCACTGAGCACGGCGATTCTCGACTAGTAAGTCGGGGTCCCCACACTTTATCAGCACTTGCTTTAATACTTCATATGTCATTCACATGTCATTATACATACCTTAAACTTTTATTTTTACAGCTCAAGCAAAGAAACAGAAAATCGGCAGGTCAACTCCAAATATTGAAACGCCTGAAGTGGAAGAAAGAGATGCATCTATCCATGATATTCCGGCTGAACCAGCTGAAGCTTATACTGACCCTCCAGAAAGCACCGCCATGGATGATATCCCTGACGTTCAAGTCAATCCACCAAAACTGATGATGTGACCATGGATTCGAGTCAGAAAGAAAATCTCAACCCACCAACCCCCCTAGGTCATCCAAAGACGCCATGTTTGAAGAAGATGATATTGTCATTACTGGGACAGGTCAAACGACGTGTGTCAGTAGTGTGTTGGCTAAGCATACTGTTGAGGACGTCTCAACCAAGATAGTCAAAGGGAAAGCTGCATTTGAGTTTCCTAATATCGTGAAGCTGGACTTTGAAGAGCTGCATGCAGGATATCTAACCTGCCTTACCATGAGCCGGGACCTTGAAGCTGGCCTGGTAAACATGATGAAGAAAAGATACGAGGTATGTTGTTGTGTAATAAATTACCCCATATATCCCTCTGTAGCCCCAAGGGCCGGGTCATCTTCTTGAAGATGAGCCATGTCTTGTTTAGTAATCTTTAAAAACATCAACCTATAGCCCCCAAGGGCCGGGTCATCTTCTTGAAGATGATCCGGGTCTTGTTTAATAATCTTGAGAACTTCAACTTGTAGCCCCCAAGGGTCGGGTCATCTTCTTGAAGATGAGTCGGGTCTTGTTTAATAATCTTAAGAACTTCAACCTATAGCCCCCAAGGGTCGGGTCATCTTCTTGAAGATGAGTCGGGTCTTGTTTAATAATCTTGAGAACTTCAAACTGTATCCCCCAAGGGCCGGGTCATCTTCTTGAAGATGAGTCGGGTCTTGTTTAATAATCTTGAAAACTTCAACCTATATCCCCCAAGGGCCGGGTCATCTTCTTGAAGATGAGCTGGGTCTTGTGTAATAACTTTAAAAAAGCAAGTACATTAGCCCCCAAGTGTCAAGTGTATTGCTTGCAATCTTCTTGAGACTTGATGTCCATCGATCAATTCGACCAAGTAGCAACAAGGTAACTGATCCTTCCTGCTTGATTTTGTAGGGGACTATAAGTCAAGCTAACACATCCTTAAGTGGGATGAAAAAAGTTTGGGACGTCAACAAGACACTAGGGCTGCAGCAGAAGAACAACTTCGAGCCACTTTGGCAGAACTTGAAAAAGCCAAGGCTGAGCACCTTCTTTTCAAAGAGTCAACTGAAGCTGAGAAAGGTGCCCTGCTGAAACGTACTAAAAACACCGAGGGTCAATTGAAACAAGTTACAGAAGGATTGAGTGGTCTTCGACGACACATCTCCAATATGACCAGTGCAATCTTTGGTAAGTAATTGAGGTAGTGCCTATTACAATCATTGTAAAGGACACAAGGCGCCAGGCGACTTATATTTCATTTGCTCCTTGCAGGCCCTCAATCTGCCAACCTTCAGGATGATTGTGTGCTGAAGCTAAAGGAGATATATATCCTGACAGAACAAAGTTATGCTGGCGGCTTACTCACCGTCAAGGCTGTATGGGGTGACAAAGACCCGGTGAAATATATTAGGGACATGCTGAGGCGGCTCTCAACTATACCCCAACATATAGAGGAGATAAGGAAATCATCCGCACGGAAAGGCCTGATCACAGCTATGAGCCGGTCTTTAGCCTATGCTCCAGAGCTCAAGCAGGCTGAAATAGTTGGCGGGTTTCCTGAGTATAAGGATGACGGCTCAGAGTTTACGCAAGAAGACTACGCCCAGTGCGTAAAGGATGTACGTCCTGTGGCAGGCCGTCTTGCCGAGAGTCTTGACCTATCAAAGTATCACGCGGCTTATGATGATGACTATAAGCGCGCGGCGCCTCCCAGTTTTGCACCAATGGATTTGAATCCTCAACACTGTAAGCATCTTTTTGCCTCTAATGCTGACCCGTCAACCATCTTGACAGAGGAAGCTGAATTTCACGCTTTAATCAATTGCACCTGGGATGTGGACAACTTCCAGACCCAAAACTCCGAAAACTCGGCACACGGTGATCCGGAGGCGGCTTAGACGTGGCGACCCTCGGAACTTCAAACTAAAGAAGAAAACAGAACCCGGAGGAAACCTGCCACCGGGATAATATAGAAAAACTTTTGGCATTTATGAGCCATGTAATTTGCTTTCGAGCATACTTAAACTACTTATATATTTGCATGAATAGGGATGCCAAACTTTCCTGGCGTTACCTTGTAATATAAGTCGCCTTTTTGAGCTATCGACGGTTTAGGAAGTATTTTGTCCTTTCTTCCTTGAACATCACCCAATTTGAATGAGTCAGCACAGCTGTTGGATCTCTGCCTGAAAATATAACACCATATGAGGTAAAAAATAAGCCGACTCAGTGAGTCACGACGGGTACATGGGTTTGCAAGGCTCTAGTCTTAGCCTAAGAGGTTTTTGCAAAAACCTTTATGTGTTTAGACTGGTTGATCAGGCTCAAGTCAAGCTTGAGTGAAGCAGGTCCATTGAACCCATGGTTTTTATATTTTCCATATGTTGGCCTCGCAAGAACCTCAATGTTTTAACCTTGGAAGTTCAAGGTCCAATATTGGATTGACTCACCAAGAGTACACAGGGCTTCTGGGCGAGTCGCAAAACATACAGTCCAGTATAACCATCATAATGCATTAATTTTTCGCTAGCCAAGAGGGTAGTAAGGCGGGACTCAATGAGTCAGAATCCCCCAAATGACCTATCATCAAGGAAAACGGGCATATGATAGCAGAAGACAATGCTATTACTTTTAAATAACCTGGGGACTAGTAGCCCCCAAGTAAGCCAGTTTTTATCGTTCATGACCATACATTGGTGCCTATGTTTGAACCGTGCATCATGGCACTTGATCCTCTTTGGATTACTAGTATCCATGTTTGAGCGATCACAATAGGGTGACTCGCTCTCTTTGATACCTAAAGCGTCCATGTTTGGATGGCCTCCTCGACGGCGACTCATCCACTTGGGCGGCTTATTTAATCAATAAAGACTCATGCTCAAAATATAGGCTAAAACGGCAGAGACCCCGAATTTCGTGGGCGCCGGCTTTAAGTGTAGTAAGGCCGCAGATGAGCAATGTTCCACGGGCGGGTTGTCTCTTCCTCCGAGGATGGCTTGTCAGGGCACACATCAATCAAGTAATAAGAGTCGTTGCGAAGGTTTCTGCTGACAACGAAGGGTCCTTCCCATGGAGGCGAATGCTTGTGCATACCCGTATGATCTTGAATGAGTCGAAGCACCAAGTCGCCCTCCTGGAAGACCCTACTGTTGACTCGTCGACTGTGGTAACGACGCAAGTCTTGTTGGTAGATAGCCGATCGGGCTGCGGCTAAATCATGCTCCTCCTCGAGAGCATCCAAAGAATCCTGACATGCTTGCTCATTATCGACTTCTATGTACGCGGCAACTTTGGGAGAATCGTGCCTTATATCGCTTGGGAGAACCGCCTCAGCCCCATAGACGAGGAAAAAAGAAGTGTAACCAGTAGATCTGTTTGGTGTTGTTCTGATACTCCAAAGTACAGAAGGAAGCTCTTCGACCCAACAACCCGGAGTGCGCTGCAGAGGAACCATGAGCCGGGGCTTGATCCCATGCAAGATTTCTTGGTTAGCCTGCTTAGCTTGACCATTGGACTGTGGATGAGATACTGCGGATACATCAAGCCGGATGTGCTCTCGTTGAAAAAATTACTTCATTGCTCCCTTAGACAAATTAGTACCATTATCAGTAATGATGTTGTGGGGATAACCAAAACGGAAAATCAGCTTCTTGAGGAACTTGACTGTCATCTCTGCTTCAACCCACTTGGTAAACTTATCAACTGCCACCAACAGATGGGACTTTTTGTCAGAAGGCATTTTAAACGGGCGGACCATGTCAAGCCCCCAAACTACGAAAGGCCATGTAATTGGGATCATGCACAATTCTTGAGCCAACACATGTGCTTGACCTCCAAACTTTTGAAATCCGTCACATCAGCGCACTATATCCTCTGCATCGGCATGAGCCGTCAACCAGTAGAAACCATGGCGAAAAGCTTTTGACACCAAAGATAGTGACCCGGCGTGATGTCCACAGTCGTCCGCATGTATCTCGTTGAGAATATCTCGCCCTTCTTCCGGCGAAACAGAGCGTTGGAAAACCCCACAAGTACTTCGCTTGTGCAACTCGCCCTTGTTTATAACCATGGACTTGCACCACCACACGATTTTCCTAGAAAAGACTTCATCCGCTGGCAACTCGCCTCAAGCTAGATAAGTCATGTAAGGTATCGTCCAGTCAGGAATTGCCCGGAGAGCCGCCACCAACTGTGAGTCCGAGTCAGGAACCACTGTGTCTTCTTTAGAAAGAAACTTCACAGAAGGATTATGTAAGACATCCAAGAACACATTGGGGGAACGGGCTTACGTTGTGATCCGAGTCAGGAGAGAGCATCAGCCGCCTTGTTCTGTCGACGATCAATATGATCAACCTGATAGCCATGGAAATAACCCGCCACCTCGGTTACCACACGCCTATAAGCTGCCATCAATGGATCCTTAGAGTCCCAGGTTCCTGATACTTGCTGATCTACTAAATCTGAGTAGCCTCAGCACCTGACTCGGCTCAGGTTCATCTCTTTAGCTATCCTGAGCCCATGAAGCAATGCCTCGTACTCAGCTGCATTTTTGTGCAAGGAAACATGAGCCGCAGAACATAGCAAAACTTGTCACCTCTTGGGGATGATAACACCACTCTAGCTCCCAAGCCTTCCAATTGCCTAGAGCCATCAAAATGAATAGTCCAATATGTGTTATCAGGCCTATCTTCCGGAATCTACAACTCGGTCCAATCGTTGATGAAGCCTACCAGAGCCTGAGACTTGATGGATGTGCGAGGCATATACTTCACATGGTGACGACCAAGCTCTATCGCGCATTTAGCAATCTACACAGTGGCTTCTCAGTTGTGTATAATGTCCCCGATTGGCGTAGAACTGACTACGGTGATTGGGTGCTCTAGGAAATAGTGCTTCAACTTCCGACTTTCCATGAAATCCCAAAGACGAACTTCTGCCAATGTGGATACCGCTGTTTGGACAGGGTCAACACTTCATTGACGAAATACACTGGCTGCTGAACAGGATATTCTTTGCCTTCTTCCTTTTGTTCAACAACCACCGCCACGCCCACCGCCTTAGAGTTAGTGGGAATGTACAAGAGCATTGGCTCTTTGTCAGCCGGGGCTGCCAGCATGGGTGGTTCAGCAAGTTGCTTCTTAAGGGCCTCGAAAGCCTCATTAGCCGCATCGGTCCAGATGAAGTGATCTGTTTTCCTGAGCAGCTGATAAAGAGGGATAGCCTTCTCACCGAGGCAACTTATGAAACGACTCAGTGCTGCAATACGACCCGCCATACACTGGACCTGATTAATGTTAGCCGGCTTCCCAAGCGAAGTTATCGCCTTGATCTTGTCCGGGTAAGCTTCTATGCCACGCTCGGACACTAAGAATCCCAACAATTTTCCTGCAGGAACCCCAAACACGCACTTGGTCGGGTTAAGCTTCATTTGATACACCCGGAGGTTCTCAAACGTCTCCTTGAGGTTGCCTAGAAGTGTTTCCTTCTTCTGTGACTTTACCATGATGTTATCGACATAAGCATGGACGTTACGTACAATCTGGCTGTGCAAACAGTTTTGAATGCAACGCTGATAAGTCGCCCCCGCGCTCTTGAGCCCGTAAGGCATCGAGACATAGCAAAAAGCACTAAAGGGGGTGATAAAGGCCGTCTTCTCCTTATACTCCTTAGCCATCTTGATCTGATGATAACGAGAGTATGCATCCAGAAAGCACAACTGCTCACAACCTGCCGTAGAGTCAATGATTTGATCAATACGGGGAAGGGAAAAAGGATCCTTCTCACAAGATTTGTTGAGGTATATATTGTCAATGCACATATGAAAAGTGTCGTTCTTCTTGAGAACCAAGAACGGGTTAGCCAACCACTCAGGGTGAAAAATCTCGATGATGAACCCGGTGGCTAAGTGCCGGGCGACTTCTTCCCCAATTTCCTCGCGCCTCTCCTCATTAAAACGATGAAGGTACTGACAAACTGGCTTCATCTTGGGATCTACATTGAGATGGTGCTCAGCGAATTCTCTCGGTACTCCTAGCATGTCAGAAGTTTTCCATGCGAAGATGTCCCAATTCTCATGGATGAATTCGATGAGCGTGCTTTCCTATTTGGGATCCAAACCGGTCCCAGTAGTAAACTACTTGGAAGAGTCCCAGGGATGAAATCAATTTGCTTGGTATCATCTGCTAGCTTGAACTTAAGGGGCGGCTCAGATTCAACCATCAGCTTTTTCAACGGGCTCATGTCAGCTGGATCCACATTGGCCTTGTGGAACTTCAACTCTTTAGAAGCGCACGCCGACTCAGCATATGCGGCGTTTCCTTCTTCACACTCCTTAGCTATCTTTTGGTTCCCATTGACTTTGATGGTGCCCTTGAGACCCTCCATTTTAAGCTTAAGGTACACATAACAAGGTCGGGCCATGAAGCGAGCATAAGCCGGCAACCCGAACAAAGCGTGATAAGGGCTCTTAATTTTGACCACCTCAAACATCAATGACTCGCTCCTGTAATTAGACTCATCACCGAAAGCCACATTCAACTTGATCCGCCCAACAGGATATGCCGACTTGCCTGGAACAATGCTGTGAAAAACCGTGGTTGAGGGCATTAAGTCCTTCTCATCAAAATTCATCCGCTAGAAGGTGTCATAGTATAGGATGTTGATACTGCTACCTCCATCCATGAGGACCTTATAGAGGGTGTATCCACCAACCTGAGGTGCCACCACCAATGCCAAGTCGCCAGGATTATTAATCTAAGGTGGGTGATCAGCTCTACTATACGTGACAGGTTGTTCAGACCAATTTAAGTATCTCGGAACCACAGGCTCATCCATATTGATGGCCCTCTGCTTTACTTTCTTATCCCTCTTACAAGTACCTGTGGTGAAGACATGGTATTGTCCACCATTCAACTGCTTAGGATTACTCTGAAATCCGCCCTAGTTGTTTGGCTGCTAGAAATTGCCCTCGTCATTATATTGCTGACTACCTTGGCCCGATGACTGTCCACTATTATTATGTGAGCCGCCTCGCCCTTGAGGACCTGGGTTAGGAAAGTCACTGAATAAACCTCCTGATGACCCGCCCGGGCCAAATTGACCCTGCTGGGCACCCTCGTTACATCCTTGGTGATCCTGGGACGCCTGAAGATGAAATTCCTGCATCACAAAACAGTTTTCCCAAGAGTGCGTAGACGGGGCACCTGGGGTACTATGTTTAGGGCAAGGTAGCTTGAGCATCTCTTCATAATTGCACGACTTCCTTCCACTGAAGCCCCGGTCCTGAAATCCGCCCTGACTCATGTTTCGATGCTGGTTCCATGGTCCGGCATTGGTGTTAGCAACAAAACCAGACACCATCTTGCTGCCTTCTTTTTCCTTGACCTCCATGGTTGTTATTGCGCCCAGGTGTCTGGATGTGACCCTTAGCTTCGTCTCCCCTTTTAACTTCACTGGCCTTTTCGTCATCAAAGCCGGCATCCTTCGTGTCGTCCGACTCAGCATACCTAGTGAGGGTGTCCATCAACTCGCCCATACCTTGCACCTTCCGCTTGAGGCGGCCAAGCTTCAACACCAGGGGATGAAAATGATAGTTCTTCTCCAAGATCAGCATGGCCTGAGCCGCCGTAATGTCATCCGAAGAGTGGATGATCTTCGCAGCCCGCCTTGTCCAATGATGAGCTGATTCATTCGTCCGCAAAACACAATGTTGTAGATCTACGATCATCATTAGATGCTTGCAGGTTCCTCGAAAGTTTTTGACGAAGCGCTCCTTGAGCTCCGCCCAAGTGTTGATGGAGTTGGGTGGTAAGTTCTTCAACCACGTGCGAGCCAGTCCTTCCAACATCATGGTGAGATAGTTGGCGCAGACCGTGTCACTAGCATCAAGCATATCCATAGCCAGCTCATAACTCTCAACCCACGCCCCCGGCTCAAGATCGGTTGTATAGTTGGGTACCTTATGGGGGCCCTTGAAGTCTCTGGGCATGCGCTCATTGCACAGAGCAAAAGATAGGCAGGGACACCTACATTCCTTCCTCCTTGCCCACTGTATCCAGGAGCCTGCTGGGCATAGGGTGGAACTCCCTGACCCGCCAATGCCGCCGCTGCCTCTGCCTCGGCCTGTCGGGCAGCTCGTCTGGCGTTGACAAGCGCCTGAACATTTGATGCTGGCGGCTCTAGTGATTGATCTGAGGTTGGTGTCGACGGACATCACTGGAAACCGCCGGAGGATCATCTAGCGACTCTTCGTGTGGCTTGCCTACGGCGTGGAGTGTAGACGATCACGATTGTATGAAAACTGTGCCTGCTGGACTACCACCGTTTTTAACATCTCGATGGCATTCCTTGCCTCCACTTCCAGCGCGGTATTCCTACGAATAGGAAGAGATTCCAAGTGGCAGGTCGCAGCCATCACAATATCCACCAGGTTGGAGAAGTCACCTTGAGGCGCTTGGAAGTGCTGAGCCGCCTACGGGTTCAATGGGGGTTGCATTGGGTGCTGGACAATCTCAACATGTGGATTGCTTTGGCGAGGCGGGTTATGGTCCGCGCCGGGTGTTTGCAGGCTGCTGAACAGGCGAGTAGGATTAAGGTTGGGCGGGACACGACTCTGACGCCTCCTCTGATAAACAACGTCCGACGCGACTCGCTGGAGGTCGAGTCGCCACGCCTCCAACTTCAAACGCTCCACCTCTTCATCGATTTGAGCCTGCTGATCCGCCTTCCGGGTCTTCTCCACATCGATCTGGCGCTGTATCTGAGCCATCTCTTCACGAAGTCTGGCCAATTCTGCATTAACTTCTGATACGTCCAAAATGCATCACTATTTTGTATCATAGTTTGTCTCTATTCTTTGATATATTTCACATTATGATGATGTACTTATAGTGCCTTGGCTCATTTTACACAATTTACAACTTTCCAGTGCCGAAACAACAAACGGAGGATTCAATGGAGAAAATAACGAAGAGTTACCATATCAGAACATCTCCAACTGTGCTGAAAATTTGAGGGAAGGAGTTTCCGAACAGATCTAGAAGACACGCCGAAGAAGGGCCGGAGGGCGGCCACAGGTCACCCAGGCGACCTGCTGGCGCGGGCCACCCCTAGGCCGTGCCCAGAGGCCGCCTGGGTGGTGGGTCCCGCCTCCGGTGCTCTCCTTTGGCCTATATGGTCCTCTTGACCTAAAAGTTACGGGGACGGAAGAGTTTTCGCAGTTCTGCTGCCGCTTCACGGCGGAAACCTACACAGAAGAAAAGACCTTTCCGGCGGGCAGATTCCACTGGGGAGAACTCCTCCCGGAAGGGGAGATCATCCTCATCGTCATCACCATCGTCACGGCATCATCGAGATCATCATCACCATCATCACCACCACCAGCACCATCTCCATCTTCATCCCATCTCACCTCACCATTGCAATCGGAGTTGTACCTTGCACTATTCATCCCCTCTACTCTACCGGTGTTGATTACTCTTTTGTGGTAAATGCTATTTAGTTTTGTTGGAGGATTATTGTTATGACCAGATTGTTAATCGTATTTTCATCACCTCTGATCATGACCTCTTTTATGTCTTGTGAGTAGTTCCGTTAGTTCTTCAGGACATGGGAAAAGTCTAGATGCTAGTAGTCATATGATGTTGAAGTAATATGTGTTGATTGATATTTAAGTTATGGTGTTATATTTCTAGTGGTGTTATGTGAACATCGACTACATAATGATACGTCTCCAACGTATCTATAATTTTTGATGGTTCCATGCTATTATCTTGTCAACTTTGGATGTTTTATATGCATGAATATGCTATTTTATATCTTTTTTGGGACTAACCTATTAACTCAGTGCCAAGTAACAGTTTCTGTTTTTTTCCGTGTTTTTGACCCTTTTTCAGACGGAGTCCAAATGGAATAAAACTTTTGTGATGATTTTTTTTGGACCAAAAGAGACCCCCGAAGCTTTGGAAGAAGGCCAGAAGAGCCATGGGGGAGTCACAAGCCCATGAGGTGCCCCCACCCCCCTAGGCTGCACCTACCAGGCTTGTGACCTCCTCGTGGGCCCAACCGACGTAATTCCACCGCCATAAATTCCTATAAATTCAGAAACCCCCAAATAGAAACCTAGATCGGGAGTTCCGCCCCCACAAGCCTCTGTAGCCACCAAAAACCAATCTAGATCCCGTTCCGGCACCCTGCCGGAGGGGGAATCCATCTCCGGTGGCCATCTTCATCATCCCGACGATCTCCATGACGAGGAGGGAGCAGTTCTCCCTCGGGGCTGAGGGTATGTACCAGTAGCTATGTGTTTGATCTCTCTCTCTCGTGTTCTTGAGATGTCTTGATCTCGATGTACCGCGGGCTTTGCTACTATAGTTGGATCTTATGATGTTCTTGCCCCTCTCCCTTCTTGTAATGAATTGAGTTTTCCCTTTGGACTTATCTTATCGGATTGAGTCTTTGAGAGCACTTGATGTATGTCTTGCACGTGTCTATCTGTGGTGATCAACTTGCGGGTATGTGACATTGGGAACCTATGCATATGGGTTGGCACACGTTTGGATATTCATGTGAGTAATCGATGTATGTTTTGGTGATCAACTTGCGGGTTTCGCGACAGTGGGAACCTATTCATATGGGTTGGCACACGTTTTGACTCTCCGGTAGAAACTTCGGGGCACTCTTTGAAGTTCTATGTGTTGGTTGAATAGATGATTCTGAGATTGTGTGATGCATATCGTATAATCATGCCCACAGATACTTGAGGTGACAATGGAGTATCTAGGTGACATTAGGGTCTTGGTTGATATGTATCTTAAGGTGTTATTCTAGTACGAACTCTATCATGGATCGAACAGAAAGAATAGCTTCGTGTTATTTTACTACGGACTCTTGAATAGATCGATCAGAAAGAATAACTTTGTGGTGGTTTGGTACCCGACAATAATCTCTTCATTTGTTCTCCGCTATTAGTGACTTTGGAGCGACTCTTTGTTGCATGTTCAGGGCTAGTTATATGACTACTCCTACTGTTACCGCTGCTACCATTACTATCACACTACACTGCTACTTAAAATTTGCTGCAGATACTAAGTCTTTCAGGTGTGGTTGAATTGACAACTCAACTGCTAATACTTGAGAATATTCTTTGGCTTCCCCTTGTGTCGAATCAACAAATTTGGGTTGAATACTCTACCCTCGAAAACTGTTGTGATCCCCTATACTTGTGGGTTATCGGTTCCCTCCCCGCGAGTGGAGGGGGGAACCAAATTCCCTCCGAGCTTTACCCGGAGAAAGCTTCAGGGAGCTCTGACGTCTCGGTGTCTTCGGTGTCGTATAATCATGCCCATGGATACTTGAGGTGACAATGGAGTATCTAGGTGACATTAGGGTCTTGGTTGATATGTATCTTAAGGTGTTATTCTAGTACGAACTCTATGATGGATCGAACGGAAAGAATAGCTTCGTGTTATTTTACTACGGACTCTTGAATAGATTGATCAGAAAGAATAACTGCTGGTGGTTTCGTACCCGACAATAATCTCTTCGTTTGTTCTCCGCTATTAGTGACTTTGGAGTGACTCTTTGTTGTATGTTGAGGTCTAGTTATATGATCCAATTATGTTATCATTGTTGAGAGAACTTCACTAGTGAAAGTATGAACCCTAGGCCTTGTTCCCACGCATTGCAATACCGTTCGTGCTCCCTTTTGTTACTAGTTACCTTGCTGGTTTTGTAATTTCAGATTACAAAGACCTATATCTACCATCCATATTGCACTTGTATCACCATCTCTTTGCCGAACTAGTGCACGTATACAACTTACCATTGTACTGGGTGTGTTGGGGATACAAGAGACTCTTTGTTATTTGGTTGCAGAGTTGCTTGAGAGAGACCATCTTCATCCTACGCCTCCCGCGGATTGATAAACCTTAGGTCACCCACTTGAGGGAAAATTGCTACTGTCCTACAAAGCTCTGGACTTGGAGGCCCAACAACGTCTACAAGAAGGAGGTTGCGTAGTAGACATCAAGCTCTTTTCTGGCACCGTTGCCGGGGAGGTTGCACTTGAAGGTATATCTTTAGATATTGCAATCGAATCTTTTTGTTTCTTGTTCTTTCTCTACAAATCTACAAAAAATGGAATTGAGTATGCCTCATATGCTCCATCTTTTCAATGTCTTTCGTGAGCATGATGGGAAGGAAAATTGTGCTCAAGTGTTGAAAGAAGAATTACATAGAATGTTTGGCATAGAATATGTGAATGATGAGCATGATTGCAATGTTGTTATCATGAATTCTTTGAATACCCATGATGCTAAAGATATGCAAAGCCACAAGCTTGGGGATGCTATATTTGATGAAGATGATCTTTTTAGTTCTTCCACTTTGAATGATCAAAATCATTTTGATGAAAGCATGCCCCCTACCTATGATGATTATTGTGAGGATACTTATGCTATAAAGAAGAGGGATGATAAAACTTGTCATACTCTCGAGAACCCCTTTGCTAAACCTTGTTTTTTCATTGTGGACACAATTTGTAGTGTTCAAGTCTTTTACGATACTCGCACTACTATTCTTGAGAATAGATTTCCTTATGTGGAGAGTAGTAAAATTCATATGCTTGTAGATCATGAAAAGAAAGCCTTAGGTGTTGGTTATATTGTTGAATTCATTCATGATGCCACTGAAAATTATTATGAGAGAGGATCATATGCCTCTACATATAGAAACAATATCAAGTTTCCTCTCTATGTGTTGAAATTTTTGAAGCTATGCTTGTTTTGCCTTCCTATACTAGTTGATTCTTGCTCCAATAAGTTGTTTGATCACAAAAATCCCTATGCATAGGAAGTGGGTTAGACTTAAATGTGCTAGCCATATGCTCCATGATGCTTCCATTATGTTTCAATCCTTATCTTTTATGTGAGCATCATTGAAATCATCATGCCTAGCTAAGGGCGTTAAACAATAGTGCTTGTTGGGAGGCAACCCAATGAATTTATTTTTTCCTTTTTGCTTTCTGTTTTGTTTTTTCCACACCATCATAATTCTGTTATGATTGTGTTTTTTCTGTTTTATTTTGTGTTTGTGCCAAGTAGAACCTTTATGATTGGTTTTGGTGATAGTTGTTCAATCATGCTGAAAAAGACAGAAACTTTGTGCTCACGAAATTATTTTTAATTTCTATCCATAGGGTGTTTTTGAGTTGATTATTTTTGTTGCTGATTTATATGCAAATTTCCCAAATAGTCATATTTTTCAGAATTTTTGGAGGTGCAGAAGTATGGTTCTTATTCAGATCATTACAGACTGTTTTGTTTTTGACAGATTCTGTTTTCAATGCATAGTTTGCTTGTTTTGGTGTTTCCATAGATTATATTGAGTAATATAAATTGTGGAAATAGTAAGATACAGTAGGCATTGTGTGAAAATAATTATGATTCTTGTTTCGACAGTACCCAAGTGATTGAGTTGCTCGTTATCATACTAACCCATCTCACGAAGTTCCGTTAAGTTTTGTGTTGTGAAGTTTTCAAGTTTTCGGTAGAGTTTCGATGGACTATGGAACAAGGAGTGGCAATAGCCTAATCTGGGGGATGCCCAAGGCACCCCAAATCCATATTCAAGGACACCAAAAAGCCTAAGCTTGGGGATGCCCCGGGAAGGCATCCCCTCTTTCATCTTCAATCCATCGGTAACTTTACTTGGGGCTATATTTTTATTCACCACATGATATGTGTTTTGCTTGGAGTGTCATTTTATTTTGTTTGAAGAAGGTACTTAGGATCTGAAATTCTTAGATGGGAGAGTCTTCACATAGCCAAATAATTATTCAACTACTCATTGAGCTTCACTTATATCTTTTGGAGTAGTTTGCCTTTTGCTCTAGTACTTCACTTACATCTTTTTAGAGCACGGCGGTGTCATATTTTGTAGAAATAAAAACTCTCGATCATCACTTGTATATTTTTGAGAGTGCTCTCTCTAAGTAACTTGGTAATTGGTGCGTGCTATGAAATTAGTCCTAAATATGATAGGCATCCCAAGAGGATAAGATAAAAACTTCCGTATTCAAGTGCATTGATTAATAAGAGAAGTTTGATTCCTCACAATTAGTTTCGATATTTGGATATGGTAATATTAGAGTTATGTTAGTAGGATGTTGTGAATCTAGAAACACTTGTGTTGAAGTTAGTGATTCCCGTAGCATGCACGTATGGTGAACTGCTATGTTAGGAAGTCGGAGCATAATTGATTTATTGATTGTCAACCTTTGTGTGGCGGTCGGGATCGCGCGATGGTTAACACCTACCAACCCTTCCCCTAGGAGTACGCGTTTAGCACTTTTTTCGATTACTAATAAAACTTTCACAATAAGTATATGAGTTCTTCATGACTAATGTGAGTCCATGGTATAGATGCACTTTCACCTTCCACTATTGCTAGCCTCTCTAGTACCGCGCAACTTTCGCCGGTGCACAAACCCACCATATACCTTCCTCAAAACAGCCACCATACCTACCTATTATGGCATTTTCATAACCATTCTGAGATATATTGCCATGCAACTCCCACCGTTCCGTCTCATGACATGTGCCGTCACTTTCATATTGCCATTGCATGATCGTGAGATAGCTAGCGAGATGTTTCAACGTCATACGCTAAGCTAGATCGTTGCACATCCCGGTACACTGCCAGAGGCATTTATTATAGAGTCATCATTATTCTAAGTATTGAGTTGTGAGTAAATAAAAGTGTGATGATCATCATTATTAGAGCATTGTCCCATGTGAGGAAATAAAAAAGAGAGGCCAAAGAGCCCTAAAAAAGAGAAAAAGAGAGAAGGGACAAAGCTACTATCCTTTTCCACACTTGTGCTTCAAAATGGCACCATGTTCTTCATGATAGAGAGTCTCTTGTTTTGAAACTTCCATATACTAGTGGGAATTTTCATTATATAACTTGGCTTGTATATTCCAATGATGGGCTTACTCAAAATTTCCCTAGGTCTTCGTGAGCAAGCAAGTTGAGTGCACACCCACTAGTTCCCCTTTTGAGCTTTCGCACACTTATAGCTCTTGTGCATCCGTTGCATGGAAATCCCTACTCATTCACATTGATATCTATTGATGGGCATCTCCATAGCCCGTTGATACGCCGATTTGATGTGACCATCTCCTCCTTTTTGCCTCACAACCTCCTCCACACTCTATTCCACCTATAGTGCTATATCCATGGCTCACGCTCATGTATTGCGTGAGAGTTGAAAAAGTTTGAGAAATTAAGAGTGTGAAAACAATTACTTGGCCAATACCGGGGTTGTGCATGATTTAAATTCGTTGTGTGGGGATGATGGAGCATAGCCAGACTATATGATTTTGTAGGGATAACTTTCTTTGGACTTGTTATTTCAAGAGTTCGTGATTACTTTGCTAGTATGCTTGAAGTATTATTGTTTTCATGTCAATGGTAAACTATTGTTTTGAATCTTACGGATCTGAACATTCATGCCACAAGAAAGAAGTTACAACGGACAAATATGTTAGGTAGCATTCCACATCAAAAATTCGGTCTTTATCACTTCCCTACTCGAGGATGAGCAGGAGTTAAGCTTGGGGATGCATGATACGTCTCCAACGTATCTATAATTTTTGATGGTTCCATGCTATTATCCTGTCAACTTTGGATGTTTTATATGCATGAATTTGCTATTTTATATCTTTTTGGGACTAACCTATTAACTCAGTGCAAAGTGCCAGTTTCTGTTTTTTCGTGTTTTTGACCCTTTTTCAGACGGACTCCAAATGGAATAAAACTTTTGCGACGATTTTTTGGGACCAAAAGAGACCCCCGGAGCTTTGGAAGAAGGCCAGAAGAGCCACGAGGGAGTCACAAGCCCACGAGGCACCCCCACCCCCTAGACGCATATACCAGGCTCGTGACCTCCTCGTGGGCCCAACCGACGTAATTCCACCGCCATAAATTCCTATAAATTCAGAAACCCCCCAAAAATACCTAGATCGGGAGTTCCGCTGCCGCAAGCCTCTGTAGCTACCAAAAACCAATCTGGAACCCGTTCCGGCACCCTGTCGGAGGGGGAATCAATCTCCGGTGGCCATCTTCATCATCCCGGCGATCTCCATGACGAGGAGGGAGTAGTTCTTCCTCGGGGCTGAGGGTATGTACCAGTAGCTATGTGTCTGATCTCTCTCTCTCTCGTGTTCTTGAGATGTCTTGATCTCGATGTACCACGACCTTTGCTACTATAGTTGGATCTTATGATGTTCTTGCCCCACTCCCTTCTTGTAATGAATTGAGTTTTCCCTTTGGTCTTATCTTATCAGATTGAGTCTTTGAGAACACTTGATGTATGTCTTGCACGTGTCTATCTGTGGTGATCAACTTGCGGGTATGTGACATTGGGAACCTATGCATATGGGTTGGCACACGTTTGGATATTCATGTGAGTACTCGATGTATGTTTTGGTGACAAACTTGCGGGTTTCGTGACATTGGGAACCTATGCATATGGGTTGGCACACGTTTTGACTCTCCGGTAGAAACTTCGGGGCACTCTTTGAAGTTCTATGTGTTGGTTGAATAGATGATTCTGAGATTGTGTGATGCATATAATATAATCATGCCCACGAATACTTGAGGTGACAATGGAGTATCTAGGTGACATTAGGGTCTTGGTTGATATGTATCTTAAGGTGTTATTCTAGTACGAACTCTATGATGGATCGAACGGAAAGAATAGCTTTGTGTTATTTTATTACGGACTCTTGAATAGATCGATCAGAAAGAATAACTTTGTGGTGGTTTTGTACCCGACAATAATCTCTTCGTTTGTTCTCCGCTATTAGTGACTTTGGAGTGACTCTTTGTTGCATGTTGAGGGCTAGTTATATGATCCAATTATGTTATCATTGTTGAGAGAACTTCACTAGTGAAAGTATGAACCCTAGGCCTTGTTTCCACGCATTGCAATACCGTTCGTGCTCGCTTTTATTATTATTTCCCTTGCTGTTTTTCTAATTTCAGATTACAAAAACCTATATCCACCATCCATATTGAACTTGTATCACCATCTCTTCGCCGAACTAGTGCAGCTATACAATTTACCATTGTATTGGGTGTGTTGGGGACACAAGAGACTATTTGTTATTTGGTTGCAGGGTTGCTTGAGAGAGACCATCTTCATCCTACGCCTCCCACGGATTGATAAACCCTAGGTCACCCACTTGAGGAAAATTGCTACTATCCTACAAACCTCTGCACTTGGAGGCCCAACAATGTCTACGAGGAGAAGGTTGCGTAGTAGACATCAAGTCGAGAATAGTCTCCCATCAACGTGTCAATCTCTGGCACCGGGGATTATTCTAGGTGAAGCTCATCCAAGTAAGTGTCACAAACTCATCTCTTGCATTTACTTTTTTGCCTCTCGTTTTCCTCTCCCCCACTTCTGAAAAACAAAAATTTACAAAAATATTTTCCTTTTTCGTTCTCCCTTTTCTCTCGCTTGCTTTCTGTTCGCTTGTGTGCTTGTTTGCTTGCTGAAGTCACCATGACTGAAAACACCAAACTTTGTGACTTCTCGAATACTAATAATAATGATTTTATTAGTACTCCGATTGCTCCCGCCACTAGTGCGGAATCATACGAAATCAATGCTGCTTTGCTGAATCTTGTTATGAAAGAAAAATTCTCCGGCAACAGCGCTAGAAATCCTTCTATTGCCTCTTGAGCTTGCATTGGTTTTTCCCTTGAAGAGGAAAGGGTGATGCAACACAGTAGCAGTAAGTATTTCCCTCAGTTTTGAGAACCAAGGTATCAATCCAGATGGAGAATCAAGCCAAGTGTCCAGAGTACCTGCGCAAACACAAACGAGCATGCACCCAACGCTATAAAGGGGTTGCCAATCCCTTCAAGATTGATTGCAATGTGAGATCTGAAGGAGGAAAGTGCAAAGAAGTAAATGTGTAAGGTTGAAAATATGATGTGAAGTAGGCCCGGGGGCCATAGTGTTCACTAGAGGCTTCTCTCAAAATAGCAAACATTACGGTGGGTGAACAAATTACTATCGAGCAATTGATAGAACCGCGCAAAGTCATGACGATATCTAAGGCAATGATCATACATATATGCATCACGTCCGAGACAAGTAGATATTATTCTTTCTGCATCTACTACTATTACTTCACACATCAATCGCTATCCAGCATGCATCTGGTGTATTGAGTTCATGACGAACAGAGTAAAGCCTTAAGCAAGATGACATGATGTAGAGGGATAAACTCAAACCAATGATGAAAACCCCAACTTTTTACCCTTGATGGCAACAACATGATGCGTGCCTCACTACCCCTTCTGTCACTGGGTGAGGTCACCGCACGGTATGAACCCAAAACCAAGCACTTCTCCCATTGCAAGAATCATAGATCAAGTTGGCCGAACAGAACCCACAACTCGAAGAGAATTACAAGGATATGAAATCATGCATATAAGAGATCAGAAGAAACTCAAACAAGATTCATAGATAATATGATCATAAATCCACAATTCATCGGATCTCGACAAACACTCCGCAAAAGAAGATTACATCGGATAGATCTCCATGAAGATCATGGAGAACTTTGTATTGAAGATCCAAGAGAGAGAAGAAGCCATCTAGCTACTAGCTATGGACCCGAAGGTCTATGGTGAACTACTCACGCATCATTGGAGAGGCCATGGTGTTGATGAAGAAGCCCTCCGTATCTGAATCCCCCTCCGCCAAGGCACCATAATGTGCCCCATATGGGATCTTGAGGAGACAGAAGCTTGCGGCGGTGGAAAAGTATTTTCGTGGATCTCTCGCGCAGTTTTGGATTTTTCGTGAATTTATAGGCGAAAGAGGTAGGGCAGACGAGCCACACGGGGCCCACAAGCCTGCTACGCGCGGGCCCCCCTGGCCGCGCCTAGGGGCCTCTGCCTTGGTTCTCACGTCCCCTGTGTATCTTCTGTTTCGGAAAAAATCTTTTCGGAAGTTTTATTCCGTTTGGACACCGTTTAAAATTCTCCTCTGAAAAGGGTCAAAAACACGAAAAAACAGGAACTGGCACTTGGCACTGAGTTAATAAGTTAGTCCAAAAAAGAAAAAAAGGCATACAAAACATCCAAAGTTTGACAAGATAATAGCATGGAACCATCAAAAATTATAGATACGTTGGAGACGTATCAAGCCCAATCTGGAGCCCGTTCCGGCACCCTGCCGGAGGGGGAATCCATCTCCGGTGGCCATCTTCATCATCCCGGCGATCTCCATGATGAGGAGGGAGTAGTTCTCCCTCGGGGCTGAGGGTATGTACCAGTAGCTATGTGTTTGATCTCTCTCTCTCTCGTGTTCTTGAGATGTCTTGATCTCGATGTACCGCGACCTTTGCTACTATAGTTGGATCTTATGATGTTCTTGCCACTCTCCCTTCTTGTAATGAATTGAGTTTTCCCTTTGGACTTATCTTATCAGATTGAGTCTTTGAGAGCACTTGATGTATGTCTTGCACGTGTCTATCTGTGGTGATCAACTTGCGGGTATGTGACATTGGGAACCTATGCATATGGGTTGGCACACGTTTGGATATTCATGTGTGCAATCGATGTATGTTTTGGTGATCAACTTGCGGGTTTCGTGACAGTGGGAACCTATTCATATGGGTTGGCACACGTTTTGACTCTCCGGTAGAAACTTCGGGGCACTCTTTGAAGTTCTATGTGTTGGTTGAATAGATGATTCTGAGATTGTGTGATGCATATCGTATAATCATGCCCACGGACACTTGAGGTGACAATGGAGTATCTAGGTGACATTAGGGTCTTGGTTGATATGTATCTTAAGGTGTTATTCTAGTACGAACTCTATCATGGATCGAACAGAAAGAATAGCTTCGTGTTATTTTACTACGGACTCTTGAATAGATCGATCAGAAAGAATAACTTTGTGGTGGTTTGGTACCCGACAATAATCTCTTCATTTGTTCTCCGCTATTAGTGACTTTGGAGTGACTCTTTGTTGCATGTTCAGGGCTAGTTATATGACTACTCCTACTGTTACCGCTGCTACCGTTACTATCACACTACACTGCTACTTAAAATTTGCTGCAGATACTAAGTCTTTCAGGTGTGGTTGAATTGACAACTCAACTGCTAATACTTGAGAATATTCTTTGGCTTCCCCTTGTGTCGAATCAACAAATTTGGGTTGAATACTCTACCCTCAAAAACTGTTGTGATCCCCTATACTTGTGGGTTATCGGTTCCCTCCCCGCGAGTGGAGGGGGGAACCAAATTCCCTCCGAGCTTTACCCGGAGAAAGCTTCAGGGAGCTCTGACGTCTCGGTGTCTTCGGTGCTGCCTCGATCACCACCCGTAATAGAGCAGGTTGCGTGTGAGTGTCCGACCATGATGGAGGATGCCTTGGCCGACTTCTCCATCACCGATGAACATCGCACCCTTATGGTGCGGTTCTCCAAAGTATTTGGTCCGTCAGAAATAGACTGAGCGAAGCCTTCAATGGCTTGCTGGCGAGCTTTAAGGTAAGCCATGTAATGTTTTAAGTTTATTTACAAGGTTTTATATGCCTTTATGGGTATAACAGCCACCGAGCCATGGGTAAGTTTAAAAAGCTTATCCGGGGCTCAGAATAACTCCTAGGCATAAAAAATAACCCAAAGTTCTTTTAATTCATAATTTTCCCTTGCATGCCTCATCATCTTCTGCTGATGCCAGTGCTCTTGAGATCGCCGAGCTGAATCGGAACTCAAAGTTTCCGATGAAGAGCTCGACCGCATAAATAGTCGTCTCAACGAAAAGCAAGGCGAGGTGTAATACGTGCCCCAAAGATTCTCATTGTCCTGTAGAAATTTTTAAGGACCATCTTGGTCGTAGCCTCTGACTCCTTGATTTCGATTTTGTTAGCAGCCCAAGATCAAGAGCTCGAGAAGCTGAGGGACGAAGTAGAGAAGGCTAGGCAAGATGCCTCTACTCACTGGAGGAAGCCGAACAAGCGATTATCGAGCTTAGCGCCCTCAAGGTCGACAATATCAAGCATGAGGCCAAGCTGGCGGAGATTCAGCATGATGTGCAAGAGGCGAGCTCGAAGTGTGAGGTCCTAGAGCCGAAATCCCAGGACTAAATGGCCGAATACTCAAAACTGTCCACTGAGCTCAAATTAGAGCGGGTGGAAAAGAGGTTTTTTGAGGAAGAGGTGCGCCAAGCCAAGCTCATAACCAACGGTAAGCCTTATTTACTGCAATGTGTCTTTGGTGGAAACAAGTTTGCCTTTCTTAAGCGGATATGGCATTCCTCAGGTGCCTTCGCAGACCTCCCGTGGAGTGCAATGGATGTGGCCAAGCACTACGCGGCTCATGACGGGGATGTCGAGCGGAGAATCTTCTGGGCTCAATTTCATAATCCCGAGCCCAACCCCATCGCGAGCTATCAGATGAAGCAGCTTATGGAGATGCATAGGATGGTGGAGCCGGGCATGAAGGATCTTCGTGTCCAACTGTGGCGTACCGATCCTCTGCCGAGCAGCTAGTTTGCCTTAGTGCAGAAGTTGGTCGATGTCGTGCCCGTATTGAGGCCATGAAGCGTTCCGGCTGCATAGAAGGAGCCCAAATGGCCTTTGCGAGTACCATGGTGCATTTTCCGAGGGTGAAGCCCCTTACGATGGCAACCGCACCTCCACCTTCCACGAAGGAGCACAGACATCCCGAATTGTATTTTCCCTCCGCGACGGGGGTTGCTCGGGTTATAGAAGCTCAATGCTCAAAATATGTAATCTTTGAGTGAATGTACTATCATGTGTCTCCGAACAATTTATATTTATGATTCGAGTCTTGAATGAGATGCACTTTTGTATTATTTTGATTCCTTAAATTAGGCCTTTAATCTGAAAGTTACCAGTCGTCGGCTTCAATTCCAAGTAGAAACTACCTGGGGTGTTTCAACGTCCGTACTATTACCCTGAGCCGATGTGTTGGAGCCTGAATGCGGTAGTGTGCAGAGAAACGAGACAATCAGACTATGCGGCTTTATCGCTTTCACTTAGCCTTAGGAGTTTTGAATTCCGGGGTTGATCGAAAGCCCCTGGCTTTTTTGTAGTAATCGGATGAACCGAATATCAAAATGGCTACTATAGGGTCCGTAAAGGTGCAAACCTCCCGTATAACACGGATAAACCTCCAACGGTTTTTGTATTTGAACTCAGATTGCACACCAGTTATCGCCTATTATGACGGTCAATTTTCGGCTTCTCCACTGAGGTAATTTTAGCCAGACTAGCTGGTAATACAATCGCGATGGTTCTCCCTTTACCCCTTATTCGAACTAGTGGAACGTAAGGAGGCAAGAACAGGAGTGGGGCAACCCAACTATAGACCCAAGACATAACTTGGAACTGATGCATATAAAGCAAAAGTCGAGGAACCGGACACTTAAAAGGTAGTGGTGGTGCTCGGGGCAACATTATTGTCGAAGCCCCCGGTCTAATGGTCGATCGCACCAAGCAAATGTAAAATAAGTTTGACTTGTCAGCGCCGATGAGTATGAGACACATGCATACAAAAGATACTGTAAAAGAAAGTCTATAAGAAATGTGTGCAAGGAATTTTTATAACTCGTGGTACCAAGGCAGCTGTTAGAGGTAATATTGTTTATTGGGATGGATGTTTTTAGAGAAACTATTTCCATGTGTCCTTTTATGGATGCCTTGATGTCCGCTGCGTTTTCGGCTGCACTAGTTATATTTCTCTTTTTAGAGATGAAAGGTACTATCCTTTAAAGAAAGTTGTTGTCAGCAGGCGGACCTTGAATAAAGGGTCTTGAGAAGCTGTCGATGACGCGGAGAAGCTGGACGCTTTGGAGAAGTATTCATGATACCCCACTTTAGATCGTAGAGTTGTTCATACCGTTGCTCGGTCGAGCCGAGCACATGATCCTTGGTGTGTGGCTCCCATGGTTGCCCATGGAATTTTAAGAATGAAATTATGTCTACATGGTACATAACTTGAAGGTGGTTGGGTCATGCTGTGGAGGTGTATCCCTATTTACTCTGAGTCGAGGAAGTCTCCGATAGATATGGCTGAGCTCGGGCTCGCTTGCCTTCCTTCCGCGCCTTGATTGTCGGGCTGTGGCTTGATGTTTTGCTGTCATGTTAGCGTTCAGCTGCCAGTGTGGCCGTGTGTTCCTCGATGGATTTTGAGATTCATATAGGTGTAGTGGGGCAAGTCATTGAAGCGGGCGAAAGCTTTGCGACTGAGCAGTGGTGGCATCCGCTGCGTAAGGGGTCGGGTGAGCCGAACACGACCTCCAGTGTTATCGTACCAGAGCAGCGGCCTTCGACGCGTGGAATCACTCCTTTAAAGGTAGTGCGGCTTGGTTTGATTCTAGAAGGGTCCATGCCCACCTTTTTCACCGTATCTAAGTAAATCAGATTAAGGCTACTTCCTCCATCATAAGGACTCTGACGAGGTGTTACGCATCTACAATGGAATCTATGACGAGGGCGGGTGACCATCCATGATGGATGCTGGTCGGATGATCCATGAGGTCAAATGTAATCGGGCAAGCTGACCATGGATTATATTTTAGAGCTATCGTTTCTATGGCGTATATCTCCCGAAGGGTTCGCTTCCTCTCCTTTTTTGGTATATGGATAACATTGATCATGTTCACGGATTTGACCTTAGGAGGGAACTTTTTTTGGTCCCCATTATTTGGGGCACGGAGCTCCTCGTCGTCTTCACTTCGTGGGCCCCTGTTTTGTTTGTTGGCAGCTAGCTTGCCGGCCTGTTTGAACACCCAACAGTTATGGTTGGTGTCAGTGGCCGGCTTGTCTTGGGTGCCATGGATCTGGCAGGGCCGTTCCATGATTTTATCCCATGTGGTTAGTCCGGCCCTGTTCCCTTAAAAGAGTTTCTTTCGCTGTCCAGGTTTTGAGCTGCGGAATCCAGCATTTACTGATGTGTCATCAGCATCACTATTACGGTGGCGGCGTTTGTTCTTGTTTTTCCTTGGCTTGCCATTTCCATCCCGAACTTCACAGGTTCGAGGGTCGTTTGTGTTGAGGTTGTGCCGAGCTAGCCAGTTATCTTCGCCCGTGTAAAATGGGTCTTGAGGGAAGTAAGAGCGGACATTGTTCTCGGCCTGTCCTGGCGGAGTTGTTGGCCCAGACATTCGTCTCGGATATTGTGCCTATAAGAGGCTATAGCCTCGGCATCCGAGCAGTCCACAATTTGATTCTTCTTGGTTAGGAACTGGTTCTAGAATTCTCTGGCCAATTCGCCTGCCTTTTGAACGACGTTGCTCAGGTCGGATGAATCCGGCGGCGGAACATAGGTTCCCTGGAACTCAGACAGAAAAACCTCTTCGAGCTCTTCCCAGCTCCCAATGGAGTCTTCGGGTAGGTTGTTTAACCAGTGTCGTGCCGGCCCTTTGAGATTTAGAGGCAAGTATTTTATGGCATGGAGATCGTCTCTCGTGGCCATATGGATGTGGAGAAAAAAGTCTTCTATCCACACGACGGGGTCTGTAGTCCCGTCGTATTGTTCTATGTTCACAGGTTTAAAACCTTCTCGTATTTTTTTGCTGCATGACCTCATCGGTGAAAGACAGTGGGTGAGCGGTGCCTCTGATCCAGGCTATATTGTGCTGGAGATCGGCTCCGGGCTGAGCCCGGTATGGTTCCCAAGCTCTATTTTTGTAAGCGACCAGAAGTGGTTCTTTGTCCCATCGAGTGGGGGAGTACCTCCTGGACCCGTAGATGGATCTGTCGCAACCTGGTCGTGAGTCATGTCCTTCCCTAGAGTGTACATGTTCTTTGCCTTTCCTGCGGGGAGGCTCGGGTATGCACTAGGTCTGTGTGGCTGCTCTGTTGCACCCTCGAGGCGGGTGGTCAGGCTGGTCATAGTCCGTGCACCTAGGGGATATGTGCTCTGGTGCCTCGTCATTGAACTAGGGCAGCAGGCGGTGGCACGTGTAGCTTTTCTTTAGATCCGACCACTCGGTGTCGTATCCTTCCTCAGCGGCCAGAATTTTAGTCCACCTGCTATTGATGGTGTCGTGTTCGGCGTGGAGCTACCGTTGCTTTGCTTTTAGGCCCTAAGTGCTAGCTATAAGCTGCTGTCGGAACTGCTCCTGGCCTTCAGGGTCCTCGGGGATTATGAGGGCTTCGGCCTCGAAGCCGTCTTCATCGTTGACGGGGGGAAGGTAGTCCTCGTCTTCCAAACTATTGGGTTCGTCGGGATCAGCGTTGTCTAGTTCCTCTGTTTGCTGCTCGGGGCCTTAGGGGTTTCCATGGTCCCCTCGGGTTATGTTTTCCCCTGTAGCTTGTGTGGAGCCCCTTCCCTTATTTGCCTTGGTACGCTTACGCGGATTTTGGCGCTTTGAGAGCTCCCCAATTTACTTGTCTCCATTTTGCTTGGGTGTGACGTTGAACGTGTTATGGTGCGTGTCTACCATATAAACATCATAGGTGGACATTACGATCCATCGCCGGTATTCACGGGGGTGGGGTAATAGGCCTCATCATCCATTTACTAGAGCTCCTCGGATGCGTAGTCCAACACGTCGGTTAAATCCTCGACGGTGGGAACCATGTGGGTGGTAGGTGGGCCGTAAAATTCCTCATAATCCACCTGGGAGCCAATTTGTGCACTAGTCGGGCTCCGGTTCTTTGAGATTTGAAGCGATCAGATGTGGTTGAGCGCCCCATTTAATATTGAGAGGCTGTCCTGATCGATATTTTCAAGATTTTTGGAGTTGACCTCCGTGGCTTCCGCAAAGGATGAAAGTTCGGCATAGGACATTCACTTTCATCCAGGTTTAGTGGTCGGGTCCGAGCTCAAGGTTAACCTTTCTACAAAGAGGGGACCAAGAACGTGGCCGGACAAGAGACCCGGAGTCAAGGCTTGGGGATTTTGAGTTCCATCGACCGAGGTCGTGATCTCGGCAGGGAACAGATTGACCCGGGAGTCGGCAGAGAATTCAAAATCTCTGACCTTTATTTGTTGATTGGGGACGAAACCTCCGATCTGGCCGGGAAGGCCGATTGAGTCCGCACACTGTGTGATGCTGCCAAGCGCGAGGACCTGTCCGGGGGCGAAGATGCCCCAGTTGATGATTCGATCACTGATGATCAGGCGAGCCAATGATCCTTCTTCTTATACAACTGCGGAACTCTCAATGAAAGCACCAATGTTAGCGTCAAAACCGGAAGATCTCGGGTAGGGGGTCCTTAACAGTGGACATTGGATCGATCGGTTACAAGAGAGAGGGAGAGACAATATTTACCCAGGTTCGGGCCCTCGTGAGGAGGTAAAACCCTACATCCTGCTTGATTGTATTGATGTGGAACGATGATTACAGAGTTGATCTACCTCGAGATCGTATGAGCTAACCCTAGATGAGATAACTTGCCTATATGCATAAGCACCTCTGGTTTATATAGACTCCAGGGCTCCTAGGGTTACATATTACCGACCTTAGCCGGAGATATATGGCTGAACTAGTTCTCTTGACTTGGACTGCACGTCTAGTCTTCAAAGCTTTCCATCTTGATTGCGAAGTCGTCTATCAATCAGGTCTTCAGTGACGCAACCCATATGGTCGGCTGATAACCCACAAGTGTAGGGTATCGCAACAATTTTCGAGGGTAGAGTATTCAACCCAAATTTATTGATTTGACTCAAGGGGAAGCGAAAGAATATTCCCAAGTATTAGCAGCTGAGTTGTCAATTCAACCACACCTGAAAGATTAGTATCTGCAAGCAAAGTATCAGTAGCAAAGTGGTATGATAGCAACGGTGCCATAAAAAGGTCTGTTGACGGCAGACTATTCCTGACTTGATGTATCAATGGCGCCAGAAAAGTCTTGCAGCAGGTAACAACAGAGTACCAAGTAACAGCAGTAGTGACAGCAGCATCAAGTAACAGCAGTAGTGACAGTAGTAGCAGCAAAGTAACATAGCAAGGACCAGTAGTAAAAGACTCGTAGGCATTGGATCGGTGATGGATGATTATGCCGGATGTGATTCATCATGTAACAGCTATAACACGGAAAGATAAGTAACTAGCTCCCGTTCGTCAATCTAATGTAGGCATGTATTCCGTATGTAGTCATACGTGCTTAGGGAAAAGAACTTGCATGACATCTATTGTCCATTCCTCCCGTGGCAGGGGGGTCCTAATGGAAACTACGGGATATGAAGGTTCTCCTTTTAATAAAGAACCAGACCAACGCATTAACACTTGGTGAATACATGAACTCCTCATACTATGGTCATCTCCGCGAGTGGTTCCGGCTATTGTCACTCCGGGGTTGCCGGGTCATAACACATAGTAGGTGACTACAACTTGCAAGATAGGATCTAAAACACACATATATTGGCGACAACATAATAGGTTCAGATCTGAAATCATGGCACTCGGGCCCTAGTGACAAGCATTAAGCATGGCAAAGTAGTAGCAACATCAATCTTAGAACATAGTGGATACTAGGGATCAATCCCCGTCAAAACTAACTCGATTACATGATAGATCTCATCCAACTCATCACCGTCCAGCAAACCTACGATGAGATTACTCATGAACGGTGAAGAGCATCATGGGATTGGCGATGAAGGAAGGTTGATGATGACGATGGCGACGATTTCCCCTCTTCGGAGCTCAAAAAGGACTCCAGATCTGCCCTCTAGATGAAGAACAGGAGGTGGCAGTGCCTCCGTATCGTAAAACGCGATGAATCCTTCTTCTTGATTTGTTTTTCCGGGCGAAACGGAATAAATAGAGCTGAGTTTGGAGGCGGTGGAGCCACGTGGGCCCCACAAGCCTGCCAGGCGCGGCCAGGGGGGTGGCCGCGCCTCCTGGGCTTGTGGCCCACTGGCTCACCTCCTCTGGTGGATCTTTCCGCAGGTATTTTTTATTAATTCCAGAGAAATTATCCGTAAATTTTTAGGTCATTCTGAGAACTTTTATTTCTGCACAAAAACAACACCATGGCAATTCTGCTGAAAACAACGTTAGTCCGGGTTAGTTCCATTCAAATCATGCAAATTAGAGTCCAAAACAAGGGCAAAAGAGTTCAGAAAAGTAGATACGACGGAGACGTATCAACTCTCCCAAGCTTAAAGCCTTGCTTGTCCTCAAGCAATTCAGTTGACAAACTGAAAGAGAGAAAAGAAAAACTTTGACGAACTTTGTTTGATCTTGTTGTTGCAACTATGTCTAACTCATATCCAGAGTTTCAACAAGATCACAAGCAAACCACATAAGCAAATGACATCTAGGTCTCACGGTAAACTCATATCAATTGCATAATCAACTAGCGAGCAAATAATAATAAGTCTCAAACTTCAACACTTCAATCAAAACAACATGAAGCAGTACGGATAGATGGTATCTCGCTAGCTCTTTCTGAGACCGCAAAACATAAATGCAGACCACCTTCAAAGACCGAGGGCTGACTAAACATTGTAATTCATGGCAAAGAAGATCCAGTCACATTCATACTCAACACACTTAAAAGCAAAGCATAAAAATGACAGAGGTGCTCTCTAATTGGTGCTTTTATAAGAAGGGGATGACTCAACAGGAACATAAATAGACAGGCCCTTCGCAGAGGGAAGCATTGATTTGCAGAGGTGCGAGAGCTAAAGCTTTGAAAACAGAGATAATAATTTTGGGTGGCACGCTTTCATTGTCAACGCAATGACTAAGAGTTCTCAACATCTTCCACACTACACATGCTATAGACAGTTCGCAAACAGAAAAGTAAAGTTTTGACTCCCCCACCACCAATCAATCACACTCCACGGCTAGCCGAATCCTCGGGTACCGTCCATACCAACATCAATCCTGGGGGAGTTTTGCTTGCAATTATTTTTTCGATTTGAGCATGGAACTGGGCATTCCAATTACCGGCCCCTTTCTCGTGAATGATACTGAATAAACACATATCGAGGATAACACACCTAGCATGGAAGATACCAATAGCCCCCTGTCACCACATGAGCGGTTCGGGCATGCAAAACAGATTATTTCTTGAAGATTTAGAGAGTGGCACATGCAAATTTACTTGGAACGGCGGGTAGATACCGCACATAGGTAGGTATGGTGGACTCATATGGAACAACTTTGGGTTTATCGAAGTGGATGCACAAGCAGTATTCCTGCTTAGTACAAGTGAAGGCTAGCAAAAGACTGGGAAGCGACCAACTAGAGAGCGACAACATTCATCAAAATGCATTGAGATTAACCAACATTGAGTGCAAGCATGAGTAGGACATAAATCACCATGAACATGAATATCACAGAGTTATGTTGAATTTGTTTCAACTACAAGCATAAACATGCTCCAAGCCAAGCCACTTGAAACATTCAAAGGAGGATACCATCCTATCATACTACATCATAGTCATCTCAAAATTCATGTCGGCAACCAAGACAAACCATTATAAGCTCCTAGCTAAGTAAGCATGGCATCAGCAACTATGATCTCTAAGTTGTCATTGTAAACATGTTTCTCTCACAACAAAGCTGAACTAGGAACAGTGAGCTAGTCATATTTACAAAAACAAAATAGATCGAGTTCATACCATCTTTTCTAGGCTCAGTCACTTCATCATATATCGTCATTATTGCCTTTCACTTGCACGACCAAATGATGTGAACAATAATAAGAGTGCTCGTGCATTGGACTAAAGATGGAATCTGCAAGAAAACACAAAGGAGAAGACAAAGTAATATGGTTCTATGATAGCTAAACAGGTATGCATGCAAGAGCCACTAAACATTGTAACCATGGTCTTCTACCTTGACCCAAAGAAAAAGAAAACTATCTACAAGGGAAAGCTCCCAACAAGCAAAAAGAAGAAAAAGAAAATCTTTTTGGGTTTTCACAAACTAGACAAACACACGAAAAGAAAACGAGAAAAAGAAAAGAAACTAGCATGGATGATACACTGGCAAAGTGTGAACACCGACGAACAAAGTGAAAGCATAAGCAAGAATGTAAAGTCGGTGAGAAACACGTACTCTCCCAAGCTTAGGCTTTTTGCCTAAGTTGGTCTACTCCCATGGAAGGAAATAACCAGGTCCGGGGTACTCCGGAGTGGACTGAGGATGCCACTGCTGTGTGAGCTCCTCTGGCTCCCACTGATAAACTCGCGTCTGATACTCGACCGGTGGCTCGGGCACGGGCACCTGTGGTTGGGCTAAGCCCCAATATGCGTAGATGTCCGAGGGCATAATATTGTACCTGTCTGCATGAAGATTGAACAAAGGAGCAGGAAAAGTAATAGTCTCACGAGTACCCTGACTAAATACCAGGTTATAAGTCATCCTTCTATTTATATCTCTATCAAGAAAGTCATGGCGAACCATGCTATCATAATCTAGATATCTCTCACGAAGAAGAATCTCTTCTTCCTCGTCCAGTCTAATAGGTATCTCAAAGTGTTTGGCAAGACGGGTAGCATAGATACCTCCATAGACAATACCTTTAGAACGGTTCATGTTCAACCGTTGAGCTACTATAGCGCCCAAGTTATAAGTTTTATCGTTATAAAGGGCTTCGCGCAAGACCGCAAGATCTGGGGAACTAAGGGACCCAGCCTTCCCATGGCCAATCAAACATTTTCCCGCAAATAGTGAGAAGTACCGAAGCACGAGAAAATGAATGCTAGTAGCTGTAGCGCAAGACACTCCTCTATCCTCTCGTACAGCAATTGTATCGATGAAAGCTTCCAAGTCCCGTGGACAAGGTTCATGAATATCCCCAACGTAAGGTAATTTGCAAACATTGCAAAAATCCTGGAGCGACAAGCGCTGGGGGATATCGTATAATTTGAACTCAACCATAGGAGGATTCTTCCTCGGGTAGAAGTTAAAGCTTTGTACGAAGATATTAGTGAGGAGGAGGTATTGCGGACACTTATCTTCAACGAAGGCGGTAAGGCCCGCGTTCTCCACCAAGTGATAAGAGTCTTCATAAAGTCCAACGGCGCGTAAGAACACATCGCTTGGCCATTTTCATGCTCGAACTTCTGCTACTCGACGGACCGGATAATTGGGCTTCTTCTCACTCCCATCATCCTTGGGGTCACGGCTTGACGAGCCTCTTAAGAACCTCCTCATCTTTTCCTTTTCCTATCTCTGAAATTTTTAGTGATTCTAAGGAAAAGTGAATAAGGCTCAACAAAACTCATAGCAACTATTCCCACAAGTGCCTAGAGGCCATATTACGCATCAAAACTACTTGGGACCAGCTAAAATTAGCATGCAAAGCTCAAGAACAGGGTCACCAAGGTAGCAAAAATACGCGAAGTATAAGGCACCAGAGCAAAAACTAATTGGATCAGTGGAGGAGTCACTTACCAAGGAGTAATTTCCCCAAAACAGTTCGGAGAATGGTGCTTTGAGCAAAGAGATCGAAAATCCCAGCAAGAGGAGCAAGAACATGGGTTTGAGCTGCGAAACGATTTTTTCTGGAGGTAGGAGAAGCAGATAGGAGCTAGAATGAGTGGAGGGGTTGCACGTGGGCCCCACAAGCCAGGTAGGCGCGGCCAGGGTGGGTGCCCGCGCCTCCAGGGCTTGTGGCCCACTGGTGCAGCCCCCAGACAAGCTCTTTGTCTCAGTATTTTTCAAAAAATCCAGAAAAAATCATACTTGATTTTCAGGACGTTCGGAGAACTTTTATTTTCGGGGTACTTTTCCAGGGGATGCTAAAACAAAAAACAGGGAAAACTAAACTAAATCTATCATTTTTCTTCTAAGCAACCGAAGGTGAAAGCTTGGAACAGAGGTTTGTGACTCCTCGATTCATCCATCTCATGGTTATCGAAAGAAATCCGTCAATGAGGTTGATCAAGTCTCCTCGACAAACTTTTTCGAATCGCAAAAGAGAACGGAGAATTTCTGAATAGTCACTAGGTTACCTCAATGGGGATGTGTATTTGCCCAACAAGCAAATCATACTTCATCTTAACACGAGGAATAGGGCATTCAAAGCTCCCAATAAGAATCGATGAAGTTTTTTCGATAGCATTGATGCAATGTACTCGATATTGTTTCTTCGGAAAGTGCACCGTATGCTCATTACCGTTGACATGGAAAGTGACATTGCCTTTGTTGCAATCTATAACAGCCCCTGCGGTGTTTAAAAAGGGTCTTCCGAGGATGACCGCCATGGCATCGTCCTCGGGAATATCCAAGATAACAAAGTCCGTTAAGATAGTAACGTTAGCAACCACAACATGCACATCCTCGCAAATGCCGATAGGGAAAGCAGTTGATTTGTCGACCATTTGGAGAGAGATTTCAGTGGGTGTCAACTTATCCAGTTCAAGTCTACGATAAAGAGAGAGAGGCATAACACTAACACCGGCTCCAAGGTCGCATAACGCAGTTCTAATGTAGTTGCCTTTAACCAACATTGAGTGCAAGCATGAGTAGGACATAAATCACCATGAACATGAATATCATAGAGGTTATGTTGATTTTGTTTCAACTACATGCGTGAACATGCGCCAAGTCAAGCCCCTTGAATCATTCAAAGGAGGATACCATCCTATCATACTACATCATAGTCATCTCAAAATTCATGTTGGCATCCAAGACAAACCATTATAAGCTCCTAGCTAATTAAGCATGGCATCAGAAACTATGATCTCTAGGTTGTCATTGCAAACATGTTCCTCTCACAACAAAGCTGAATCAGGAACAATGAGCTAGTCATATTTACAAAAACAAAATAGATCGAGTTCATACCAGCGTTTCCAGGCTCAGTCACTTCATCATATATCGTCATTATTGCCTTTCACTTGAACGACCGAACGATGTGAACAATAATAAGAGTGCTCGTGCATTGGACTAAGTTGGAATCTGCAGGCAATCACAAAGGAGAAGCCAAAGTAATATGGCTCTTTGACAGATAAACATATATGCATGCGAGAGCCACTAAACATTGTAACCATGGTCTTCTACCTTGACCCAAAGAAAAAGAAAACTATTTACACGGGAAAGCTCCCAACAAGCAAAAGAAGAACAGAAAAATCTTTTTGGGTTTTTCTCAAACTAGACAAACACACGAGAAGAAAGCGAGAAAAAAGAAATAGACTAGCATGGATGATACAGTGGCAAAGTGTGAATGCCGACTAACAAAGTGAAAGTGTAAGCAAGAATATAAAGTCGGTGAGAAACACGTACTCCCCCAAGCTTAGGCTTTTGGTCTAAGTTGGTCTACTCCCAAGGTGGGAAATAACCGTCTCCGGGGTACTCCGGAGTGGACTGAGGGTGCCACTGCTATGTGAGCTCCTCTGGCTCCCACCGGTAAACTGGCGTCTGGTACTCGACTGGTAGCTCGGGCACGGGCGCCTGTGGTTGGGCTATGCCCTAATATGAGTAGATGTCCGAGGGCATAATAATGTACCTGCCTAGATGAAGATTGAACAAAGAAGGAGCAGGCAAAGTAATAGTCTCACGAGTACCCTGACTAAATACCAGGTTACAAATCATCCTTCTACTTATATCTCTATCAAGATAGTCATGGCGAACCATGCTATCATAGTCTAGATATCTCTCAGGAAGCAGAATCTCTTCTTCCTCCTCCAGTCTAATAGGTATCTCAAAATGTCTAGCAAGACGAGTAGCATAGATACCTCCATAGACAACGCCTTTAGAACAGTTTGTGTTCAACCATTGAGCTACTATAGCGCCCAAGCTATAAGTTTTGTCATTATAAAGGGCTTCGCGCAAAACCGCAAGATCTGGGGAGCTAAGGGCCCCAACTTTCCCACGACCAATCAAACATTTTCCCACGAATAATGAGAAGTATCGAAGCACGGGAAAATGTATGCTAGCAGCTCTAGCGCAAGACACTCCTCTCTCCTCTCCTACAACAATAGTATCTATGAATGCCTCAAAGTCCCATGGACAAGGTTCATGAATATCCCCAACATAAGGTAATTTGCAAACATTGCAAAAATCCTGAAGTGACATGCGCTGGGGGATATAGTTTGAACTCAACCATAGGAGGACTCTTCCTTGGATAGAAATTAAAGCTTTGCATGAAAATATCAGTGAGAAGGAGGTATTGCGGACACTTATCTTCAACAAAGGCGGTAAGGCATGCGTTCTCCACCAAGTAGTAAAAGTCCTCATAAAGTCCGACAGGGCGTAAGAACACATCGCTTGGCCACTCGCACGCTCGAACTTCTGCAACTCGGGGAAACAGATACTTGGGTTTCTTCTTCTCACTTTCATCATCCTTGGGGTCACGGCCTCAAGAGCCTCTTAAGAACCTCCTCATCTTTTCCGTTTTCTATCTTTGAAAATTTCTGAAATTTTTAGTGATTCTAAGGAAAAGTGAACAAGGCTCAACGAAACTCATAGCAACTACTCCGACAAGTGCCTAGAGGCCATATCACGCATCAAAACTACTTAGGACCAGCTAAAATTAGCATGCAAAGCTCAAGAACAGGGTCACCAAGGCAGCAAAAATACGCAACGAATAAGGCACTAGAGCAAAAACTAATTGGACCAATGGAGGAGTCACATACCAAGGAGCAATTTCCCCAAAATAGTTTGGTGAATGCTGCTTTGTACAAGGAGATCGAAAATCACAGCAAGAAGAGAAGAACATGGGTTTGAGTTGCGAAACGAATTTTTCTGGTGGTAGGAGAAGCAGATGGGAGCTACAATAAGTGGAGGGGGGACACGTGGGCCTCACAAGCCTGGTAGGCGCGGCCAGGGGGGTGCCCGCGCCTCCAGGGCTTGTGGCCCACTGGTGCATCCCCTGACTAGCTCTCCGTCTCAGAATTTTTCAAAAATTCTAGAAAAAATCATACTTGATTGTCAGGACATTGGGAGAACTTTTATTTTCGGGGTACTTTTGTACGGGACGCTAAAAGCAGAAAACAGGGGACACTAAACTAAATCTATCATTTTTCTTCTAAGCAACCAAAGGTGAAAGCTTGGAACAGAGGTTTGTGACTCCTCGATTCATCCATCTCATGGTCATCGAAAGAAATCCATCAATGAGGTTGATCAAGTCTCCTTGACAAAAAATTTCGAATCGCAAAAGGAAACGGAGAATTTTTGAATAGTCGCTAGGTTACCTCAATGGGGATGTGCATATCCCCAACAAGCAAATCATACTTCATCTTGACAGTAGGTATAGGGCATTCAAAGCTCCCAATAAGAATCGATGATGTTTTTTCAATAGCATTGATGCAATGTACTTGATATTGTTTCTTCGGAAAGTGCACCGTATGCTCATTACCATTGACATGGAAAGTGATATTGCCTTTGTTACAATCAATAACAGCCCCTGCAGTGTTTAAAAAGGGTTTTCCAAGGATGACCGCCATGGCATCTTCCTCGTGAATATCCAGGATAACAAAGTCTGTTAAGATAGTAACGTTCGCAACCACAACAGGCACATCCTCGCAAATGCCGATAGGGAAAGCAGTTGATTTGTCGGCCATTTGCAGAGAGATTTCAGCGGGTGTCAACTTATCCAGTTCAAGCCTATGATAAAGAGAGAGAGGCATAACACTAACAACGGGTGCAAGATCGCATAAAGCAGTTCTAACGTAGTTGCCTTTAATGGAGCAAGGTATAGTGGGCACACCAGGATCACCTAGTTTATTAGGAGTTCCACCCTTGAAGGTATAGTTAGCAAGCATGGTGGAAATCTCAACCTCAGGTATCCTCCTCTTATTAGTCACAATATCTTTCATGTACTTAGCATACGGAGACATTTTGAGCATATCTGTCAAACACATTTGCAGAAAGACGGGTTTGATCATTTCAACGAATCGCTCAAAATCCTCATCATCCTTTTTCTTGGATGGTTTGGGAGGAAAGGGCATGGGTTTCTGAACCCATGGTTCCCTTTCTTTACCATGCTTCCTAGCAGCAAAGTCATTCTTATCGTATCTCTTATTCTTAGGTTGTGGGTTATCAAGATCAACAGGTTCAATCTCCACATCCTTATCATTGCTAGGTTGAGCATTTTCATGAACATCACTATTGATATTATCATTAGGCTCATGTTCATCACCAGATTGTGTTTCAGCATTAGAGACAGAGACATTGTTTGGACTCTCAGGTGTAGCAGCAACAGGGTTGCTAGCGTGCAGGTTCCTATCATCTTTCTTCTTCTTTCTAGGATCACTAGGTGCATCAGTGCTAACTCCTTGAGAATCTTGTTCAATTATCTTAGGATGACCCTGAGGATACAAAGGCTCCTGGGTCATTCTACCGCCTCTAGTGAAGACTCTGACAGAATTGTCATTCAACTCATTGAGCAAGTCATTCTTAGCTTTAAGTACTTGTTCTACTTGAGTAGTAACCATAGAGGCATGTTTACTCAAAAGCTTAAGATCATTGACGTTTCTGTCCACACAAGCACTTAAATGACTAAGCATACGAGCATTCTGCTCCAATTGTCTGCTAACATAATCATTGAAACTTTGTTGTTTGGCAACGAAGTTATCAAATTCATCCATGCATAGGCTAGCACGTTTATCAAAAGGAATATCACTCTCATCAAACCTACGCAGAGAATTTACTTCTACTACCTTTATCGGGTTATCAAGACCATAGATCTCTTCGATAGATGGTAGATTTTTGACATCTTCAGATTTAATGCGTTTCTCTTGCATAGATTTCTTAGCTTCTTGCATATCTTCGAGACTGAGGAATAGAATGCCTCTTTTCTTCGGAGTTGTCTTAGGAGGTGGTTCGGGAATAGTCCAAGCATTCTCATTGCACAAGATGTTATTCAATAGAATCTCAGCTTGTTCTATAGTTCGTTCCCTAAAAACACTACCGGCACAACTATCTAGGTGGTCTTTAGAAGCATCGGTAAGTCCATTATAGAAGATATCAAGTATTTCATTCTTCTCAAGAGGGTGATCAAGCAAAGAATTCAGTAGCTGGACGAGCCTCCGCCAAGCTTGTGGGAGACTCTCTTCTTCAGCTTGAGCAAAGTTGTATATTTCCTGCAAGGCAGCTTGCTTCTTATGGGCAGGGAAATATTTTTCAGAGAAGTAGTAGACCATATCCTGGGGACTATGCACACAACCAGGAGCAAGAGAAGTGAACCAGGTCTTAGCATCATCGTTTAGTGAGAAAGGAAACAACTTGAGGATATAGTAGTGGCGGATCTTTTCCTCACTAGTGAATAGGGTGGCTATATCGTGAAGTTTGGTAAGATGGGCTACAACCGTTTCAGACTCATAACCGTGAAAAGGTTCAGATTTGACCAGAGTGATTAACTCAGGGTCGACATAGAATTCATAATCCTTATCGGTCACAAAGATAGGTGAAGTGGCAAACTTCGGGTCGTATTTCATCCTAGCGTTCAGAGATTTTTCTTTCCACTTGCGCAGTAAATTCTCAACATCATAGCTATCCTTACACGCAAGAAAATCCTTAGCTATCTCTCCCTCCATAACATAACGCGTATCAGGCATATCAGGCAATTCAGGCATAGGAGAGCTAGTTCTAGCAGGCAAAATAGAAGGTTCTACTTCAATAGTATCAGGAGTTTCAGAAGTATCATCACATCTAGCAGCAACTCTAGCAATTTGTGCATCAAGGAATGCACCTAGTGGCAAAGCAGTATCAGGCATAGCATCATCAGGTATAGTATCAAGCATAGCATCATTAGGCATAGTGTCAAGCATAGCATCATCAGGCATAATATCAAGCATAGCATCATGAGGCATAATATCAAGCATAGCATCATCAGGCATAGTATCAAGCATAGCATCATCATAAGCATCATGGGCAGCAGAACTAGCACCATCAAGCACAGACAACATATCAAGATTTCTAGCAGGAGGAGGTTTCGCAAACTTACTCATAACTGAAGGTGAGTCAAGTGCACATCTAGATGGCAGTTCCTTACCTGTCCTCGTAGTTGAGGGTAAGACTTTAGTTCTTAGATCTCTCAGATTCTTCATAGTGACCAGCAGACGTAAATCCCAAGTGACTCAGAGAATATAGTTGTGCCTCCCCGGAAACGGCACCAGAAAATAGTCTTGATAACCCACAAGTGTAGGGGGTCGCAATAGTTTTTGAGGGTAGAGTATTCAACCCAAATTTATTGATTCGACTCAAGGGGAAGCGAAATAATATTCTCAAGTATTAGCAGCTGAGTTGTCAATTCAACCACACCTGAAAAATTAGTATCTGCAAGCAAAGTATCAGTAGCAAAGTGGTATGATAGCAACGGTGCCAGAAAAAGGTCTGTTGACGGCAGACTATTCCTGACTTGATGTATCAATGGCGCTAGAAAAGTCTTGCAGCAGGTAACAGCAGAGTAACAAGTAACAGCAGTAGTGACAGTAGCAGCAAGTAACAACAGTAGTGACAGCAGTAGCAGCAAAGTAACGTAGCAAGGACCAGTAGTAAAAGACTCGTAGGCATTGGATCGGTGATGGATGATTATGTCGGATGTGATTCATCATGTAACAGCTATAACACGGAGAGATAAGTAAGTAGCTCCTGTTCGTCAATCTAATGTAGGCATGTATTTCGTATGTAGTCATACGTGCTTAGGGAAAAGAACTTGCGTGACATCTATTGTCCATTCCTCCCGTGGCAGCGGGGTCCTAATGGAAACTACGGGATATGAAGGTTCTCCTTTTAATAAAGAACCAGACCAACGCATTAACACTTGGTGAATACATGAACTCCTCATACTATGGTCATCTCCGCGAGTGGTTCCGGCTATTGTCACTCCGGGGTTGCCGGGTCATAACACATAGTAGGTGACTACAACTTGCAAGATAGGATCTAAAACACACATATATTGGCGACAACATAATAGGTTCAGATCTGAAATCATGGACCTCGGGCCCTAGTGACAAGCATTAAGCATGGCAAAGTAGTAGCAACATCAATCTCAGAACATAGTGGATACTAGGGATCAATCCCCATCAAAACTAACTCGATTACATGATAGATCTCATCCAACTCATCACCATCCAGCAATCCTACGATGAGATTACTCACGAACGGTGAAGAGCATCATGGAATTGGCGATGAAGGAAGGTTGATGATGACGATGGCGATGATTTCCCCTCTCCGGAGCCCAAAACGGACTCCAGATCTGCCCTCCAGATGAAGAACAGGAGGTAGCGGCGCCTCCGTATGGTAAAACGCGATGAATCCTTCTTCTTGATTTTTTTTCCGGGTAAAACGGAATAAATAGAGCTGAGTTTGGAGGCGGTGGAGCCACGTGGGCCCCACAAGCCTGCCAGGCTCGGCCAGGGGGGTGGCCGCGCCTCCTGGGCTTGTGGCCCACTGGCTCACCTCCTCCGGTGGATCTTTGCGCAGGTATTATTCATTAATTCGAGAAAAACTATCCGTAAATTTTCAGGTCATTCCGAGAACTTTTATTTCTGCACAAAAACAACACCGTGGCAATTATGCTGAAAACAGGGTTAGTCCGGGTTAGTTCCATTCAAATCATGCAAATTAGAGTCCAAAACAAGGGCTGAAGAGTTCGGAAAAGTAGATATGACGAAGACGTATCATCGGCCCATAAGGGATAACCCGACCGACTGAGGACCCCTTAATCCAGAACTCCCTCACCCGGGTATACACACAATACCTTGCTCTATTAAAATAAATTATGTTAAAACTGCTTTATGTGATTTAGGAGCTGGTGTTAGTGTTATGCCTTTGTCTGTGTATAAAGGACTTGAATTGGATAAGCATACACCCACTGCAGATGACTGATAAATCAAGTGCCTTACCTATTGGAATTTGTGAGGATGTCCCCGTTGTGGTTGCAAATGTTACTATCTTAACAAACTTTAGTATTCTTGATATGCCCGAGGACGACAATATGTCGATCATCCTTGGTATACCTTTTCTAAATACTACATGGGCTGTTATTGATTGCAACAAAAGCAAGGTCACATTTCATGTTAGTGGCAAACACCATATGGTGCATTTTCTGAAGAAGCAAGCTCTGGTTAACAATATTAATGTCATTGGTCCTATTCTGTGGTCATCATTGGAGATTTTACAATCCCTCTACCTACTACCAAAAAAAGAAATACTATAATCTTATTGTTGCGGAGATGCAAAACCCCATTGAGGTAACCTAGTGATGTACAAAAAAAATTCTTTGGTTTCATGTTAATCGGAAATGGTTATTTATAAGAATTGTGTTGGGGAACATTGCATGGGAAACAAAAAAATTCCTACGCACACGCAATTCCTATACATGGTGATGATCATCTACGAGAGGGGAGAGTGAATCTACATACCCTTGTAGATCACTAACTGGAAGCGTCTATAATGTGGTTGATGTAGTGGAACATCTTCGCAATCCAAATCGCAACCTGTCTCGTGATCTCATCACGATCCGTCCCGCGATCCCATCACGATCCATCCCGATCTAGTGCCAAACGGACGGCAGCTCCGCATTCAGCACATGTACCGCTGGATGACGATCACCGCCTTCTTGATCCAGCAAGAGGGCAGAGAGGTAGATGAGTTCTCCAGCACGACGGCGTAGTGGTGGTGAACTAATCTAGCAGGGCTTTGCCAAGCTCTGCGGAACTAATCTAGAGGAGTCAACGATCTAGAGAGAGAGGGAGGGAATCCGTGGCTTGTTAGGGTTAGGGCTGCCTCTAATTCCTCTAGTATATATAGGAGGGAGGGAGGGGAGGAGGCAGCCACAAGAAACCCTAAGGATTTGACCAAAGTGGAGAGGAGGTGGAGGAGTCCACCTCCAATCCTACTCCTAGTACGATTCCATCTTGTCTCCTTCCCTTTTTCCCCTTTTTCCCTTCTTTTGCTCCTTGGCCGAAATAGCCTTATTGGGCTGGACGCACCAGCCCACTAAGGGTTGGTGCACCACCTTTAGGCCTATTAGATTCTCTCCTGGGTGGGTGGACCCTCCCGGTAAAACCCCGGAACCCATTCGTCACTCCCGGTACTTTGTCGGTAATGCCCGAAAACTTTTCGGAAGCCAAATGCAACTTTCCTATATATCAATATTTACCTCCGGACCATTCTAGAGCTCCTCGTGACATCCGGGATCTCATCCGGGACCCCAAACAACTTTCAGTTACCAAACACACATAACTCAATAATACTGAAATGTCACTAAACCTTAAGTGTGCAGACCCTGCGGGTTTGAGAACTATGTAGACATAACCTGAGACACTCTCTTATCAATAACCAATAGCAGGACATGGATGCCCATAGTGGCTCCTACTTATCCTACGAAGATCTTTATCGGTTGAACCTCTATGTCAAGGATTCAGTTAATCCCGTATGATGTTCCCTTTGTCCTTCGGTATGTTACTTGCCCGAGATTCGGTCGTTGGTATCTCCATACCTAGTTCAATATCGTTACCGGCAAGTCTCTTTACTCGTTCCGTAATACAAGATAACATGACTAACTCCTTAGTCACATTGCTTGCAAGGCTTATTGTGATGTTGTATTACCGAGTGGGCCCCGAGATACCTCTCCGTCACACGGAGTGACAAATCCCAGTCCATATCCATGCCAACCCAACAGACACCTTCAGAGATACCTGTAGAGCACCTTTATACTCACCCAGTTACGTTGCGACGTTCGATACACACAAGGTATTTCTCCGGTGTCCGGGAGTTGCATGATCTCATGGTCATAGGAACAGATACATTGACATGCAGAAAACAGTAGCAATAAAGTGACATGATCATATGCTATGTTCATAGTTTGGGTCTTGTTCATCACATCATTCTCCTAATGATGTGATCCCGTTATCAAGTGACAACACTTGTCTATGGCCAGGAAACCTTGACCATCTTTGATCAACGAGCTAGTCAACTAGAGGCTCACTAGGGACAGTGTGTTCTCTATGTATCCACACATGTATTTGAGTTTCCAATCAATACAATTCTAGCATGGACAATAAACGATTATCATGAACAAGGAAATATAATAACAACAAATTTATTATTGCCTCTAGGGAATATTTCCAACAAATTGATCAACCTTAATAATGGATCCTTTTAGAAATACATGTGATTGATGAATTGAGTATTCACAACTTTGTGTATCCGAAGTCTCTCTTCTCTTAGCTATAGAAAAATAAAATGCCATGATTACCCTATTTTTTGAGTTTTTTGTACTATAGAAAAATGACCCAAAAATAAAAAGTCTTAGAATACCATAAACTTTTAACATGATTTTTACTGGAATAAATGAGATTTTCTGGCATAAAAGTAAGAGCAGGGAGACGCACCCGTGGGCCACAAGCCAACAAGACGCCCCCTGGCCACGCCTAGATAGCTTGTGGGACCCACAGGTCCCCTCTGCCTTGTCCTTTCAACTCACATCATCCCCTACCTCTAGAAAAAAAAATCTAGCTCTCTTTCCCCCATGTTCTTCCTCCAGAAACTGAAATTTTTGATCTCTTTGCTCGGAAACCCGTTTTCGAAACTGTTTTGAGGAAGTTGCTCCTTGGTATGTGACTCCTCCCTCTCTCCAATTATCTTTTGCCTTGGTATTTTATATTTTGCATAAATTGCTGCACTTGGTGCAACAAAAATAGATCTTTCATGTTAAAATCTTTAAGTTCCAAGTAGCATGAATGCTTGATGTAGCTTCTAAGTACCCATATGAGTAGTTGCTATCATTCTCATAAAGTTTTATTGACATATTTTTGTGGTCCAAAAATTTCAGAAATTTGTGCTTAGGGAGATGAGTTTATTCATGAGGAGTTCCTCGAGAAAGCGTACTTCTGTTGAACCATCGAGCGAGGGCTCGATACGTCAAGCTTACATTAAGCCTTGGGCCAACTAGATAGTCATGGCTGATGCCAAATCCTGCCGATGGACAAGCGGAGAGTTCATGAGGAATGCATGTATCAAGGAGGAATTTGATCATTTCATTCATAACACCGGCATCACCGAGTTCCTCGCAGATAAGTGTGTTCAACATTATAACCTTACTCGTACATTTGCGCATTGTTTCCGTTATCTCTCTAGTACTTCTAGAGTTTTATTTAAGCTTTATGAGAAAGCCTTTAGCATGAGCCTAGAAGAATTTTCTATCACATGCAAGCACCCACTTTGGGGTTCACCTGAGAAACCATCAAAAGCCTCTGTGTTGGAGAAAATAGAGGAGTGGCGTAGGTTAGAATTAAAAGAAGTCAATTTACCTCTATTCGTTACTTTGCGCTATTTAATGGGATATGCGTAGTAGGAAAACAAGATTGCAGTGCATTATGTAAACCTGATTTGAGCCTTATTCACATTGTAGTGACTAGTGAACAACTCTATAACCTTGGTGCAATTGTTTCCCAAAGGTGGCATTCCAACTCTAGCAATGGAGAATTGTATGGAGGAATTTATGCCTCCCATATAGCTTTACAATTAGGAGTGTCACCTCAACCTAATGACCCTATTTTGCTCGGTAGATATTTAAATTATAAAGCTATGCGTTCTAATGAGTTTATTGTGAATCGGTGAGGGATTTATAGAAGATGTGTCTAGAGGGGGGTGGGGTGGGGTGAATAGACTACTTGTCAAGATAAAATTTCTAACTGAACCCAATTTCAAGGAAGGTAGAAATTCAGAAGTTATAAGGAGTCAAGTACACCCTACACATGCAGTTCTAAGAGTATACGAGCGATATGTACAACATGCAAGTGTAATGTAGAGGAGTATGGTAGGGAGATCAAACGCATGAGGTTGACATAGGATTTTTGGCATGGTTCTGATAGGTGGCGCTATCGTACGTCCATGTTAGTGCAAACTTCAACCCACGAAGGGTAACGACTGCGAGAGTCCACGGAGGGCTCCACCCACGGAGGGTCCACAAAGAAGCGGCCTTGTCTATTCCACCACAGCTTCCGTCCACGGAGTACTAGCCTTACTCACGATAGATTTTCACGACGTAGGCGATCTCCTTGCCCTTACAAACATCTTGGTTCAACTCCACAACACGAAGTAGGAGGATCCCAAGTGACACCTAACCAATCTAGGAGGCACCACCCTCCAAAAGGTAATAGATGTGGTAGATCAATGAACTCCTTGCTCTTGTGCTTCTAAATATAGTATCCTCAACAAAAATCACTATCTCACAAAATATGCATGGGTAGGAGAGGTTGATTTGGTGGAAAGCAGTTTGGGGAGGCTAGAGATCAAGTTTCAAATGATAGGATTGGAATATCTTGGTCGGAACACATGAGTAGGTGGTTCTCTCTCAGAAAATGGACCTGGCAGTGAAGTGTGTGTTATCAGTGCTTCTCCCACGAATGAGAGGTGGGTGAAGGGTTATATATAGGCAGGAGCCAAAATCCAACCGTTACACACAAAAGGGCAAACTTGGTGACACTGAAGTTGACAACTCGGTGGTACCGATTAGCACTAATGGTGTGAACTTTTGAATCTTGGTGAGACCGATATATGAAACTTAGTGGCACCGAAAAGGTGACTAACGGTCAGATGGCCAAACTCGGAAATTCCGATTTTGTGTATCTTGGCAACAAAATGTTGGTCACACTGAACTCGATGGGTCCGATATGGAAGTGTCAGTGACACCGAATTTGTGTATGTGGATCTTGACAGAGTGGATATGTGGGAAAAATGACTGGGTGTTTTGGTGGCTAACTTTGAGCATTTGAGCAATCAGTTCATTTTACTACCTCACGCCCTTTTAATAGTATTGGCTTTCCTATGGACTCCAAAATGATTTCTCACAAATATAAAATGGAGAGTCTTCTAGCTTGAAGCTTGAGCCAACATTATTCCTTTCTTGCATCCAGGGGTATCTCCACATAAACCTTAAGCCAATGCTCTCTATGGACTATTCCTGAAATATATATGTAAAAGTGTTAGTCCAAGAGACAATTTATGTTGTCATGAATTATCAAAATCACCAAGGGAGCATATGTTCTTTCAATTGGGCTAGAGGATATGAGTATAACTTACTTTTTAAGAAATACACATCATTGCCTGTTATTTTTCCTGCGTCTGCCCTCTTTAATTGTCACGCTCGCGAGAGATACTACATTCTTGAGAACTCAGTGCAGGAGTACAATGTTGCAATAGAGGGTGTTCGCGTGGTGGAAGACGCAGCCATGCATGCCCCAACAAGCTACCATCTCAACCACTTCCCAAACAACCAGTGGTGATTACCAAGCTAGGAAAAAGCCTAAGCTTGGGGACTACGTATTTCCCACCGACATTACATTCATACTCACACACTTCATATAAATTGTCGGTGTCCATCCTCTTTCATTGTATATTCATGATTAGCTTTACTTTTCCTCTTTCTTCTTGTGTGTTGAAAAACTTTAGAAAATCCAAAAATATTTCTCACTTCTTTTTTTCCATTCAACTAATAGTAGCATTAAAAGAAACTCCCAAAATATTTTCTTCTACTTGTCGAGAGCTTTCCCGTGCAAATATTTTTCTTGTTCTTTTTTCCCTTAGTTTATTTTTTTGCTTAAGAAAAACAAAAACTCCAAAAATATTTTAGTGTGTTTCTCTGAACTTCTTTTCATGTTGTTGAGTTATGAAAAGGGAAGACCACGATGAAAATGGTGAGTGGCTCTTATATGCTTGGTTGTTGATCTAACGAAGAGCCAATATTACCATGTCTTCCACTTTGTTTAAAACTGCCCTGCAGATTCTAGCTTAGTCCACGACACCACTACACCTTTATTATTATTACATCATTCGTTCGTGCAAGTGAATGGCAACAATGGAGATATTTGATGAAGTGATCGTGGCAAAGGAAATGGGTATGAACTCTTCTTGCTTTTCATTTTTCTAAATATGTTGGCTCATTCAATCTTGATTTAGTATATCATGAGTGAACATGTTTGTGATGACAATTAGATATCATAGCTTTTCATGCCATGCTTAAATATCTAGGAGTTGATAATGATTTACCTTGTTCGTCAAAATGCATTAAAATGGTTATGATGTGATATGGCAGTATGGTATTTTACCATGTGCAAGCATGTAGTTGATTCAAAACTAATGCAACCTTCATGATATATAAATTCCGAATGTTTATGTCCTACTCATGCTTTGTCCAAAGTTGATTATTTTCAATGCATGTTCATGACCATTGTTGCTCTCTAGCTGGTCGCTTCTCAATATCTTGCTAGCCTTCACCTCTACTAAGCGAGAATGCTGCTTGTGCATCCAAAATCCTTAAAACCAAGGTATTCCACATGAGTCCACCATAACTACCTATATGCGGTATTACCATGCCGTTCCAAGTAAATTTGCATGTGCCACCTCTAAATATTCAAACAAACATCAGTTTTTTGCACTCGTATCGCTCATGGAGCGACGGGGCAATCAGTATCTTCCATGCTAAGTAACTTACTCTCACGATGGGTGTTTATTCACCGTCATTGCATGAGAGAGGTTGGTAACAAGGATGCCCTGTCTTGCTTAATCAAAATGAAATCAAAATGAAACTCCTTGGGGAAGTTGATATGTTGGAGGGCACACGTGAAGTCGGCTAGACATGGTTGTGTACGAATGGTGGATGGGAGTAAAACATTACAATTCTGTTTGGGAACCACCAATAATGAGTTTAGCATGGAAGATACTAAAAACCTTTGTCGTAATGTTGATAGTAAAGAACACCACTCAAAATTATATTTTGAATCCTGCTTTAAAAACTTGACCTCTGGCACCTTTGCAAATCAATGATTCCCTCAGCGAAGGGCCTATCTATTTACTTTTATGTTGAGACATCACCCTCTTGCTTACAACACCAGATTGTAGAGTACTATTGTCATTTTTATGCATTGAGTCTAGCCAATGTGGGATATGAGTATGAGTAGGATCTTTTCTATTCTGAAATATAACATTTAGTCACTGCTTGAATCTCACAGGTGCTCTGCATTTATGTTTTGCGGTCTCACAAAGGGATAGCAAGATACCATGTCACCATTTTATATCGTGATTGTTGTGACAAATTGTTGGCATGTGAGATATCTTATTATTTCTTGCTAGTTGGTTATGTACTGCCATGATTTTGTAGGATGCTTAAATTATTACCATGGATGTGTTTATTTATGATTAATGCTGAAAAGCTGAACACTAGCAAAGCATATGTATAATGATGAGAACAAAATAGTTTGTAAAAGTTTTCTTTGTCACTTTCAATTTATCAACTGAATTGTTTAAGGACAAGAAATGAGTTAAGATTGGGGGAATTGATATGTCTCCAACGTATCTACTTTTCCAAACACTTTTTTCTCTTGTTTTGGCCTCTAACTTGCATGATTTGAGTGAAACTAACCCGGAGTGACGCTGTTTTCTACAGAACTTCAGCAGAACTACCTTGGTGTTATTTTTGTGCAGAAGTAAAAGTTCTCGGAATCAAATGAAACTTTTTGTGAATTATTTCTGGCATTTATAAGGATTTATGGAGCAAAGACCTGCCGGAGAAATGCTGTTGGGTGGGGCACAAGCCAACAGGGCGCGACCTCCCCCTGGCCGCGCCGTGATGGCTTGTGGGGCCCACGTGGCTCCTTCGACCCTAATTCCAGTCCTATAAATCACATCTTCAGAGATAAAAATTAGAGAGAAGTTTTCGTCGCGTTTCACGAGATGGAGCTACCGGCACCTCCCGTTCTTCCTCCAAAGGGCTGGCGCGGAGTCTGTTTTGGGCCTAGAGAGGGGGATTCGTCACCGTCGTCATCACCAAACCTTCTTCATCAACACCGCCATGATGCTCACCACCGGGAGTGAGTAATTACTTTGTAGGCTTGCTAGACATCGGTGGGGTTGGATGAGATTGATCATGTAATCGAGTTAAGTTTGATAGGGCTTGATCCGTAGTGTCCACTATGTTCTGAGATTGATATTACTATGACTTTGTTATGCTTAATGCTTGTCACTAGGGCCCGAATGCCATGATTTTAGATCTGAACCGATTATGTTTTGATGAATATGAGAGTGATTTGGATCCTATCTTGCAAGTTGTAGTTACCTATTACGTGTCTTGATCCGCATACCCCAAGGTGACAATAATTGGGATCCTTTCTGGTGATTGCCATAGTTTGAGGAGTTCATGTATTCACCATGTGTTAATGCTTTGTTACGGTTCTCTATTAAAAGGAGGCCTTAATATCCCTTCGTTTTCAATAGGACCCCGCTGCCACGGGTGGGTAGGACAAAAGATGTCATGCAAGTTCTTATTGCAAGCACGTATGATTATATATGGAGTACATGCCTAGATTACATTGATGAATTAGAGCTAGTTCTATGTCGCCCTAGTGTGTAACTGTTACATGGTCAATGTCATCTAAATCATTATCCAACACTAATCCACGTGCCTACGCTTTACATATACTGAATCTTGCTAAGTTACTACTGTTGCTGCTACTGTCGCACCTGCTACTCAATTGCTATTGTTACTACCGTTACTACTGTTACCAAAATTGCTGCTATCATTGTTGTTCTTACTACTATCATTTGTTGTGCTACTAAATCCTTGGTGCAGAGAGATATCCCACGTGCACTTGAATTGACAACTCAACTGTTACGACCAATGAATATTCTTTAGCTCCCCTTGTGTCGAATCAATAAATGAGAGTGAAATACTGCCCGTGAAGACTGTCACGATCCACTATGCTTGTGGGTTATCAGGAGCGCATAACGGGGTGGCGATGGAACCAAGTAGGTGAGGGAGTTACTCGAGAAGAGAGGGGATGGGGTGGAGATCTCACGTATGGATAGGGTGGGTGGGTGGGTGGGTTCGGGTTTGTTTTTGGAGTTTTTTTCTCATGGTTGTGCGGCCGAGTTCATGGGATGGGGTAGTGCTGAACTGTTAGGAGAATAAGCCTCGTGTTGGTAGAATAAGGTATTAAGGTTGTTGTTAGAACCTCTCTCTCTCTCTCTCTCTCTCTCTATATATATATATATATATATATATATATATATATATATATATATATATATATATGTCGCGCTATTCGTCACCCAGAGTGAGGAATTCTTATTCCTCACCCGAGTCCAATTCCACTGTCATGACTTGAAAATGTAAGAAAACTAGACTCGAGGTTATATTACACTCTTGATGAAGAAAGTTTGTCTGCCACCGTACAAACAAATCTGAAGTAATTTTACAACATGAATGATATAAAGTTATGTTTTGCATGTGAGAAAAATTTTGGTGCGACAATATAACATTAAAATTGATTCGGTAATTTTATATTAGAAGCGAGGTAATTTTAAAACATGCATACTAGAAAGTTAAGTCTTTCATGTTTGAAAAAATATGGCTCGGTGAAATGGCTAGGGTGAGGAATATGTTATTCTTCACTCTGGAACGAGTTCTTATGCTAGGGATCCTATAGGAGAAAACTCTGTCGGTAGTTCTCTGTGTAGCCTTTTATGGCATTTGAATGAGAACCTTATGGCCGTAGAGAAGTGTTCCCTTCGGATGGAACTGCCTGGAAAGACGATAGGAATTTACTCCATGAATTTGCAACTAAAACATCAAGTGAACGAACTTAGCTACGTCTGAAACAACATAATGATAAATATGGTGAGTACTGAGTAGGATATTACACCACTGCGTACACCTCAGTCGTCTTGTTGGCCTCGACAGCCCCTCAAAGATCCTGCAATATAAGCGAAATAATTTAAAAACACTTCGTATTATATATATATATATATATATATATATATATATAATGGATATATTGTGATGACATCCTTAAAGAGTCTTATTCTAATAACACCTCCCACTCCGTGCCCCTCTATCCACTCCCCACTACCTCTACCTCCAAACCCATCACCGCACAACCTCCTTCCACACATCACCGCGCCGCTGCACCACCTCCCAACCCACCTCCTTCCCCACTCTCACGGCGGTGGATCCCAACCGGCAACTGCCACTAGCGCACTTCCCGGCCGCGCATCCGGGCCAAAAACCACCCCGAGCGCCGGGATAAAAGCCTCCCCGATACCCACCTCTGAGAGAAGCGCCCACCAACCCCACCCGTCGCGCGCCCTCATCCAACTTCTCGAGCGTCGCCGCCTAGACAGAGCCCGCCACCACCTTCCTCCGGCCACGATCCCCTCCACCTTCCTTGACCTCCTCCCACCCCCACCCCCTGGCGCCCCACCTCCACCTCCTCCTGTCGTCCCCACGTTTTTCCACCATGGCCGCCCAACGAGCCACCGCACCGGCCCACCCTTCCCAGCGTCGCCTTCCTCCGCGCCAACGTCGACGAGCCCCACGACATCTCGGCTCCTCCGCTGCCTTCCTCCGCGCCCAGGCCGACGGGTACCACGGCGCCGCGGCTCCCCCGCCGGCGACCAACCTTTCCACCTACCCATTCCAGCCTCGCCATACCACCATCATCGCCCATATACAACACTGTCGCGCGCCGATCCACCAGGATCCATCCGTACCCGCCTTCACCAACCAGCTCCATGGCCGCCCGATGCCCGGATCCGACGTGCCCCACCTCCACCACCCCGGACCGGATCTGGGGCTCTCCTGCTTCCACCGACGCCACCAGCCGCGAACGCCACCACTCCGGGCACGGATCCTCCCTACGGTGCGAACCTTCTGGTGGTCTCAAGCACCTCTATCCAGCCCGCTGCTAGGGGCTATGGCTACCGGGCTTCTACTGCCTTCCACCTGTGTGTCTGGCGACTCGTTGCAGTTCGCATGGTCGACTCGTGGTTGTAGTCCACATCACCTCGCAGCATGCTTCTCCGACATTCAGTGTTTTTTTAGATTTTGGATGTGTGCGGTTTCACAGCAGTACAGTTTCGGGGAGCTGCAGCGCTATAGCGGGCAAAGCAGTTCGTGGCAACATGCAGTTTCATGTGCATTTTTCAATTCGAGAAAATTGGATATTTGCCACTTTAAACATCTGGCTTCGCAGAAATGCCACTCTTAAAGATGGGCTTTGCAAAAATGCCACCCAGCTCGTGGACACCTTGATTTCCATGCCATTTCCCCTCTTTTATTGATTTTCCTTATGCTTTTGCATTTAGATGCACCTGAATAGACCACACTGCCCCCGAATGTGTACACGTATCTGATCTAACTGTCCAGACGCACGCGTAGCTAGACAACACAACAACAACAAAGAACACCATGCAGTCGCTAATTGCCTACACATTGCCGCCAACGCCGATCGCCTAGACATCGCCGATGCTGATCTCCTGTACGTGGCCACTGTTAAATTCCTGAACTTCGCTGCGCTGCCGATTCCCCGGGCGTCGTCGCCGTCGACCGCCTCGACGCTGTCAAAATCTATCTTCACTACCTGTACGTACATTGTTCTCCTTCCTTCGAGAACGTACAACAGGGTCCAGCTATTGCCGCTGTTGCATCACTGACACTTGATCGTCGCCGTCGACCGCCTCGACGCTGTCAAAATCTATCTTCACTACCTGTACGTACATTGTTCTCCTTCCTCCGAGAACGTACAACAGGGTCCAGCTATTGCCGCTGTTGCATCACTGACACTTGTGTTCGTGCCTGCCCCCGCCATTACTTCAGCACGTCACCTGACGAGCTGCAGTAGCGAGCGCAAGTGTGGGCGAGCGGAGCAGAGGTGTGTTGTGACGGCGAGCATGCAAGGGCGAGTTGCGGCGGTGAGAAGGTGAGAGTGACGAGCAGGCAAGAAGGGGCTTCGGCACGAACAGGGGCAGTCTAGTCCTTCCAGGTGCACGTAAATGGAAAAGCAAAAGGAAAATCAATAAAAGAGGGAAAATGGCAAGGTAATCAAGGTGTCCGCGAGCCAGGTGGCATTTTTGCGAAGCCCATTTTCAGAGTGGCATTTCTGTGAAGCCAGATGTTCAAAGTGGCAAATATCCAATTTTCTCTTTCAATTCAGTGCATGTATACTATTTTTCTGTTGCAAAGATGTATGAATTCTAAACATTTTTTTTAAATGCAATTATTTGTTGAAACATAAATTCTAAAAACAAAACAATGCAGTTAGCTTTCCCCTAACATGGTGTTCACTCGCTCAATCCCTAGTTCCCTAGGGTCCACTCCTTCGGTCTACGCACATTAAATAATTTAATAAGTATCAAAGAAAGACAACAAAAACCCATGTGATTCATTTTAGATAGTGTTGCGGCTCACTTATTCCCAACATGAAGTGCAAAAACAATGCTACGAAAACGACAAACGAAAAATAATGAGGTTCACTTCTTTATAGTGTTGCGGTTCACTTATGCCCAATGTGAAGTGCACTTTACTTGTCTTGAAAAATTCACGCGTGACAAAAATAAATTACGTAGTGCACTTGTTCCTCCGATGCAATGCAGTTTTCTCTTCTAAGCACTACTCTCTTCAGTACTATGCGGTTCACTAGGTAAACAGAAAGAAAAACATGTCAAAGAAACTGAAAAACCAGAGCGTCTGCGTTTCGATAAATTTAAAACTGCTCTTAAACCATAATGAATTGGGGAGGGTGTTCAATATGAAAAAGTTACGCCTCGTCGATACCTTTCCAATGTCGTATCATTTGCATCATTCCAACGAGCAGTTTGGAAAAAACAGGAAAATACGCTCGCTGCCACTCGTATGTGTGCTCGTTCGATATGGACGTAGTGCACTCACGTTAATCATGCATCTCATTAGTGATGTCAGAATAGTTATTCTGCATCCAATATGAGAATAGGCGGTTTGTTTATATGACAAATTTTATCTGTCACCGGTGATACTTACCACCACTTGTGTTTTGTCTATCCCATATATTATCATGTGGTAGTGTATATACTATTTTGTCGTTATAAATATGTTCACATATTATATATAAGATATTTCAAAATGAGTTACATGATAAAATTGCAAGTTGATCCATGATTTTTATTATATTTATGAAATACGTATATATTTGTATGAAAAAAAACATACTCAAAATACAATACATAATACCAAAAAAGTAATATATATGCTATCTAAATATTTTTATATACTACATACTATGTATATAAATAGGGTCGCGCTATTCATGACCCTCGGCGAGGAATATTTATTCTTTACCCTCCTATATTTTAATACTAATGCATCGTATTTTACGTTATGTAAATTTTATCTTAATTCACACGTAAAAACGAACGGAAGAGAATATATAATCACCGTAAAATTATTTTATGTTACATAAAGTAACGAACGTAAGATTATAAATATACCTAAAATGCAATATTTCTGTTTTTGTGACATATAATTTCATTTCTTATGTCAAATTTTATATATAGTATGAATGTAACTATTTACATATCATATATAATTTATTTATGAAACTATTATAAGATTACCTCGGATGAAGAAATAATTTATTCTGCTTCCTCGGTGATGAATAGACATTTCATCACGAGAGAATTCCTTATTTAACACTACTATAAAATCGGATGCCCTATTTGACACTGGAAAAATATATGTTTCCTATCTAACACGGGTTTTAAATTTTGTTACCAATATAACACTTACATTCATTTTCTGAGATAGCGGTGTTAAATGACACGTGAAATGACGATATTACCCCTAGTATATGACATTTTTTTTACTTCTCTTTCCCATGCCTCTGTTTTTTATTTTCTTTGAAGCGGTTTAGTATGGAGCTATGTCAAAATATTTCTACTTGGCATTGCAGAAAAAGATGAAAAAATTACAATGTCAAGGATACACACGTGTATTAGGACATTAGCTATTGTTTTTTTTTTTGCACAATTCATTAGCTAGTGATTCGTTAATGCATATGGGTGCTCCTTCACGTACCCATCCATACATGCATTGTGAGCAAGTATACTGTGCTGACATGCATGATCATGGCCATCCATACGTACCGTATCTGAATACTTTTTTTTTGCATGGTATCGTACCTGAATAACCTTTTTTGCATGTTATCATACCAAAATACCTGTGGGAGCCGAAGACATGCGTATATACGCACCGAACACCTCGTGCACATACTCTGGCGGCAAGCACACATACATACCCGAATACTCATACACTTGGGTATGTACGGTTAAAGAAACAAAACAAGTCCATATTTTCTTAGAACGGAGACGCAATATGCATTCGGCTTTAAATTAATAAAGCCCACCAACACGTAGCATCCAAGTTTGATACGATAAAGAAAACAACACACACGGTTGAAGCCGAAAGTTTTAAAAGATACAACCGGCCGTAGCCTCATAAAAAACTAGCAGTACCCTAAACCGCCGACCGGGAAGAGTCCTAAACTAGCAAAAACACCATGTGGATCAATGACGAGCAGCCATTTGAATAGCGCAGATCCGCTCCATGGCTTCCCTCATCCGCTCAGTGTCCCGCCGTTTCCCCAACGACATCCAGGACTGAAGGAACAAATGGCATTTGAAAATGATGTCTGCAGGGTGTGAAGGAAACTTTTGTTCCATAGTAATCTTGTTACGGGTGGTCCAAAGAGACCACGACAACTTGGACCACGACAACGCCCCTACACAACGCCAAAGAATCCTAGCGAAACCACCCCTATGGACGCTGAGTATGGCGTGCAACTCACCATTGGAGTGAGGATTCCAGTTTTGCCCAAAGGCTTCCCGGAGCGCACTCCAAGCAAAACGAGCGAGGTCGCAATTGAAGAAAATGTGGTTAGCATCCTCATGAGCCCCACAGACCACACAATTACCGTCTGAAGGTCCGTTTCTCTTAGCAACGTTATTGGATGACGTAAGGCGGTCATGGAACATTTGCCAAAGAAACACCTTGATTTTGAGGGGGATAGCCACTTTCCACATCCCCTAGCTATGCCAAGTGTAGGGCCCTCGGATAACTTGACGTAAAGCGATTTAATCGAGAACTTCCTGGAATTTGTGAGAGATGAGGACACCACGTCTTGCTCGGTGTTCAGCACATTACTGGGTAGCATGGTTGTGGAAGTTCTGGGTTAGTGAGGGGCCGCATGAAAGAGATTGCTGGAGGGGTTGATCTAAGCACGCCTGCCACTAAAAGTTCGGTGTTTGTAGCAAGGCAGTATGTAGACTGGTGGCTTCGTCAGAGCGGCTCAGCACCACACCAGGAATCAAGCCAGAAGCGTGTCGATCTACCGTTGTTAACTCAGAACTGGGCTCCTAGCGCAAAAGCCAGTTTGATAGCCTGGATCCTATTCCAGAAGATCGAACCTTTGGCGTTGGAAGTAAGGAAGTTACCGTCAGGGAAATATTTTTCCCTAAGGATCTCCGCCCAGAGCCCCTGCTCATTTTGCGAGAGCTTCCACAACCAGCTAGAAAGGAGGGCCACGTTCATGAGTTTGGAGTTTAGGATCCCCAACCCTCCAAGCTTCTTGGGTCGGTAAACCGTAGCCCACTTGACTAAGTGGTATTTCCTTTTGTTCCCGGTTCCTTCCCAAAAGAACTTGGAACTTGGTGAGTCAAGCTTAGCGTGAACACCGTTAGAAAGAAGAAACATGCCCATAGTAAACATGGGTAGGGAGGAAAGACTAGTGTTAGTTAGGATAAGCCTAGCGGCCGAGGACATGAACCTACCGTGCCAAGGGCTGACCCTGTTCGCCACCTTGCCATACATGGGCTCCCAATCGTGAATGTAGATATGATTGTCCTTGACCGGGAGGCCCAGGTACTTAATCGGGAAGTGATACGTACATTTTGCATCATGCTTTCATGTTGATATTCATTGCTTTATGGGCTGTTATATTACTTTGTGGTACCATACTTATGTCTTTTCTCTCTTATTTTGCAAGGTTTATTTGAAGAGGGAGAATTCAGGCAGCTGGAATTCTGGACTTGAAAAGGAGCAAATCTGAGTCCTCTATTCTACACATCTCCAAATGCCCTGAAAAGTTACGTGGATTTTTTTGGGATTATATAAAAAATATTGGGCGAAAGAAGTACCAGAGGGGAGCTACGAGGGCGCGAGAAGCCTGGTAGCCGCCAGCCCCCTGGTGGAGGCTACACGGCTTGTGGGCTCCCTGACGGCCCACTGCCCCCCCTCTTTTTCTATATGAAGGGTTTTGTTCCACAAAAAATCAATCGAGAGCTTTTTCGTGGTTTCGCCGCCACCACGAGGCGGAACTTGAGCAAATCCAATCTAGAGCTCCGGCAGGGCGATCCTGCTGAGGAAACTTCCCTCCCGGAGGGGGAAATCGTCGCCATCGTCATCACCAACACTCCTCTCGTCGGAGGGGAGGCATCTTCATCAACATCTTCATCAGCACCATCTTCTCTCCAATCCCTAGTTCATCTCTTGTAACCAATCTCCGTCTCGTGACTCCGATTGGTACTTGTAAGGTTGCTAGTAGTGTTGATTACTCTTTGTAGTTGATGCTAGTTGGATTACTTGGTGGAAGAGTTTATGTTCAGATGCTTGATGCTATTCATTACACCTCTAATCATGATTATGATTATGCTTTGTGAGTAGTTACTTTTTTTCCTGAGGACATGGGATAAGTCATGTTAATAATTGTCATGTGAATTTGATATTCATTTGGTATTTTTATATGTTGTATGTTGTCTTTTCCTCTAGTGGTGTTATGTGAACGTCGACTACATAACACTTCACCATATTTGGGCCTAGAGGAAGGCATTGGGGAGTAGTAAGTAGATGATGGGTTGTTGGAGTGACAGAAGCTTAAACCCCAGTCTATGCGTTGCTTCGTAAGGGGCTGATTTGGATCCACTAGATTAATGCTATGGTTAGACGTTGTCTTAATTCTTCTTTCGTAGTTGCGGATGCTTGCGAGAGGGGTTAATCATAAGTGGGATGCTTGTCCAAGTAAGGGCAGCACCCAAGCGCCGGTCCACCCACATATCAAACTATCAAAGTAACGAATGTGAATCATATGAACATGATGAAACTAGCATGACAGAAATTCCCGTGTGTCCTCGAGAGCGTTTTTCCTCCTATAAGACTTTGTTCAGGCTTGTCCCTTTCAACAAAAGGGATTGGGCCACTTGCTGCACCATTGCTACTACTTGTTACTTGTTACTTTTCACTTGCTACGTTTCACCTCACTACACTATCACTTGTTACCGCTACTTTTAGTGCTTGCAGTTATTACCTTGCTGAAAACCGTTTATCAGAGCCTACTGCTCCTCGTTGGGTTCGACACTCTTACTTATCGAAAGGACTACGATTGATCCCCTATACTTGTGGGTCATCAAGACTCTTTACTGGCGCCGTTGCCGGGGAGTGAAGCGCCTTTGGTAAGTGGAAATTGGTAAGGAAACATCTATATAATGTGCTGAAATTTATTTTCACTTGTCACTATGGAAACTGTTCCTTTGAGGAGTTTGTTCGGGATATCTTAACCATGAACGGAAGCACGAGGAGTTGTTACTCAACCTGAGGTACCTACTGAAAATATCTTTTATGAAATTCCTTCGGGTATGCTTGAGAAATTGCTCGCTAATACTTTTACAGGAAATGGATCTTCACATCCAGACTTGCATCTGATCTATGTAGATGAAGTTTGTGGTTTATTTAAGCTTGCAGGTTTGCCCGAGGATGAGGTAAAGAAGAAAGTCTTTCCTTTATCTTTGAAGGATAAGGCGTTGACATGGTATAGGCTATGTGATGATACTGGATCATGGGACTACAATCGGTTGAAATTGGAATTTCATCAAAAGTTCTATCCTATGCATTTAGTACATCGTGATCGGAATTATATTTATAACTTTTGGCCTCGTCACAGGGAAAGCATAGATCAAGCTTGGGGGAGGCTTAAATCAATGCTATATTCATGCCCCAATCATGAGCTCTCGAGAGAAATTATCACTCAAAACTTTTATGCCCGGCTTTGTCATGAAGATCGTACCATGCTTGACACTTCTTGTACCGGTTCTTTTATGAAGAAGGATATTGACCACATGTGGAATTTATTGGAAAGAATCAAACGTAACTCTGAAGATTGGGAGCTGGAGGAAGGTAAGGAGTCAGGTATGAATTTCCAGTTTGATTGCGTTAAATCTTTTGTTGAGACAAACACTTCTAGAGATTTTAGCGCTAAGTATGGACTTGACTCTGAGATAGTAGCTTCTCTACGTGAATCTTTTGCTGCTCATCTTGATCTTCCCAAAGAGAAGTGGTTTAAGTATGATCCTCCTGTAGAAAGCAACATAGTCAAAACCAATCTAGTTGAGGCGAAAGTCATTGCTTTTAGTGATCCTGTTGTTCCTTGTGCCTACGCTGAGAAACCACCATACCCTGCTAGGATAAAGGATTATTCTAAAGCTCCAACCGTGATACGTAGGGGTTACATTAGACCACTTGCACCCCCTGAGGAGATTAGAGTTGAACCTAGTGTTGCCATTATCAAAGATTTCTTAGCCGAAGACGTAGAAGGGCATGTTATCAAATTCTGTGAGGACTCTGCTAGAATTGCTAAACCTCACGCGAAAGACAAATACGGACCTGTAGTTGGCCTTCCCGTTGTTTCTGTCAAGATAGGAGATCACTGTTACCATGGTTTATGTGATATGGGAGCTAGTGTTAGTGCAATACCCCGTTCCATATATGATGAAATCAAAGATGAGATTGCACCTGCTGAGTTAGAACCCATTGATGTCACTATTACACTAGCTAATAGACACACTATCTGCCCTCTAGAAATTGTGAGAGACCTAGAAGTCCTGTGTGGTAGACGAAGTATCCTACTGATTTCCTCGTCCTTGGTACTGCACAATATAGCTTTTGTCCCATCATATTCGCTAGACCCTTTCTCAACACTGTCAATGCTCACATTGATTGCATTAAGCAGACTGTCACACTTAGTTTCGAGGGTGTGTCTCATGAATTTAACTTCTCCAAGTTTGGAAGACAACCCCATGAAAAAGAGTCGTCTGGTAGGGATGAAATCATTGTTCTTGCCTCTATTGCCGTACCTCCTACGGATCCTTTAGAGCAATATCTGCTTGAGCATGAAAATGATATACATATGGAGGAAAGAGATGAGATAGATAAAATTGTCTTAGAACAATATCCTATTCTCAAGAATAATCTTCCTGTTGAACTGCTTGGGGATCCTCCCCCACCAAAGGGTGATCCTGTGTTCGAGCTTGAACAGTTGCCTGATACTCTTAAGTATGCCTATCTTGATGAGAAGGAGATATATCATGTTATTATTAGTGCTCTCCTCTCATAGCACGAAGAGAAGAAGTTACTAAAAACTCTGAGGAAGCATCGTGCTGCTATTGGATATACTCTCGATGATCTTAAGGGTATTAGTCCCACTCTATGTCAGCACAAGATTAAAACCGATCCTGATTCTAAACCAGTTGCTGATCATCAAAGAGATTAAATCCTAAGATGGAAGCAGGAATCATTTATCCTGTTGCTCATAGTGATTGGGTGAGTCCAGTACATTGCGTACCTAAGAAGGGAGGTATCACCGTCATTGCTAATGATAAGGATGAACTAATCCCACAAAGGATTATTACTGGCTATAGGATGGTGATAGACTTTCGGAAACTGAACAAGGCAACCAGGAAAGATCATTATCCTTTGCCGTTTATCGACCAAATGCTAGAAAGGTTATCCAAACACACACACTTTTGCTTTCTAGACGGTTATTCAGGTTTCTTGCAAATACCTGTTGCACAATCTGATCAGGAGAAAACCACTTTCACCTGCCCCTTCGGTACCTTTGCTTGTAGACGTATGCCTTTTGGCTTATGCAATGCACCTGCCACCTTTCAAAGATGTATGATGGCTATATTCTCTGACTTCTGTGAAAATATTGTCGAGGTTTTCATGGATGACTTCTCTGTTTACGGGTCTTCCTTTGATGATTGCCTCAGCAACCTTGATCGGGTCTTACAGAGATGCAAACATACCAACCTCGTCGTGAATTGGGAGAAGTGCCACTTTATGGTTAATGAAGGTATCGTCTTAGGACACAAAATTTCTGAAAGAGGCATTGAAGTTGATAAGGCTAAGGTTGATGCAATTGAGAAAATGCCTTGCCCCACAGATATCAGAGGTATACGAAGTTTCCTAGGTCATGTTGGTTTCTATAGAAGGTTCATTAAAGACTTCTCTAAGATTTCTAGGCCTCTTACCAACCTTTAGCAGAAGGATGTTCCTTTTGTTTTTGATGAGGATTGTGAGGAAGCTTTCGAAATACTTAAGAAGGCTTTGATAACCGCACCTATTGTTCAACCACCTGACTGGAACTTGCCCTTTGAAATCATGTGCGACGCTAGTGATTATGTTGTTGGTGTTGTTCTAGGACAAAGAGTTGACAAGAAGTTGAATGTTATTCACTACGCTAGTAAAACTCTAGACAGTGTCCAAAGAAACTATGCCACAACGGAAACGAAGTTTTTAGCAGTCGTGTTTGCATGTGAAAAGTTCAGATCTTATATAGTTGACTCCAAAGTCACTATTCACTCTGATCATGCTGCTATTAAGTACCTTATGGAGAAGAAGGACGCTAAGCCTAGGCTAATCAGATGGGTTCTCCTGCTACAGGAATTTGCTTTGCACGTTGTTGACCGAAAGGGTGCTGATAACCCTGTAGCAGATAACTTGTCCAAGCTAGAGAATGTCCTTGATGACCCACGACCTATTGATGACAGCTTTCCTGATGAGCAACTAAATGTCATCCGCACTTCACATAGTGCACCGTGGTATGCCTATTACGCAAATTATATCGTAGCAAAATACATACCACCCAGTTTCACCTATCAGCAAAAGAAGAAATTCTTCTTTGATTTGAGACACTACTTTTGGGATGATCCTCACCTTTATAAGGAAGGAGTAGATGGTGTTATTAGACGTTGTGTGCCTGAACATGAACAGGGACAGATCTTGCAGAAGTGTCATTCCGAAGCCTACGGAGGACACCATGCTGGAGATAGAACTGCTCATAAGGTATTGCAATCAGGTTTCTATTGGCCCACTCTCTTCAAGGATGCCCGTAAGTTTGTCTTATCTTGTGACGAATGCCAAAGAATAGGGAACATCAGTAAGCGTCAGGAAATGCCTATGAACTATTCACTTGCCATTGAACCATTTGATGTCTGGGGCTTTGATTATATGGGACCCTTCCCGAGTTCCAATGGGTACACTCACATCTTAGTTGTTGTGGATTACGTCACTAAGTGGGTAGAAGTTATCCCCACTAAAAATTCTGATCACCACACCTCTATTAAGATGCTTAAAGAAGTCATTTTCCCAAGATTTGGAGTCCCTAGATATTTGATGACTGATGGCGGTTCACACTTCATTCATGGTGTTCTCCGCAAGATGCTCGCTAAGTATGATGTCAACCATAGAGTTGCATCTCCTTATCATCCTCAGTCTACTGGTCAAGTGGAGTTGAGTAATAGGGAGATCAAATTGATCTTACAAAAGACCGTCAATAGATCTCGAAAGAATTGGTCTAGCAAACTTGATGATGCACTATGGGCTTATAGGACTGCTTATAAGAATCCCATGGGCATGTCGCCGTATAAAATGGTTTACGGTAAGGCCTGTCATTTACCTCTTGAGCTGGAACACAAAGCTTATTGGGCAATCAAAGAGCTCAACTTTGATTTCAAACTTGCCGGTGAGAAGCGGTTGTTTGATATCAGCTCGTTAGATGAATGGAGGGTCCATGCATATGAGAATGCCAAGTTGTTCAAGCGAAAGGTTAAGAGATGGCACGACAAACGAATACAGAAACGAGAATTCAATGTAGGTGATTATGTCATGCTATACAATTCTCGCTTAAGATTCTTCGCAGGCAAACTTCTCTCTAATTGGGAAGGTCCTTACGTTATCGAGGAAGTATATCGTGCCGGTGCCATCAAAATCAATAACACAGAAGGAAATTTTCCTAGAGTGGTAAATGGGCAAAGAATCAAGCATTATATCTCTGGTACTCCCATAAATGTTGAGACCAATATCATCAATATCATAACTCTAGAGGAGTACATAAGGGATGTTTATCAGTCTGTTTCAGACCCTGAAAACGAAGAGGTATCTGTTTCGGTAAGTAATTGGACTCCGAAACTTTTCCAATAGGAAATTTCCTCCGTTTTGGAATTTTTGGAAAATTAGAAAAATAAAAAGTAGTCCAGAGAGCGCACGAGGCGGCCACAAGCTTGGTAGCCGCCACCTACCCCCCTGGTGGCGGCTAGAGGGCCTGTGGGCACCTCATGTGCCTCCCGGACTCCGTTTTCTTGCGGAGCACTCCTTTTGGTCTAGAAAAATCATTATATATACGCCCGAGGGTTTTAATCTCCGTATCGCGCAGTTTTCCTTTGTTTTCGTTTCAAGCCTATCGTCTGCCGCAGATTTAGGCCAAGATGTCTTCTCAAGATTCAGAAGAAGAGATCTATGTGGCCGATGATCGTGCTAACTCCATGATTAATGGGGACTTAGAACCATATGGCTGGACCACTGACGAGGAAGAGGACTATGAGCCCAAGGGAAAGGAACAAACGAGTTCCAATGAAGAGGAGCCTCCTTTACCTCAACCTGCAAACACCCATGTGGAGTTCAAGAAGTCAAGCCTCCCCAACTCCAGTAAGAAGCCTAAGACCATATTTATCCCCTCTCATTTCTTGCAGGAGAGTAAGCAGGAGCTTTGCCATAGAGTGTTGAAACTTGAGGAGGAAAATGACGATCTGAGGGAGCAGAACTTTTTGCTCAAGTGGAAATTAGACAAGCTCAAGACTGCTTCAACAACACCACCACCATCACCACCAAAGGAAGACAGCTAAGCATTGGTATGGGCAATCCCCTTGGCTTTTGCCAAGCTTGGGGGAGTTGCCCTGGTATCGTATCACCTTTATATCTTTTGCCTTTACCTTTGTTCTAGTTCTTTCCTTTTCAGTTTTTATTTCTGTTGTTAGAGGAATAAGTCTTTAGTGTTTAGTTTGAGTCTTTTGCTTTTGTCTCTCCCCCGATGTATTCGAGCTTACGAGCTATATAATAAAGAGTATCTCAGTCAAGGGCTTTGCTTTATGTCGTGATCAAAAGTATGAAAAGAACGATAGCATGAAAGATCATGAGATGATCTTGTGGAAAGTGATAGCTTGACATATAACAAGTATGATGATTGAAACTTGTTGAGAATAAACCAACATAGACCTCAGTCGTTGTTGCAATTAATAAGAAGTAATAAGTAAAGAGAGGTTCACATATAAATATATTATCTTAGACACTTTTTACAATTGTGAGCACTCACCAAACTATTACATGCTTAGAAGTAGATGTTGGACAAGGAAGACAACATAATGAATTGTGTTTGCTTGGTTCCAAATAATGTTATATGATTAGAGATCCCTTAGCATGTGACGATTGCTTCCACCTCATATTAGCCAAAACCCCCGCACCAAGTAGAGATACTACTTGTGCATCCATAAACCTTCAACCCAGTTTTGCCATGAGAGTCCACCATACCTACCTATGGATTGAATAAGATCCTTCAAGTAAGTTGTCATCGGTGCAAGCAATAAAAATTGCTCTCTAATATGTATGATCTATTAGTGTGTGGAAAATAAGCTTTATACGAACCTGTGATGAGGAAGACATAAAAGCGACAGACTGCATAATAAAGTTCTTTATCACAGGAGGCAATATAAAGTGACGTTCCTCCGCACTAAGAGGACACACATCCAAACCTCAAAAGTGCATGACAACCTCTGCTTCCCTCTGCGAAGGGCCTATCTTGTACCTTTACTTTTTGACCTTGTAAGAGTCATGGTGATCTTCACCAATTGCCTATTTTTGCCTTTGTCCTGGCTACCGTCACATGCTTGGGAAAGATCTATATTCATATATCAACTTGGAGTTGAGTACCTATGCTTTACTATTGTTGACTTTACCTGATGGGGTCATAGTCCTAGGGTAGGGTCATATGCCTGCCGTACATGTCCTACCCAAGGACTACCCCACGCAAGGGACAAGACCTTAAGTCTGCCCCGACTGAGTTAACATATCCCCGTCATCCAGTCGGTAACAGGCCCTAAATCATCCAGTCGGTAACTAGCATTCGGAGGACACCAGGCTCACCGACTGGATACACTCGGTACGTCATAACCTCTCCGGAGGGAAACTGCCGTACGTTTCCGGGTGCATTTATTAGCATTTAGAGCATACATTACCTATAACGTACGCATTCAATCGCCACTACTCCACCCCTGAGTCAGAACCGTTGTGGAGGGCAGCGCACTCTATATAAGCCGCCCTCCCCCACTGGTAAAGGGGTTAGCAAATCTTTGTACTCCATATTACACTCGGTAACAAGCTCTGAGAGCACTGAGACGTAGGGCTGTTACCTCCACCGCTGAGGGGCCTGAACTCATACAACCTCGCCGTAGCTAGGACTCTGCCCGTCTCATTCGTACCCTACACATCTACTGTCAGGCTTATACCCACGACAGTTGGCGCCCACCGTGGGGCAGGCGTCTAAGCGACTTCCGGCGAGTTTGCGACTACTTCCTTTCGTCATGTCGTCCGGTGGAGATTCGAGCATGGGTCACCAGATCCTCTTCGGCGCCCTCTCCTTCGTCGTCGACGATTCGGCATTGCTTCGGGAGGCACCTCTCGACGTCGAGGCGCTTCCCCGTCGCGGGGCCACGCACTTCCGTGCCGGTGCTCGCGGCGTTCTTCTTCTCCAACAATCGGCTCCATTGCCGGCTTGCACCTTCGTCACGCGCCGCAGCAAGCGATCTCGCAGTCCGCGTCTCCAACATTGGGTGCAACATGCCCGAGCGCGTCAGTTCGCGTCCTCTCAAGTGGCGGTTCTGGAGTCTGTCGTGGTTGCCCCGCGTTCCCAGTGCTCGGGCTCGGTTCCGACTGAGCTCCCTTCCGAGTACGTTTGCCGCGGGCCTGCAGCAGAAGTTCACATGGCCAACACCCATGAAGATCCTCATCAGGCAGGCCGGAACGAGCGCGAAGTCGGTGAAGCATCCGGTGCACGCCGTCCGCCTCGCCGTTCTGCCAGTCGGCACACCCGGCAGAGCAACGTGGAGTTGTTCCGCACACCTCTTCTCAACTTGCCTGCAGCAACCAAGATCCCCGATTCCCTCGAGCCGACTAATTCAGAGGCAGGAAGGGGAATCGAGCAGATCCGTGCTCTGTTGCACACGGCGCAGCAGCAGAATTCGACGGTCTCCCAGTCGCACAATCGGATCCACAATAGTTCTGTCCATGCAAACACGCATCGGTCGGTTCACAGCCCCGGCTCCTATCAGCACCACAGGGGAGGCAGTCGTTCCATGGTCCGTGAAGATCGCCGCCGTTCGCGCACCCCTCCGCGGGGTGGGCCCTATGGGTCCCGACGTCATGATGATCGGTGTTCGGTCGGCGACACTTACGACCCGAGACCCGACGCAAGAGGGCGAATCGCCCAGCGAAGAGTCGACAGGGGTCGAGCCCACCGCGATGGCCACGATCTGGATCGTCCGAGTGGCAGCAGGACCATCGTGTCCGGCCCCGAGTGTTTTAGTCGAGCCATCCGCTCGGCTGACATCCCGCCCAACTTCCGATTGGCAGCGGGAATCGGTAAATTTACGGGGGAATCCAAGCCTGAAACATGGCTAGACGACTACCGAGTGGCAGTCCAGATCGGAGGAGGGGACGACCATGTCGCTATGAAGCACCTCCCTCTGATGCTCGACGGCTCGGCGCGAGCTTGGCTGAACCAGTTAGCCCCCTCAAGCATTTACAGTTGGGCAGATCTGGCCCGAGTGTTCATCAGGACCTTCGAAGGGACGTGCAAACGCCCTGCGGGCCTTGTGGAGCTTCAACACTGTGTCCAGAAGCCGAATGAGCCCTTGCGCGACTTCATCCAGCAATGGACAACTCTCTACCACACGGTGGAGAACGTCACCGAGCATCAAGCAGTCTGCGCATTCAAGGCAGGCGTACGGTACAGAGAGTTGTACCTAAAGTTTGGCCGGACAGGCGACATCTCCATGAGCAAGATGATGGAGATAGCAGCTCGTTATGCAAATGGCGAGGAAGAAGACCGCATCCGGAGTGGCAAACACAAGACAGTCGGCGATGCCGACGGAGGTAACACTCGGAAGGAGAAACAGAAAGTTCCACCCACACCGCAGGCAGAAGCAGCAGCTGTGACCAGCGCCAAGTTCAAGGGCAAAGGGAAAGCGCAGTCTGCCCCCAAGAAGAAGCCGTTCAACAATCCCATCCTGGATCAGCCTTGTCCAATTCACACGAAGATGGACGAAGAAGGCAACCCCATATACGCGAAGCATACCACTCGGCAGTGTCGTCTCCTGATCCAGGGGTTCAGCGAAGGACAACCGAGTGAGAAGAATCCTGAACAAGATGAGGAGGACAAGGAGGATCCGTTCCCGCAAGTCCATGCAACCCTCATGATTTTTGCTGACGTCGAAAGCAAGAGCCGACTGAAGCTGGTGAACAGAGAGGTCAACATGGCCGTTCCGACTGCTCCCAAGTTCCTTAAATGGTCTCAGACTGCGATCACCTTTGATCAGTCAGACCATCCAACGCATGTCCCCACTCCAGGAAGACAGGCTCTGGTCGTCGATCCGGTGGTGGAAGGAGTCCGACTGCGCAAAGTCCTCATGGACGGCGGTAGCGGACTGAACATCATGTACGCCGAAACCCTCAAGGGAATGGGCATTCCGATGGCCAGACTCAGCGAGAGCAATATGCAGTTCCACGGAGGCGTCCCCGGACGGAAGGCCAAGTCACTCGGCCAGATCGCGTTGGACGTCACTTTCGGCTCCGACAAAAACTTTCGCAAGGAGAAGCTCACATTTGAGGTGGTGGATTTCGAGAGCGCTTACCATGCAATTCTGGGCGGCCCGGCATACGTGAGTTTCATGGCACGCCCGTGCTATGTGTACTTGAAGTTGAAGATGCCAGGTCCAAAAGGCGTTATCACCATCACCGGCAACCGCCAGCGGGCCGAGGAGTGTCTGCAAGAGGGATCAAGGATCGCCGACCAGCAGATGGCTGTACTCGAGCTCGAAGTGTACAAGAAGACAGTCGACCCTGCCGACTTAATGCGCTCAAAGAAGCCAGCTTCTGAGTCCGCGTTCCAGTCGGCGGGAGAGACTAAGAAGGTCAGTATCCACCCGACGGACGAGTCTGCCGCCCCGACGAACATCTCCACCACCCTCGATCCTAAATAGGAAGCCGAGCTCACCCAATTCCTCCGTGAGAACTGGGACATCTTCGCATGGAAACCTTCTGACATGCCGGGTGTACCCAGGGAGTTGGCTGAGCACCGATTGCATGTGGATCCCGTCGCTCGGCCCGTCCGAGAGCGCCTGCGTCGGTCCGCCGCGCACAAGAGGAAGGCAATCGGAGAAGAGGTGGCCAAGCTGCTAGCTGCCAACTTCATTCGCGAGGTTCACCACTCCGAGTGGCTCGCCAATGTCGTCATGGTGCCCAAGAAGGACAAGTCACTCCGAATGTGCATTGACTTCAAGCACCTCAATAAGGTCTGCCCGAAAGACCATTTTCTGCTCCCCCGCATAGATCAAATTGTCGATTCGACTACGGGATGCGAGCGTTTGTCATTTCTTGATGCCTACTCGGGTTATCATCAGATCCGTCTGTATGGTCCCGACGAGTTGAAAACAGCCTTCATCACCCCATTTGGGTGCTTCTGCTACATCACTATGCCTTTCGGTCTGAAGAATGCAGGAGCTACCTTTATGCGCATGATCCAAAAATGTCTCCTCGACCAGATCGGTCGCAATGTGGAGGCATACATGGATGACATCATAGTCAAGTCACGCAAAGGTTCCGACCTGCTGACTGACTTGGCAGAAACATTCGCCAACCTTCGTAGGTACGATATCAAGCTAAACCCAGCCAAATGTTCATTTGGCATTCCCAGCAGAAAGTTACTCGGTTTCTTCGTTTCCGAACGAGGGATCGATGTTAACCCCGAAAAGATCGGGACCATCATCCGAATGGAGAGGCCGGTCAGAATACACGATGTTCAACGGCTCACAGGTTGCCTAGCGGCTTTGAGCAGGTTCATCAGTCGACTCGGCGAAAAAGCACTTCCTCTGTACCGACTCATGAAGAAGTCAGATACCTTCGAGTGGACAGACGAAGCTCAAGTTGCATTCGACGACCTCAAAGTCCTACTTTCCACCCAGCCGGTTCTTACTACTCCGCTCAGTAAAGAGCCCCTTCTTCTATATATCGCGGCTACAAATCAAGTCGTCAGTACTGTTCTTACAGTCGAGTGAGAAGAAGAAGGCAAAGGATACAAAGTTCAGCGGCCAGTGTACTACGTCTCCGAAGTCCTGACCCCTTCCAAGCAGAGGTATCCCCATTATCAAAAACTTATCTATGGGATATATATGACTGCAAAGAAGGTGGCCCATTATTTCCAAGACCACTCGGTATCTGTCGTTTCTGATGCTCCGTTGTCGGAAATTCTCCACAATCGGGACGCATCGGGCCGAGTGGCGAAGTGGGCGATGGAGATGCTGTACTGCGACATCAAGTTCGAGGCCAAGAAAGCTATTAAGTCTCAAGCCCTGGCTGACTTTATAGCAGAATGGGTAGAACAACAGCAACCGACTCACATCTACTCGGCTCATTGGACAATGTTCTTCGATGGGTCTAAGATGTTGAATGGATCCGGCGCTGGTGTTGTGATCATATCGCCAAAAGGTGACAAGCTCAAGTACGTGCTTCAGATACACTTTGATTCCTCTAACAACGAGGCCGAGTATGAAGCTCTTCTCTACGGATTGCGCATGGCCATCTCACTCGGCGTCCGTCGCCTGATGGTCTACGGCGATTCGGACTTGGTGGTCAACCAAGTGATGAAAGAGTGGGACGTAAGGAATCCCACCATGACAACATACTGCAATGCAGTCAGGAAGCTGGAGAAGAAGTTTGAAGGTCTAGAACTTCATCATGTTCCAAGACTGAAGAACCAAGCAGCTGACGAGTTGGCGAAACTCGGATCCACTCGGAGACCAGTCCCGAGTGATGTCTGTCTCGAGCACCTCCATCTTCCTTCAGTCAAAGAAGATCCCTTCACGGAAGAACCAGTACAACCCAAGAGCGCAACAGATCCAACTGAAGTCGATGTGCTTGCTGTGGTTGATCTGGTCACAGAGATTCTGGTTGTCATTCCCGATTGGAGTGTGCCGATCATAGCATATGTCCTAAGACAAGAACTTCCAGAAGATGAAGTCCAAGCCCGGCAAATAGTTCGCAGGTCGAAGGCATTCACTGTCATTGACGGTCAATTGTACAAGGAGAGTGTTTCAGGCGTTCTTCAACGTTGCATTTCCCCAGAGGAAGGGCAGTTGATCCTAGAGGATATCCACTCGGGAACCTGCGGCCATCACGCTTCTTCGAGAGCAATCGTCGCCAAGGCGTTCAGAGCTGGATTCTTCTGGCTGCAGGCTAACGAGATGGCCAAAGCTATGGTCGACCGATGTGAAGGCTGTCAGTTCTACTCCAACAAGTCCCACAAGCCAACATCTGCACTAAAGACAATCCCACTTGTATGGACATTTGCAGTTTGGGGTTTAGACACAGTCGGACCATTCAAGACAGGCCAAGGAGGTTACACGCATCTGTTGGTGGCAGTCGACAAGTTTACAAAATGGATAGAAGCCAAGCCCATCAAGAAACTCGATGCCTCAACAGCTGTCAAGTTTGTCAGGGACATCATTTCCAGATTCGGGGTGCCTCACAGCATAATCACAGACAATGGGACAAACTTTGATTCGGACAGATTCAAAGGCTTCTGTGCGAGTCAGGGTATCCGAGTGGATTTTGCTTCCGTAGCACATCCACAATCCAACGGACAAGCTGAGCGTGCGAACGGACTTATCCTTCAAGGTTTGAAGCCCCGACTTTTGCGTGAGGTAGGACATGCTGCTGGTGCATGGGTCACCGAGCTACCTTCAGTGCTTTGGGGCCTTCGTACCACTCCGAACAGATCGACGTGGCGATCACCGTTCTTCCTCGTTTAAGGGGCAGAAGCGGTCCTTCCGAGTGACCTGCTTCACAACGCCCCGAGAGTTGAACTCTTCTCCGAAGCCGAAGCAGAACAAGCAAGGCAAGATGGAGTCGATCTTCTAGAGGAGGAGGGCGAGATGGCACTCACTCGATCAACAATTTACCAGCAAGATCTGCGACGCTTTCACGCACGTCACGTCAGGAGTCGCACATTCCAAGCTGGCGATTGGGTGCTCCGAGTGGATCGGCAAAGACCACACAAGTTGGCTCCGTCCTGGGAAGGGCCTTTCATCATTTCCAAGGTGCTGAACAATGGAGCATACAGACTCTACAATATTCAGAGGGAGACAGACGAGTCGCGCGCATGGAACGGAGATCTCCTCAAGCGTTTTTATACGTGATCGTCGACTGAAGCAGTGTAACGAACAAGTTTGAAGCAATAATATATTCAGCAGATTCAGTTTTGTGCAATTTCAGAGTTCTCACACACACACACACAAAAAACTTAGCTGCGGTCCTGCATCGCCTAAGTACTCACTTCCTTCGAGTGTGCACTATACGTCGCACTCGGGGACTTAGCTGCGATCCTGAATCGCCTAAGTATTAACCTCCTTCGAGTGTGCACTGTACGTCGCACTCGGGGACTTAGCTGCGATCCTGAATCGCCTAAGTATTAACCTCCTTCGAGTGTGCACTATACGTCGCACTCGGGGACTTAGCTGCGATCCTGAATCGCCTAAGTATTAACTTCCTCCGAGTGTGCACTATGCGTCGCACCCGGGGACTTAGCTGTGATCAAGAATCACCTAAGTAATAACTTCCTCCGAGTATGAACTATCCGTCACACTCGGAGACTTAGCTGCGATCCTGAATCGCCTAAGTCTTAATCTCATCCGAGTGTGCACTGTACGTCGCACTCGGGGACTTAGCTGCGATCCTGAATCGCCTAAGTATTAACCTCCTTCGAGTGTGCACTATACGTCGCACTCGGGGACTTAGCTGTGATCCTGAATCGCCTAAGTAGTAACCTCCTTCGAGTGTGCACTATACGTCGCACTCGGGGACTTAGCTGCGATCCTGAATCGCCTAAGTATTAACCTCCTTCGAGTGTGCATTATACGTCGCACTCGGGGACTTAGCTGCAATCCTGAATCGCCTAAGTATTAACTTCCTCCGAGTGTGCACTATGCGTCGCACCCGGGGACTTAGCTGTGATCAAGAATCACCTAAGTAATAACTTCCTCCGAGTATTAACTATCCGTCACACTCGGAGACTTAGCTGCGATCCTGAATCGCCTAAGTCTTAATCTCATCCGAGTGTGCATTGTACGTCGCACTCGGGGACTTAGTTGCGATCCTGAATCGCCTAAGTATTAACCTCCTTCGAGTGTGCATTATACGTCGCACTCGGGGACTTAGCTGTGATCCTGAATCGCCTAAGTATTAACCTCCTTCGAGTGTGCACTGTACGTCGCACTCGGGGACTTAGCTGCGATCCTGCATCGCCTAAGTATTAACCTCCTTCGAGTGTGCATTGTACGTCGCACTCGGGGACTTAGCTGCGATCCTGAATCGCCTAAGTATTAACCTCCTTCGAGTGTGCACTAGACGTCACACTCGGGGACTTAGCTGTGCTCCTGAATCACCTAAGTATTAACCTCCTTCGAGTGTGCACTATACGTCGCACTCGGGGACTTAGCTGCAATCCTAAATCGCCTAAGTATTAACCTCCTTCGAGTGTGCACTGTACGTCGCACTCGGGGACTTAGCTGCGATCCCGCATCGCCTAAGTATTAACTTCCTTCGAGTGTGCACTATGCGTCGCACCCGGGGACTTAGCTGTGATCAAGAATCACCTAAGTAATAACTTCCTCCGAGTATGAACTATCCGTCACACTCGGACACTTAGCTGCGATCCTGAATCGCCTAAGTCTTAATCTCATCCGAGTGTGCACTGCAAGTCGCACTCGGGGACTTAGACGTGACCAAGAATCACCTAAGTCTTAATCTTCTCCGAGTACGCACTAAGTGTTGCACTCGAGACAATATTCAAACAAAAGACCAAATGTTTTCATTCCGACAACATAAGTCCAAAAACGATAGATGACTCAGTGCGGATCAAGATTACCCGCACCGACTCAAAAGTATGACGGCCAACAGAAGTGGCCCGAGTATCTTACAGGTAAACACTCAGCATACCGAGGATAAAGTTTGATCACGCGTCAGCTGGGCCGGCGTCAGGACTGGAGGGCTCCACAAAAGTGTCCAAGTCGATTCCATTAGCGATGCGGGTAGCAGTCTCAAGGAACGTCTCCATGAAGTCTTCGAATCGAAGCTTCTTCGTGTTGGCGACCTTCAATGCTTTCAGCTTATCTTCCCGCACCTCCTTGCAATGGACTCGGACCAAGGATAGTGCAACATCAGCACCGCAACGCGCTGCCGATTTCTTCCAGGATTGCACTCGGCTCGGGACCTCCTCCAGTCTCCCCGTCAGGGTCTCCATCTCCTGCCGTGACTCGTCTTCCGGCCAAAGTTCCTTGTTAATTCGGCCGATGTTTTCTCTCAGTCGGCCGATGAAAGGACCTACTTTACCTACGCGGATATGTGCTCGGAGCAGACCCCGGTTGGCGTCATCGCCGAGTGGCACCTTGTCTTTCATGGACCGCTCCACAGCTGCTGCTTCAGCTTCAGCGTCTCCGCAAAAGTCTGCACCAAATGAGCAAGCAGACAGTAAAAACCGAGTGTTCGTCACACGGTCCAATCACTCGACAAAGCATAAGACTTACCAGCCAGACGAGTCATCATCTGCGCAGCCCAGTCGGTGACATACTTCTCTTGGGCTATGCATCGTTTGTTCAGGATGCCCATCTGTTTGTGCAGCTCAGTCCTCTGTTTCCCTATCCTCTCCACCTCCACCGTCAACAACCTGTTTGCCTCCAGCGCCTCCTCCAAGGACTTCTCTCGTACTTCCAGCGCGTCCTTCATGCCGGCCATGGCGAGCATTGCAGCTTCCAGTTTACCAGCATACTGGTTCCTCTCCGCTCTCGGGGCCTCATAGGCTGTTCCCATCTCACAAGTTTTCTTCCACCAACAAACAAAGGGTAATCAGCAAGTTTCTCAATACACAGTATAAGTTCTCCAGACCCCTGCCGACGCAAGAAGTCGACAGCTGTCTCGGGGACTACACCTAGTGGGTTCACTAAGAGTGACCCCACTGGCATACACCTCAAGCAGGCCCGCGCTATTGAGATGCATGTTTTCACCTACGCCTCAGAGGCCAATACTACTCGACTTGCGCGCAACTTACTCTCGGAGACTCTTACCGCAAGAGCGCTCCGACTGCAATAAGTACCCGCACTCGAAAATCCCGCCTACGGACACAACCAAACTGAAGACAAAATGTATAAAGACAACTGTCGGTGCAAGCACTCGACAGAAGTCTCGGGGACTACACCCACTGGGTTCACTCGGAGTGAACCCATTGCAAACACAATACCACCCAGTGGGTTACAGGAGAAAAGTAAATACTTACTAGACTACTTACTCGGATGTCATCGCGCAGCTCCAAGCTCCGCTGGTACAACGCCGCAACGGAGTCGTAAGCCCTCTTGGCTTCTCCAGCCATGAGCTCCGCCTGCACCATGGCCCCCTTGGCCGCTCCCACCTGCTCCTCTGGAAGACGCCGGATGCTGAATTCAACATTCGACGAACCGGGAATCGTGGGAGGTCCCTGGGGCATCCCAAGATCCACCCCAGTCGGTTCCTCCCCCACTGGCACCGGTTCAGTCGGTGGAGGTGCTTCGGTCGGCGGAGCATCGGCGACAAGGGTGGCAGCAGGAGGAGCAGCCTCAGGGACTGGCTCCAGGACATGCTCCATGAAGGGGTCAGCTCTCCCCTGGTCGTCCTCGTCCAGGTGAATCGCCCCTGACAAGCCGAATGGCACGACGACTTGGAAAAAGAAAGAATGGTGCAGTCTACAGAAATAAAACACCCGACTCTCCTACAACATACCTGGCTGGGACGAGACAACGTTGTCCGTGTCCATGGGGTTGTCCCCTTGGCGGGCCAGAGAAGTTGCAGAAGTGGCAACCCTGTCGAGTGAAGTCCATTCGACTTATAAAACAGGAGTTCACTCGGACAACAGAAAGATCCGAAAGTTAGATTCACTTACGTGGAGGTGACGGGGATGGTAACCCTCATCCGCGGCAGAGCCTTCCGGGGTTTGGGCCCACTCGGCCTAGGCGCCCTGGAAGACTGGCCCGCGGGCTCAGCGGCTGCGTCCCTGGCCCTCTTGGTGCCTCGAACACTCGGGACCACCGGGGCAAGAGGCGGAGCACTCGACGACGCAGGAGGAGCTGAAGGGATGGCAGGCTCGTGCCGACGTTTGCTCCGATGCTCTGGCCGCGGAGGTGGCGAGTCTGTCTCTTCGTCCTCTTCCTCTTCCTCGCTGCCCTCCTCCTCCGACTCCCCGCTGTTGGAGACATACTCGGCACTCTCCACGCTCCCCTCCTGGCTGCCTTCTTCCTCCTCCTCCTCTGGATTCCCGTTCGAGACGGGTGAGAACTAGTTGGTCCACGCCTGCATGAAGTTCAGTCGGAAACATCAGACATCACATGGAGATATAAATAAAAGACAGGAATTGATACAGTTCAATGCACTCGGCTCATGTCACTCACCTGATTCGGTGGAGGGTGATCCGCGCTGAAAGGCGTCACTCGGCGAGGTCCTTTGGGGGTTCTCACAAGGGCCCGTGATTTGGAGCACCCACGAGGTCACCCTCTCCTCGGGTACGCCCACCACGTTGGTCCGAGTGGAATCCTCGGGCCCTGTGTAGTGCCACATAGCGTGATCGCGAGCCTGTAACGGCTGGATCCGCCGACCCAAGAAGACTTCCAGCAGGTCTATGCCGGTGACCCCCTTCCTGACAACATCCACAAGTGCCTCGACCAAAGGCTGGATGTCGTTCTTCTCGGCTTTCGAGAGCGCGAGCTGCTTAGGTGGGGCAGGCCGGTCAAGACTAAACGGAGGCAGCCCAGTCGACGCATTCGGACAAGCTATGTCTTGGCAGTAGAACCACGTCGACTGCCAGTTCCTAACCGACTCGCTCAACTGGAGGGCAGGATAGCTGCTCTGACTCTTCTTCTGAAACCCTAAACCCCCACAGAGCTGGAGGAGATGCGTCTTGTCATCCGACTGACTAAGGCGTTTGATGGTTTGAGAGCGGGCGGAGAACATATGTTTGAATAAACCCCAATGGGGGGGGCAACCGATAAAACACTCGCACAAAACAATGAAGGCAGAAAGGTGGGCGATGGCATTCGGAGGGAAGTGATGGAGTTGAGCACCAAAGTGGTTCATGATGCCTTTGAAGAAGGGATGCGGGGGCAGAGAAAAACCTCTGTGATCATGGCTGAGGAGCAAGACGCGCTCCCCCTCCCGTGGCGCTGGCTCGACCTCGTCGTCCGCCGGCAGCCTCCAGGACTTATGCACGAGCATGCTGTGCTCCACCAGCTCCAGCAGGTCCCCCTCCGTCACCGTGGAGGGGAGAAAGTCTCCCTGGATCCACCCCGCCGGCAACGGCCGCTGCCGCCACTGAGCAGCCGCCGCCTTGTTCTTCTTCTTCCTCGCCTCCATCTTGCTGGTCTGACCTTTGGTCATGGCGGCGACAACGAGCTCTCGAGAAGGAGGAGAAGGAAGGAGCGTATGAGCGCAGGAGGTGGCGAGGAAGACGGAGCAGGCGGAGCGAAATATTCGGCGAGCGTAACCGAAGGGTCTCGTCGCCCAGAGTTAAATAGAGCACCGACTGGGTCGCTGGCAAGCGGGCCCGAAATCTTATCTGCCCAACCAGCCGCGGCGATATCAGTGGAGGAGTTGAAGGCGCGAGGATCAAGGAGTTAGGCGCTACTCGAGCGCGCTGACGTCGTCCCCGCTGAGCGCGCGGAACCCGAAGTTTGAGATCCCGGAAAATCCGTCGCTGTCAGTTGACCGGTCGCGTCAAAAGAAGCCGTGGAAGCACTCGGTTCCTGACAGTCTGTTTCGCAAGCACTTCCACTCGGAGCGTTGGTCGAGAGAGATAAAATGGATAGAGGCAAGCAACGCCCAAGCCGAACCTAGTTCAGTCGGATCTGAACCTCAAACACCGCTTCTACGTTTCAACCCCAATCCATTCGGGGACTAATGATGGGGTCATAGTCCTAGGGTAGGGTCATATGCTTGCCGTACATGTCCTACCCAAGGACTACCCCACGCAAGGGACAGTACCTTAAGTCTGCCCCGACTGAGTTAAGGTATCCCCGTCATCCAGTCGGTAACAGGCCCTAAATCATCCAGTCGGTAACTAGCATTCGGAGGACACCAGGCTCACCGACTGGATACACTCGGTACGTCATAACCTCTCCGGAGGGAAACTGTCGTACGTTTCCGGGTGCATTTATTAGCATTTAGAGCATACGTTACCTGTAACGTACGCATTCAATCGCCACTACTCCACCCCTGAGTCAGAACCGTTGTGGAGGGCAGCGCACTCTATATAAGCCACCCTCCCCCACTGGTAAAGGGGTTAGCAATTCTTTGTACTCCATATTACACTCGGTAACAAGCTCCGAGAGCACTGAGACGTAGGGCTGTTACCTCCACCGCTGAGGGGCCTGAACTCGTACAACCTCGCCGTAGCTAGGACTCTGCCCGTCTCATTCGTACCCTACACATCTACTGTCAAGCTTATACCCACGACAGTTGGCGCCCACCGTGGGGCAGGCGTCTAAACGACTTCCGGCGAGTTTGCGACTACTTCCTTTCGTCATGTCGTCCGGTGGAGATTCGAGCATGGGTCACGAGGCGGAACTTGAGCAGATCCAATCTAGAGCTCCGGCAGGACGATCCCGCCAGGGAAACTTCCCTCCCCGAGGGGGAAATCGTCGCCATCGCCATCACCAATACTCCTCTCATTGGAGGGGAGGCATCTTCATCAACATCTTCATCAGCACCATCTTCTCTCTAATCCCTAGTTCATCTCTTGTAACCAATCTTCGTCTCGCGACTCCGATTGGTACTTGTAAGGTTGCTAGTAGTGTTGATTACTCTTTGTAGTTGATGCTAGTTGGATTACTTGGTGGAAGAGTCTATGTTCAGATCCTTGATGCTATTCATTACACCTCTGATCATGATTATGATTATGCTTTGTGAGTAGTTACTTTTGTTCCTGAGGACATGGGATAAGTCATGTTAATAATAGTCATGTGAATTTGATATTCGTTTGGTATTTTGATATGATGTATGTTGTATTTTCCTCTAGTGGAGTTATGTGAACATCGACTACATAACACTTCACCATATTTGGGCCTAGAGTAAGGCATTGGGGAGTAGTAAGTAGATGATGGGTTGCTGGAGTGACAAAAGCTTAAACCCCAGTCTATGCGTTGCTTCGTAAGGGGCTGATTTGGATCCACTAGTTTAATGCTATGGTTAGACGTTGTCTTAATTCTTCTTTCGTAGTTGTAGATTCTTGCGAGAGGGGTTAATCATAAGTGGGATGCTTGTCCAAGTAAGGGCAGTACCCAAGCGCCGGTCCACCCACATATCAAACTATCAAACTAACGAACGCGAATCATATGAACATGATGATCTAGCATGACAGAAATTCCCGTGTGTCCTCTGGAGCGTTTTTCCTCCTAAAAGACTTTGTTCAGGCTTGTCCATTGCTACAAAAGGGATTGGGCCACTTACTGCATCGTTGCTACTACTTGTTACTTGTTACTTGTTACTTTTCTCTTGCTACGTTTCACTCACTACACCATCACTTGTTACCGCTACTTTTAGTGCTTGCAGTTATTATCTTGCTGAAAACCGTTTATCAGAGCCTTCTGCTCCTCGTTGGGTTCGACACTCTTACTTATCGAAAGGACTACGATTGATCCCCTATACTTGTGGGTCATCAGGAAGCTGCCTAGCTTACAGTTAAGCATATTGGCGACCTGGATCGCCTCGGGTACTACCATCGCAATGGCAATCACCTCGCTCTTAAGGAATGTGATCTTTCAGGCCAGAGATCACCTCGAAAGCTAAAAGGACGAGCTTGATAGAAGCAATACAATGGTCGTCGGTCTCATATAGCAGCATTGCATCGTCTGCGTATTGGAGATGTGTGACTCCCCCTAGAATGAGGTTAATGACCACGCCGCGGATGTGCCCGGCACCCTTCACCTGGTCGATCATGGCTGACAGGGTGTCCACGACTAGGTTTAAGATCAAGGTGGAGCTTGTGTCTCCTTGCCTTAGGCCACGCTTGTTGTGGAAGAAGTTCCCAACTTCTCCGTTAATTGACACTGCAGTCTGCCCCCCTGAGACCAGATGCATAATGCGGTGAACGAAGCCAGACTCGAAGCCTTTCTGAATCAGAACCTCACAAACAAACTCTTGGTTCACTCAATCGTAGGCTTTCTCGAAGTCGAGCTTGAGGAGAAAAACCTACTGCTTGGTTCGTTTGAGCTCATGGGCAATTTCTTGAAGCACAACCGAGCCCTCAGGGATGTTGCTACCTATAGGAAAGGCCAACTGGATCCTATTGATCACCCACTGTGCGATAGGGGCAAGTCTCATCGTAGAAGCCTTAGCACAAATTTTGAAAGGAACATTGATGAGGTTATTGGTCGGTACTGCTTAATCGAGTTGGCCCCCTTAACCTTTGGGATCAAGTTGATGACCCCAAAGTTGAGGTGTGAGATGTCTACCATACCTAACGCAAACCCGTTGATTATATCATAAAACAACCCTTCCAACGATCACCAAAAGCGTCCAAAGAAGGCCACCGGCCAGCCATCGGGGCCTGGGGCAGTGTCAACCTTCATCGAACCCACAACCGAGTCAATTTCCTCCATGGAAAAGGACAAGGCCAGGAGATCGTTTTCTTCCTGCAAAACACGAGCATCATGTCCCCACATGTCAGTTCGTAGTCGGAGTGGCTTCTCCTGAGCCGTTCCCAACAGGCCAAGGAAGAAATCGTAGATGTGGGCTCAAATATGGTCTTGGCGTACTAACAGCCCGTGGTCAGCTTGAAGCCTAACAATTGAGCACTTGCGCTTGCGACCATTGGCATATGCGTGGAAATAGCCAGTGTTAGCATTGCCCTTGGTAACCCACTTGACACCGCCCATGGGGCGCCAATACTCCTCTTCTTCCCTAAGGATGGAGACTACCGGATTTTCAAGGGCGTAGCGGTTGGCCCACTCGGCCTCTAAAAAAACTCTGGTGTCAGCTTGGATGTCGACAATTTTGTTTTCCTCGATGAGGGCTTCCCTAGCCTGTTTTGCCTCGCTACCATGGTTGGCACCCCATCCATGGAGAAAGGATCACAACATACCTATCACCGTGATCCAAAGGTCCATGTGACCACGCTGACAACCAGACGAGGCGATCACAAGCTCCCAACGTGCGATGACCACAGGGATAAAATCCTCAATCTCAAGCCAGCCAGTTTCAAAATAGAAATGAGGGCTGCACTTGATCCTATCCTCCCCTGAGAATAAGATGAGCGGGACATGGTCAGAACCAATGCTCGTTTCAGCTATAACTGTACACATGGGGAAGAGGACTTCCCAATCCACCGACATAAAGACCCTATCTAATACACTAAGCAACGGAGATAATTGTTTGTTAGTCCAAGTGTATCTAGCTCCGGTCCGAGAAATTTCCCGAAGGGCAGTCGCGGAATGACATTATTGAACATCATGACCCGAGGCCAGTCAATATTGTTGTTGTTTCTATTAGCCCCACATCTGATTAGGTTAAAATTGCCCCCCTAAGATAATGGGGATATCGACGACTTGCTTGGCCCCAACCAAAGCTTCGATTTTCCCCAAGAAATCGACCACACGTGAATGATCTGCTGGTCCATACACATAGACAATCGACCAAACAGCAAGAGAAACCGATGCTTAGTCATAGCGGAGATGAAGAAGGTGCCCGATGCCCACGATACAACATCACATACATTACAATTACACCCCAGGAGGAGACCACCAGAGTGGCCGCTAGAAGCGACCCAGCCCCACGAGAAGCGTTGGAGGGGGTCGAACACCGCAAGATCTCTAGACGAAAAATTGGATTTGATCATCTCCTAAAGCGCTACCACATCGATCTATTCACGAGCAATATAGTCTTTGAGCTGAGAACGCCGACCAGCGTGCCCGCATCCCCTAATATTCCCCAAAAGGTACCTCATCCAAGTAATATGGTTTTTAAGGTGAACTCCCTTGGAGGTTACCATTTTTGCCACTCTTTTCTTGGCCGGGGCACGGTTCGTGAAGGGAGCGGGATCTACCTCCCTAGATTTTGTGACTCCACTTGAAGATGGGGCGACCAAACCACCACGAGCAGCCCCAACTGCAACCTGTGTCGAATCAGCCCCGGAAACGACCGCACGAGCCTTGGCTGCCACTGCAGCCTCAACAAGTGTGGCTTGGGATCCTCTCGTGCACGGATCATCGAGATAATCTCACCATCCCCCCCGTCCCTAACTCGATACCACCATCATTAAGAATCGACGCCAACTGTGGGTCCGTGAACGCAGTAAGCATCTTGTAGGAAGGGGGGCATTACCTGAGGTTTCCAAATTCTTGTCGGTGAGACGAAGCTGTGCGCTCTCTAGAGAAAATAGGTCGCTCAAAGCTGCCTTGGATCCTGCACTTGGAGCACGCTGCACCATCGGGGTCGCCTTGGAGTGCCACGCCTTCGTGACCTCCCCGGCCTAACCAAGGGCCGCCTGCAGGACACCCGCCACCAGAGCCATCGGAGACGGAAGGGACAACACTGTGGAGTTAGCCGCAGGCTTCCTTCCTGCCATCTTCTTGGGGGTGCGCCCGAAGCCACCAGAGCTGCGCCAACTCTATTAGGGGGAGTGAAGGGGTGGCTCATTGAGCACACAACCCGCATCGGAGCCCCGAAGCCCAGGCAAAGTCGAGATCGAAAACACCATAGTCCCTTCTTGCACCACCGCCCCCTCGGGAAGAGAGGACTGAGGAGCCACCCCTCAAGTGAACAAGCTATGGGTGGACTGCTCCCAACAGTATCCGAGATTGTGAGCACCCCCGTCTCTAGTGCATCCTTGTCCACCTGCATGTCTCCCACCTTGATTCCCAACATGTCCCAGGTCTCACTATCAATCAAGGTGTTTGGCATGTTATCATCGCGCTCCTCATCCTGACACGCCATCTCGACGTCCCTCCATTAACCACTGGATTGGCCTCCCTTGCCTCCTTGGCCATCTATACTTGTCCCTGACCGCCCCCTAGGCCTCGATCTAGCCGCACCCCTAGGGGAAGGGGTCCACGCTTGTCAGAGGACCGTGGAGGACCGTCATTGGGGCCCGACACCGCCAGCCCGTCCCCCGGGCGCTTCGGTAGACGCTGAGGGAGTTCAGGATTAAGGTGTCCTCAAGCGGTTGGGTTATCCCTTATGGGTCGACCATATGGGTTGTGTCATTGAAGACCAGATTGACTAACAACTTCGCAATCAAGATGGAAAGCTCCGAAGACTAGACGTGCACTCCAAGTCAAGAGGACCAGTTCGGCCCATCTATCATCGGCTAAGGTCGGTAACATGTAACCCTAGGAGCCCTAGTGTCTATATAAACCAGAGGTTCTTATGCATATAGGAAAATTATCTCATCTAGTGTTAGCCCATACGATCTCGAGGTAAATCAACTCTGTGATCATCATTGGACATCAATACAATCAAACATGACGTAGGGTTTTACCTCCTTAGGAGGGCCCAAACCTGGGTAAATATTGTCTCTCCCTCTCTCCTGCAACCCATGGATCCAAGGTCCATTGTTTGGCACCCCCTACCCGAGATCCGGCGATTTTGATGCCGACATTGGTGCTTTCAATGAGAGTTTTGTACTTGGATGACAAGAAGGATCGATGGCTAGCCTGATCATCAGCAATCGAATCATCAACAGGGGCAGATTCTCCCCCGGATAGGTTCTCACGCTTGGCAGCATCACATGGTGCGCAGATTCAATTGGCCTTCCCGGCCAGATCGAAGGTTTCGTTCCAAGTCAGCAAATAAATCTCGGAGATTTCGAATTCTCTGCCGACTCCCGGGGCAATCTGTTCCCCGCCGAGATCACGACTTCGGTCGAGAATCTCAAAATCCCAAAGCCTTGACTCTGGGTCTCTTGTCCGGCCACGGTCCCGGTCTCCTCTTTGTTGAAAGTTTAACCTTGAGCTCTGGCCCGACCACTAAGCCTGGACGAGAGCGAATGGCCAGCGTCGAATTGGCATCCCTTGCGAAAGCCACGGAGGTCAACTCCAAAAATCTCCAAAAGATCGATCACGACAACCTCTCGGTGTTAAACAGGATGCTCAACCAGATTCGATCGGTTCAAATCTCAGATAACTGGAGCCCGACTAGTGCGAAAATTGGTTCCGAGGTGGATTATGAGGACTTTTATGGCCCAGCCACCACCTACATGGTTGCCACCATCGAGGATTTAACCGACGTGTTGGACTACGCCTCTGAGAAGCTCGAGGACATGGATGACAGGGCCGATTGCCCCAACCCCATGAATACTGGACGGTGGACCGCAACGTCCACCTATGATGTTTATATGGTAGACACGCCCCTTGACACAACCAATGTCACACCCAAGCAAAATAGTGACAAGTCCGTTGGAGAGCCCGCAAAGCGCCAAAATCCACGTAAGTGTGCCAAGTCAAATAAGGGAAGGGGCTCCACACAAGCTACATGGGAAAACATAACCCTAGAGGACCATGTCAACCCCGAAGCTCGCAAGAAGCAATCGGAGGAACCACACAATGTTGGTCCCAATGAACCCAATAGTTTGGACGACTACGACTACCTTCCCCCTCGTTGACAACAAAGACAACTTCGAGGTCGAAGACCTCGTAATCCCCGAGGACACTGAAGGCCAGGAGCAGTTCTGGTAGCAGCTTATAACTACTGCTCACAGTCTAAAAGCAAAGCAACGGCAGCTCCATGCCGAACAAGACACCATCAACAGTAGGTGGACTAAAATTCTGGCCGCCGAGGAAGGATACGACACCAAGTGGCCGGATCAAAAGAAAAGCTACCCGCACAGGCACCTGCTGCCTCAGTTTGATAACGAGGCACCAGAGTGCATATCCCCGAGGTGCACGGACTATGACCAGCCTAGCCGACCGCCTCGAGGGCACGACAGAGCGGCTGTAGAGACCGACTACAAAACCGAGCCTCCCCGCAGAAAAGGCATAGAACATGTACAGTTGATGACCCACAAGTATAGGGTATCTATCATAATCCTTTCGATAAGTAAGAGCGTCAAACCCAACGAGGAGCAGAAGGATCTGACAAGTGGTTTTCAGCAAGGTATTCTCTGCAAGCACTGAAATTATCGGTAACAGATAGTTGTGTGGTAAGATGATTCACAGCAAGTAGCAAGTAACAAAAGTAACAACGGTGCAGCAAAGTGGCCCAATCCCTTTTGTAGCAAGGGACAAGCCTGGACAAACTCTTATAGGAGGTAAAGCGCTGCCGAGGACAGACGGGAATTTCTGTCAAGCTAGTTTTCATCATGTTCATATGATTCGCGTTCGCTACTTTGATAGTTCAATATGTGGGTGGACCGGTGCTTGGGTGCTACCCTTACTTGGACAAACATCCCACTTATGATTAACCACTCTCGCAAGCATCCGAAACTACGAAAGAAGAATTAAGACAAAGTCTAACCATAGCATTAAACTAGTGGATACAAATCAGCCCCTTACGAAGCAACACATAAACTAGGGTTTAAGCTTCTATCACTCTAGCAACCCATCTTCTACTTACTACTTACCAATACCTTCCTCTAGGCCCAAATAATGGTGAAGTGTTATGTAGTCGACGTTCACATAACACCACTAGAGGAAAAAAACATACAACGCATCAAAATATCGAACGAATACCAAATTCACATGACTACTTATAGCATGACTTATCCCATGTCCTCAGGAACAAAAGTGACTACTCACAAAGCATAATAATATTCAGGAATAGAGAGGTATTGAATAGCATCAAGGATCTGAACATATAATCTTCCACCAAGTAATCCAACTAGCATCAACTACAAAGAGTAATTAACACTACTAGCAACCTTACAAGTACCAATCGGAGTCGTGAGACGGAGATTGGTTACAAGAGATGAACTAGGGTTTGGAGATGAGATGGTGCTGATGAAGATGTTGATGGTGATGAGTCCCCTCCAATGAGAGGAGTGTTGGTGATGACGATGGCGATGATTTCCCATTCTGGGAGGGAAGTTTCCTCGGCAGGACGACCCTGCCGGAGCTCTAGATAGGTTATGCTCAAGTTCCGCCTCGTGGCGGCGGCGATTCCTCCCGAAAGGCTCCCCTTGATTTTTTCTGGAACGAAACCCTCCTTATAGCAAAAGAGGAGGGCTAGAGGGCCAACAGGGCGCCCACAAGCCCCTAGGCGTGGCCAGGGGGGTAGGCCGCGCCTAGCAGCCTTGTGGCCTCCTCCTGGGTCCCCTTTGGCACTTTATTTGGCCCAGTATTTTTTATAAAATCCAAAATAAATCCTCGTTGATTTTCACGGCTTTTGGAGTTGCACAGAATAGGTATCTCAAACTTGCTCCTTTTTCAGGCCAGAATTCCAGCTGCCGGCATTCTCCCTCTTCATGTAAACCTTACAAAATAAGAGAGAAAAGGCATAAGTATTGTACCGTGAAGTGTAATAACAGCCCATAAAGCGATAAATATCAACATAAAAGCATGATAAAAATGGACATATCAACTCCCCCAAGCTCAGACCTCGCTTGTCCTCAGGCGATAACCAAGATCAATAAATATGCCCACATGTTTAGAGATAGAGGTGTCGACGAAACAAGATATGGATATGCAGGCATCATGATCATAATTAGAACAACAATAGCATCATATAATCTCTCATGCTAAAGTGGCAATTCCTTCACAAGGTAAAGTAAGGATCAAGAAACTTAATGAGAATTAACAACTGATAGCCTTTAGTAATTGAAGCAATTGCAATTTATCATAACATCGGAAATAGTCAAGTAAGAGCTTGTAAAGCAAATCCACATACTCAATCATCCTTTCGTCTTCTACAATTGCTACAACTCATGTGGTACTCATGAGATCAAAGTTTCAGTTGGACACACGGAAAGATAGGGGCTTATAGTTTCGCCTCCCAACTATTTACCTCAAGGGTAATGTCAACAATAATAATTCATGAATACTTACTTCCAAGTTGATATAAGAGTATAAATCTTTCCCTAGCATATGACGTTAGCCAAGAAAAAGGCGAAATAAGGAATTGGTGTAGATCACCATGACTCTTTCAAGGGAAAAAAGTAAAGGTACAAGATAGGCCCTTCACAGAGGGAAGCAGAGGTTGTCATGCGCTTTGGAGGTTTGGATGTGCGACCTCTTAGTGTGAAGGAACGTCAGTTTATATTGCCTCCTGTGATAAAGAACTTTATTATGTAGTCCGTCGCTTTTATGTGTTCCTCATCACAGGTTCGTACAAAGCTTATTCTCCACACACTAATAGATCATACATAATTAGGGAGCAATTTTTATTGCTTGCACCGATGACAACTTACTTGAGGGATCTTATTCAATCCATAGGTAGGTATGGTGGACTCTCAAGGCAAAACTGGGTTGAAGGTTTATGGATGCACAAGTAGTATCTCTACTTGGTGCGGGAGTTTTGGCTGATATGGGGTGAAAGCAATCGTCACATGCTAAGGGATCTCTAGTCATATAATTATTGTTCGGAACCAAGCAAGCATAATTCATTATGTTATCTTCCTTGTCCAACATCTACTTCTAAGCATGTAATAGTTTACTGAGTGTTCACAATCATAGATGGTGTCCAAGATGATATATTTATATGTGAACCTCTCCTTCTTTACCACTTCCTATTAATTGCAATAATGACCAAGGTCTACGTTTGTCCACCCTCAACAAGTTTCAATCATCATTATTTTTATATGTGAATCCATCACTTCCCATAAGATCATTACATGATCTTTCATGCTTTTGTTCTTTTATCATTCTTTTCTTTCAGATCATGGCATGAGGCAAGGCCCTTAACTAAGACACTCTTTATTATATGGCTCACGAGCTTGAATACATTGGTGGTGACACAAAGCAAAACTCAAGCCTAAAACACTAAGAACTTTATTATACTAGAGAAAGATAAAACCAAAAAGGATCGAACTAAGAAAAGGTAAAGGCAAAAGATGTGATGGTGATACGATACCGGGGCAACTCCCCCAAGCTTGGCACACGCCAAGGGGATTGCCCATACCCATGCTTAGTTGTCTTCCTTTGGTGGTGATGGTGGCGGAGTTGTTGCAACATGGGTTTGATCCTCCGTCTTCCAAGGCATAGGTGCTCCATCATGGAAAGATGACCGAGTCTCCGGAATCCTCAAATCGGCAGCCAACCGTATTGATTTAAATCTATACTCATACTCATAGTTTTGGTTCTGCAGGTCATAGATCTAGGCTTGGACGTGATCAATTCTGTCATAGAGCCTGGAGAGGTGCTTCCCGATGTCATTGGCATCAACCTTGTGCTGGTTGGTGAACTCTGTGATCATCATGTGGTCGGCGTTGAGTCCACGCTCCACCATCCCTTGGCACTTGAAGACTTGTTGCTCCATTGCTTCGAGCCTCGCCTCCACGCTGCCGGTCTTCTTGGGCCCCTCAACATCACGGATGCGCAGCATCCCCTCACGCTTCTTGATAGATTGAGGGTATTGCAGCACTCCCACGTGGTAGGGATTGATGACCTTCTCGAAGATCCTGTCCTTCGGAGCTTTTGGGGACGCCATAGCGATATAGATCTGCAGCAGAAACAGGCTCGAAATGAAAATAGAGGAAATTTGCGTGATACGAGGGTGGGACCTTTCGGGAGAATATGTAATGAATTTTTCCCGACCAGAAGGAGTACTTCGCAAGAAAACATAGTCCGGGAGGCACACGAGGTGGTCACAAGCCCCCTAGGCGCGCCCAGGGGGTGGCCCGCGCGTGGCAGGCTTGTCGCCTCCTCGTGCGCTTTCCGGACTACTTTATATTTTTCTATTTTTCTAAAAATTCCAAAAGGGAGAAAAGTTCCTACTCGAAAAGTTTTGGAGTCGGTTTACTTACCGAATCACATACCTCTTCGTTTTCGGAGTCTGAAATAGGCTGATAAATATCCCTTATGTACTCCTCTAGAGTAATGGTATTGATAATTTTGCTTTCAACATTTATGGGAGTACCTGAGATATATTGCTTGATTCTCTGCCCATTTACCACTCTCGGAAAATTAGCTTCCGTGTTGTTGATCTTGATGGCACCGGAACGATATACTTCCTCAACAATGTAGGGACCTTCCCATTTAGAGAGAAGCTTGCGTGCAAAAAACTTAAACGAGAACTATATACTAAGACATAATCACCTACATTTAACTCACGTTTTTGTATCCTTTTATCATGCCACCTCTTAACCTTTTCTTTGAACAACTTGGCATTTTCATATGCCTGAGCTCTCCATTCATCAAGCGAGCTAATGTCAAATAACCTCTTCTCACCCGCAAGTTTGAAATCAAAGTTGAGCTCTTTGATTGCCCAATAAGCCTTATGCTCTAGCTCAAGAGGTAAATGACATGCTTTGCCATAAACCATTTTGTACGGAGACATGCCCATGGGATTCTTATAAGTAGTTCTATAAGCCCACAGTGCATCATCGAGCTTCTTAGACCAATTCTTTCTAGACCTATTGACAGTCTTTTGCAGAATTAGTTTAATCTCTCTATTACTTAGCTCTACTTGACCATGGGACTGAGGATGATAGGGAGATGCAATTCTATGATTGACATCGTACTTAGCATGTTTTTTACGGAAAGCACCATGAATAAAATGTGAACCACCGTTGGTCATCAGATATCTAGGGACTCCAAATCTAGGGAAAATAACTTCTTTAAGCATCCTGATAGAAGTGTTGTGATCAACACTACTAGTTGGGATAGCTTCTACCCACTTAGTAACGTAATCAACAACAACTAGGATACGAGTATACCCGTTGGATTTTGGAAAAGGTCCCATATAATGAAAGCCCCAAACATCAAATGGTTCAATGACTAGTGAATAATTCATAGGCATTTCCTGACGTTCATCGATATTACCTATTCTTTGACATTCGTCACAAGACAAGACAAACTTACGGAGATCCTTGAAGAGAGTGGGCCAATAGAAACCTGATTGCAATACCTTGTGTGCAGTTCTATCTCCCGCATGTAGTCCTCCATAGGCCTCGGAGTAACACTTCTGTAGGATCTGCCCCTGTTCATGTCCAGGTACACAATGTCTAATAACACCATTTACTCCTTCCTTATAAATGTGAGGATCATCCCAAAAGTAAATTCTCAAATCAAAGAAGAATTTCTTCTTTTGCTGGTAAGTGAAACTAGGTGGTATATATTTGGCAACGATATAATTTGCATAATCAGCATACCACGGTGTACTACATTAAGTATTGATGACATTCAGTTGCTCATCAGGAAAGCTATCATCAATAGGTTGTGGGTCATCAAGAACATTCTCCAACCTAGACAAGTTATCTGCTACGGTGTTCTCAGCACCCTTCGTGTCGACAACATGCAAATCAAATTCTTGTAGCAAGAGAACCCATCTGATAAGTCTAGGTTTAGCGTCTTTATTTTCCATGAGGTACTTAATAGCAGCGTGATTAGTGTGAATAGTTACTTTGGAATCAACTATGTAAGATTTGAACTTTTCACATGCAAACACGACTACTAAAAATTCCTTTTCCGTAGTAGCATAGTTTCTCTGGGCACCGTCTAGAGTTTTACTAGCATAGTGAATAACATTCAACTTCTTATCAACTCTCTGTCCTAGAACAACGCCAACAATATAATCACTAGCATCACACATGATTTCAAAAGGTAAGTTCCAATCAGGTGGTTGAACAATAGGCGCCGTTATCAAGGCCTTCTTAAGTATTTCGAAGGATTCCTCACAATCATCGTCAAAAAGAAAAGGAATATCCTTTTGCAAGAGATTGGTAAGAGGCCTAGAAATATTAGAGAAGTCTTTAATGAACCTTCTATAGAAACCAGCATGACAAAGGAAACTTCTTATACCTTTGATATCTGTGGGGCATGGCATTTTCTCGATTGCATCAACCTTAGCCTTATCGACTTCAATACCTCTTTCAGAAATTTTATGTCCAAAGACGATGCCTTCATTAACCATAAAGTGGCACTTCTCCCAATTCAAGACAAGATTGGTATCTTTACATCTCTGCAAGACTCGATCAAGGTTGCGATCATCATGAGAAAGCCGAGCATAGAAGTTCTGAATGATAATTTCTCTCGAGAGCTCATGGTTGGGACATGAATATAACATTGATTAAAGTCTCCCCCAAGCTTGAGCGGTGCTTTCTCTGTCACGAGGCCAAAAATTATAAATATAATTCCGATCACGATGTACTAGATGCATAGGATAAAACTTTTGATGAAATTCCAATTTCAACCGGTTGTAGTTCCATGATCCAGTATCATCACATAGCCTATACCATGTCAATGGTTTATCCCTCAAAGATAAGGGAAAGACCTTCTTATTGACCTCATCCTCGGGCAAACCTGCAAGCTTAAATAAACCACAAACTTCATCTACATAGATTAGATGCAAGTCGGGATGTGATGTTCCATCTCCTGTAAAAGGATTAGCCAGTAGTTTCTCAAGCATACCCGAAGGAAATTCATAGCAAATATTTTCAGTAGTTGCAACAGGTTTAGGAACAACTCCTTGTGCTTCCGTTCGAGGTGAAGATACCCCAAACAAGCTCCTCAAAGGATTAGTTTCCATAGTGACAAGTGACAAAAAACTTCAGCACACTATATAAATGTTTCCTTACCAAATTCCACTTACCAAAGGCGCTTCACTCGCCGGCAACGGTGCCAGAAAAGAGTCTTGATGACCCAAAAGTATAGGGGATCTATCATAGTCCTTTCGATAAGTAAGAGTGTCGAACCCAACAAGGAGCAGAAGGATCTGACAAGTGGTTTTCAGCAAGGTATTCTCTGCAAGCACCGAAATTATCGGTAACAGATAGTTGTGTGGTAAGATGATTCATAGCAAGTAGCAAGTAACAATAGTAACAACGGTGCAGCAAAGTGGACCAATCCCTTTTGTAGAAAGGGACAAGCCTTGACAAACTCTTATAGGAGGTAAAGCTAGTTTTCATCATGTTCATATGATTCGCGTTCGCTACTTTGATAGTTTGATATGTGGGTGGACCGGTGCTTGGGTGCTGCCCTTACTTAGAAAAACCTCCAACTTATGATTAACCCCTCTTGCAAGCATCCGCAACTACGAAAGAAGAATTAAGACAAATTCTAACCATAGCATTAAACTAGTGGATCCAAATCAGCCCCTTACGAAGCAACGCATAAACTAGGGTTTAAGCTTCTGTCACTCTAGCAAGCCATCATCTACTTACTACTTCCCAATGCCTTCCTCTAGGCCCAAATAATGGTGAAGTGTTATGTAGTTGACGTTCACATAACACCACTAGAGGAAAAACAACATACAACGCATCAAAACATCGAACGAATACCAAATTTACATGACTACTTATAGCATGACTTATCTCATGTCCTCAGGAACAAAAGTAACTACTCACAAAGCATAATAATATTCATGACCAGAGACGTATTGAATAGCATCAAGGGTCTGAACATATAACCTTCCACCAAGTAATCCAACTAGCATCAACTACAAAGAGTAATTAACACTACTAGCAACCTTACAAGTACCAATCGAAGTCGCGAGACGGAGATTGTTTACAAGAGAGGAACTAGGGTTTGGAGATGAGATGGTGCTGATGAAGATGTTGAGGGTGACGAGTCCCCTCCGATGAGAGGAGTGTTGGTGATGACGATGGCGACGATTTCCCCCTCCGGGAGGGAAGTTTCCCCGACAGGACGACCCTGCGGTGCTCTAGATTGGTTCTGCTCAAGTTCCGCCTCGTGGCGGCGGTGATTCCTCCCGAAAGCCTCCTCCTGATTTTTTCTGGAACGAAACCCTCCTTATAGAAAAAGAGGGGGCCAGAGGGCCAACAGGGAGCCCACAAGCCCCCTAGGCGCGGCTAGGGGGGTAGGCCGCGCCTAGCAGGCTTGTGGCCTCCTGCTGGCTCCCCTCTGGTACTTCTTCGGCCCAGTATTTTTAATAAATTCCAAAATAAATCCTCATTGATTTTCACGGATTTTGGAGTTCGCAGAATAGGTATCTCAAAGTTGCTCCTTTTTCATGCCAGAATTCCAGCTGCCAGCATTCTCCCTCTTCATGTAAACCTTGCAAAATAGAGAGAAAAGGCATAAGTATTGTACCGTGAAGTGTAATAACAGCCCATAAAGCGATAAATATCGACATAAAAGCATGATGCAAAATGGACGTATCAACTCCCCCAATCTTAGACCTCGCTTGTCCTCAAGTGAAAGCCGAGATCAATAAATATGCCCACATGTTTAGAGAGAGAGGTGTCGACAAAACAAGATACAGACATGCAGGCATCATGATCATAGTTAGAACAGCAATATCATCATATCATCTCTTATGCTAAAGTGATAATTCCTTCAGAAAGTAAAGTATGGGTCAAGAACCTTATTGAGAATTAACAACCAATAGCCGAAAGTCATTGAAGCAATTGCAATTTATCATAACATCGGAAACAGTCAAATCAGAGCTTGTAAAGCAAATCCACATACTCAATCATCCTTTCTTCTTCTACAATTGCTACAACTCACGTGGTACTCATCAGATCAAAGTTTCAGTCGGACATAGAGAAAGATAGGGGCTTATAGTTTCGCCTCCCAACTATTTACATCAAGGGTAATGTCAACGATAATAATTCATGAGTGCTTACTTCCAAGTTGACATACGAATATAGATCTTTCCCTAGGCTTCTGGCCTCCTGCTGGCTCCCCTCTGGCACTTCTTCGGCCCAGTATTTTTTCTAAATTCCAAAATAAATCCTCGTTGATTTTCACGGCTTTTGGAGTTGCGTAGAATAGGTATCTCAAACTTGCTCCTTTTTCAGGCCAGAATTCCAGCTGCCGGCATTCTCACTCTTCATGTAGACCTTGCAAAATAGAGAGAAAATACATAAGTATTGTACCGTGAAGTCTAATAACAGCCCATAAAGCGATAAATATCAACATAAAAGCATGATGCAAAATGGACGTATCAGGTAGCTATTTCGATATTCGGTTTATCCGATTACCACAAAAAGTCGGGGGCTTTCGATCAACCCCCGAATTCAAAACTCCTAAGTCTAAGTGAAAGTGATGAGGCCGCATAGTCTGTTTGCCTCATTTCTGCGCACAATACCGCCTTCGGGCTCCAACACATCGGCTAAGGGTAATAGTACGGACGTTGAAGCACCCCAGGTAGTTTCTACCTGGGGGCTGAAGCTGACGACTGGTAACTTTCATATTAAACAGCCAAATTTAAGGAGTCAAAATAATACAAAAGTGCATCTCATTCAAGACTCACATCATAAATATAAATTGTTCGGAGACACATGATAGTACATTCACTCAAAGAGTACATCTTTTGAGCATTGAGCTTCTATAACCACAACACCCTCCATCGCGGGGGGAAAATACAGATCATAACGTCTTTGCTCCTTCCCGGTAGGCGGACGCGTGGTTGCTATCGTAAGGGGCTTCACCCCCGGAAAATGCACCGTGGTTCTCGCAAAGGCCATCCGAGCTCCGTCTATGTAGACGGAATGCTTCAGGGCCTCGATCCGGGCACGACATCGACCAACTTCTGCACTAAGGAAAAGTAGCTGCTCGGCAAGGGTCAATAGGCCAATGTTGGACACATACATGCTTCATGTCCAGCTTCGTCATTGTATGCAGCTAAATAAGCTGCTTCATCTGATAGCTGAGGCTGGGTTCAGCTCGGTGTCGGTGTCGAAACCGCGAGATCTCGGGTAGGGGGTCCCGAACTATGGCGCTTAGATCGATGGCTTGCAGGAGAGAGAGGGAGACGGTATTTACCCAGGTCCGGACCCTCTCTAGGAGGTAAAAACCTACGTCCTGCTTGATTATATTGATGGGGAACAATGGTTATAGAGTTGATCTACCTCGAGATCTATGAGCTAACCCTAGATGAGATAAAATCTGCCTATATGTATAAGGCTTCCGTTTTATATAGACACTGGGGCTCCTAGGGTTAATTCGGAACCAAAGCAAAATCCTCCAACTGTAGACCCAAGACATAATTCGGAACCAAAGCAAAATCCTGAGAAACCAAACACTGAACAAAAGAAACAATGACAATATAGTGATCAGGGAGGTGTTACTATCCAAGCCCCCGGTTAGTGATCCATAGCTCTTTTTAGCGTATACAAATAATAATTCTGACCTGACAGTGCCGATAAGAAGAAAGTGCATGTATATGAAGGTATTGGCATAATGTGGGCAGTGAAGTTTTATAGCTCGTAGCACAAAGGTAGCTGTTACAGGTAACTATCAATACAAGTATGTTAAGACAACTTTGCAAATGACCTTATATGGGTGACTTGACGTTCGCCCTCTGTTTGCCCCTCACTATATATATTGCCCCTTCTAGGGGTGGGGGTACGATCCTTTGCAGGACATTTGTGATCAGCGAGTGGTCCTTGAGTGGAGGGTCTTGAGAAGCTGTCGATGATGCAGAGAATCTTGATGCTTGGTCCCTTTCATGATATCCTATCGTTGGTTCGTTGGACCATAGCTCGGTTGACCTGCCCCTATGATCCTTGGCGGGTCGCTCCCACGGCTGCCCATGGAATTTTAAGGATCAAATTGTGTTGTCGAGGGACATACCTTGGTGGTGTTCGGGCCATGCCATAGGAGTCGTATCCCTATGCGATCTCGGCCGAAGAAATAACCAGTTGGTCTATTTGAGTTCGGCCCGTTTTGCCTCCTCTTCACGCCTTTGTTGTCGGCTTATGGCTTGAAGTGTCGCTGTCGTCTTGGCATTCGGCTGCTAACACGGCCGTGTGCTCCTCAGTCCAGAGAGAACGCTCTGTGTTTCCGTTGGCCGTGATGACTTCCTTGGGTCTGGGCATTTTGAGCTTCATGTAGGTGTAGTGGGGTTTCGCGTTGAAGCAGGCAAAGGCTGTGCGGCCGAGCAATGCGTGGTATCCACTTTGAAAGGGGATAATGTCGAAGATCAAGTCCTTGCTACGGAAGTTGTCGGGAGAACCAAACATGACTTCTAGTGTAATCATGCCCGAACAACGGGCTTCCACGCGTGGTATCACTCCTTTAAAGGTAGTGCGGCTTGGCTTGATGTGTGATGGGTCTATGACCATCTTTTTCACCGTATCCGAATAGATCAGATTGAGGCTACTTCCTCCGTCCATGAGGACTCGAGTGAGTTGCAAACAATTGACGATAGGGTTGAGGATTAGGGCGGCCGACCCTCCATGACGGATACTAGTCGGATGGTCCGTGTGGTTGAAAGTGATCGGGCAAGCCGACCACGGGTTGTATTTGGGTACTACGAGCTCTACGGCATATACCTCCCGTGCCCGTTTCCTGTCCTTCTTGGGTATATGAGTGACATAAATCATGTTCACGGTCTTGACCTCGGGAGGGAACTGCTTTTGACCCCCATTATTTGGGCCGTGGGTATCCTCGCCGTCTTCACTTCGTGGGCCCATGTTTTGGTCATCGGTGGCCAGCTTGCCTGCTTGTTTGAACACCCAACAATTATGGTTGGTGTGGGTGGAAGGCTTATCTTGTTTTCCATGAAACTGGCAGGGCCGCTCCATGATTTTTTCCCGTTGGGTTGGTCCATCCCTTGTACCTTTAAAGGGTTTCTTCCGCTATCCAGGTTTGGAATTGCGGAATCCAACATTGACTGTTGTGGCATCGACATCACTATTATGTTGGCGCCGTTTGTTTTTTCCTTCGCTTGTCATTTCCGTCCCTAACCTCGGAGGTTCCGGGGTTGTCCGCATTGTGGCTGCGCCGAGCAAGCCAATTATCCTCGCCCACGCAAAAGCGGGTCATGAGTGAGGTGAGGGAGGACATTCTTCTCGGCCTGTCCTGGCCGAGTTGTCTCGCAAGCTATTCATCCCAGATGTTGTGCCGAAAAGAGGCTATTGCTTCGGCGTCCGAACAGTCAACGATTTGGTTCTTTCTAGTGAGGAGCCGGTACCAAAATTTTCTGGCTGGTTCCCGTGTCTTCTGGACAACGTTGCTCAGATCGGATGAATCCGATGGACGAACATACGTTCCTTGAAATTTGGATAGGAAAGCCTCCTCAAGGTCTTCCCGGAATCCAATGGAATCTTTCGGTAGGCTGTTTAGCCAATGTCGTGCCAGTCCTTGAGTTTTAACGGTAAATATTTTATGGCGTGGGGATCATATCCTCTGGCCATATGAATGTGGAGAATGAAATTCTCTATCCACACCGCGGGATTTGTTCTCCCATCTTATTGTTCGATGTTTACGGTTTTAAACCCTTCCAGAAACTAGTGTTGCATGACCTCATCCGTAAAACATAGTGGGTGAGCAGCGCCTCTGATCTAGGATTGGCTCCGGGTTGAGCCCGATACACTTCTCGGCCTCTACTCTTGTAGGCAACTCGAGGTGGTTTGTCATCCCATCGAGTGGGAGAGCACCTCTTTGATCTATAGACGTACCTGTTGCGACCCAATTTATCAAAATGTGGATCGTGTCTGTCCCCATGGTGCATATGCTCTTTACCTTTTCGGTGCAGACATTCGAGTTTATACCCGTTCTCTCCGGTCGTTTTATCCCACCCTTTGGCCGATCCGGCTGGTCATAGTTGGTGCATCGGGGCCACACATGTTGTGGTGCCTCGTTGTCGAACTATGGGAGCAGGCATCGACGCGGGTATTTTTTCTTCTGGTCCGGCCATTCTGTGTCGTATCCTTCTTCTGCCGCTAGGATTTTGGTCCACCTATTATTGATGGTATCATGTTTGTCCTGGAGCTGTTGTTGCTTTGCTTTTAAGGTTTGGGCGGTTCCTATATATAAGTTGTAGCCGAAATTTCTCCTGGCCTTCAAGGTCTTCAGGAATTACGAACTCTTCGGCTTCAAGGCTGTTGAGCTCATCAATGGGAGGGAGGTAATCATCATCGTCATCCAAGTTGTTGCGGCCGTCAGGATCGTCATTGGCCGGTTCATCTGGTTCATGTTTGGGAGCCTCTGGGTTGTCGTGTCCCTTAGGGGTCACGTTTTCCCCTGTTACCCGTGCGGATGCCCTTCGCTTTTTTTGCCTTTGAGCGCTTACGCGACTTTTGGCGTTTTGAGGGATCTTCTATGGGCTTATCACCGTTCTGCTCGGGTGTATCATTATCTGGATCGCGAGGCGTGTCTACCATGAAGACATCGTAAGTTGAAGTTGCGTCCCACTTCTATGTGTTTATGGGGGTGGGATAGTAGGCCTCTTTGTCCATATCGTCATGCTCTTCGGACGGGTAGTCCAACGTGTCGGTTAGTTCGACGGTGGCGATAAAGTGGGTGGTGGGTGGGTCGTATAAGTCCCCATAATCCACGTCAGAGCCGATCTTTGAACAAGTCATATTTTAGGTAAGCTAGATTTGAAGCGAGTGTATTTGGTCGAGCGTCTGGTTTAACATCGAGAGGCTGACCTAACCAATCCTTTGTATGTTTTTGGAGTTAAGCTCCGCGACTTCCGGGAAGGAAATCGATTCGGCAGTAGTTTTGGAGTTTCCCTCTGTCCGGACCGAGTGCTCGGTTCCAGGCTCGAAGCCTTCTCTCCGAGGAGTAGGGGACCAAGACCATGGTCGGACAAGGGACCCGGAGACGAGGCTTCGGGGTTTTGTTCTTCACCCCGCAAGTCGGTGGATACTTCGAACTCTCCGAACCTTATTTGGTGACCGGGGACAAAACCACTGGTCAGTCCGGGATGGCCGGTTAGGTCCGTACTCGGCATGAAGCGGCCGAGCATTGAGACGTGTGCGGGCGCAAAGATGCCTTCGTCACGGACTCGATTGTTGATGATCAAGCGAGCCATCGATCTTTGCGGCGATACAATGGTGGAACTCTTAATGAAAGCACCAATGTCAGCATCAAAACTAGCAGATCTCGGGTAGGGGGTCCCGAACTATGGAGCTTAGATCGATGGGTTGCAGGAGAGAGAGGGAGACATTGTTTACCTAGGTTCGGGCCCTCTCTAGGAGGTAAAACCCTACGTCCTGCTTGATTATATTAATGGGGAACAATGGTTACTGAGTTGATCTTCCTCGAGATCGTATGAGCTAGCCCTAGATGAGATAAAATCCGCCTCTACATATAAAGCTTCTGGTTTATATAGACACCGGTCCCCCTAGGGTTACATGTTATCAACATAGATCGGGAGTAGAAGGACCGAGCCGGTCATCCTGCATTGGAGTGCACGCCTGTCTTCAGAGCTTTCCATCTCGTTCACGTAATCGTCACATAATCCGGTTTTTCAATGACGTGGCCCATATGATCGGCCCATGAGGGATAATCCAACTGCCCGAGGACCCCTTAATCCAGAATTCCCTCACTCGGGATTATGAAATTGAGCCCAAAAGAGTCTCCGCTCGACATCCCCGTCATGAGCTGCATAGTGCTTGGCCGCATCCGCTGCACTCCGCGGGAGGACTGCAAAGGCCGCATCCCAACGACCCCTAGGTGGTGCAGGAGTTCTACCACACCACTCACAAAAACCCAAGAACGCCATATCCTCATAATAAAGGCAAACCTGTTTCCACCAAAGGCACATTGTAGTAAATAAGGCTTACCATTGACCATCAGCTTGGCTTGGCGCACCTCTTCCTCAAAAAACCTCCCATCCACCCACTCCGATTTTAGCTCGGCGGACAGTTTTGACTGTTCGACCATTTTCTCCTTGGATCTTAACGTCCAAGCCAGTGTATTCATCCTCGGCTGGCCACCCTTGCTATGGCTTGAGGAGTATCTGCCAGGGGTTTTTGTGAGTTGTGCGGTAGAACTCCTGCACCACCCAGGGGTCATTGGGATTGTAGGCCCATATCGGGTTATCCCAATGCTGGCAGGGAATAATGCGGAGATGGAGCATGACCTGGACTACGTCTGTCATCTCGATGTTTTTTGCTGCCATCTGCCTGATGCGTTTTGCAGCAGCTTCACATCCAGAAGCGATCCCCAGTGTAGGCCTTTCCTAATCCATGATGTTAGCCTTACGGGGGGTCCAGATCTAAATGCGTCCGGCGCTGCCCAGCTGGTTTCTCGTGGCTCCATGATATAGAACCACTCTTCCTGCCAGCCCTTGATGGTGTCGATCAAGGTACCCTCCGGCCACGCCACGCGGCAAAGCTTGCTTAACACGGTCCCACCACAATCAGTGTGTTGACTGCTAACCGACTTTGTCTTGATGTTAGAAGTTTTAAGCCAAAGACCGAAGTGTGGATGAACCCGCGGGAAGGCCTTGCAAACAGTGATGAAGGTGGAGATATGCATGACAGAATTTGGGGGAATATCCTGGAAATCTATCCCATAGTAGAACATCAAGCCCCTGACGAAGGGGTGGAGTGGGAAGTTGATACGTCTACAACGTATCTATAATTTTTGATGGTTCCATGCTATTATCTTGTCAACTTTGGATGTTTTGTATGCATGAATATGCTATTTTATATCTTTTTTGGGACTAACCAATTAACTCAGTGCCAAGTGCCAGTTTCTGTTTGTTCCGCGTTTTTGACCTTTTTCAGAGGAGAATATTAAACGGAGTCCAAACGGAATAAAACCTACGGAATGATTTTTTCCATAACAGAAGATACACAGGAGACTTGAGAACCAAGGCAGGGGACCTCGGGGGAGGTCACATGTCACGCCCAAGATGCAATCCTATCCTCAATTTGGCACGAGGGCCTCGTCAGGGATAGAAGCGCATCTCGTCGTTTCGCAAGAATGGATATCGTTACAAGTACATGTACTGAAAAGAAGAGATATATGGAATTGGCTTACACTCGCCACAAGCTACATCAGAGTCACATCAGTACAATACATAAATATCACGAAGAAGAGCAGGGTCCGACTACGGACGAAAACAAACGAGAAAAGAAGAACGACGTCCATCCTTGCTATCCTAGGCTGCCGGCCTGGAACCCATCCTAGATCGATGAAGAAGAAGAAGAAGCAACTCCAAATGACCAATCAACGCATTCACGTCAAGTAATCTTTACCTGTACCTGCAACTGGTGTTGTAGTAATCTGTGAGACACAGGGGACTGAGCAATCTCATTTCCAAAGGTATCAAGACTAGCAAAGCTTAATAGGTGAGGTATGGTTAAGTGGTGAGGCTGCACCAAGCGACTAAGCATAATATGAGGTGGCTAACTTACGAGTACAAGAATAAAGAGGGGGATGATCTACGCATAACGGACATGAACTACTGATGATCAAATGAATGATCCTGAACACCTACCTACGTCAGACAAAACCCCACCGTGTCCTCGATCAGAGAAGGAACTCACGAAAGAGACAGTCACGGTTACGCACTCAGTTGGCATATTTTAATTAAGTTAACTTCAAGTTGTCTAAAACCAGTGTTAAACAAAGTTTCCACGTTGCCACATAACCGCGGGCATGGCTTTCTGAAAGATTTAACCCTGTAGGGGTGCTCCAACTAGTCCATCACAAATTACCACAAGCCGCATAGAAATCCTCGATCACGAAGCTCGCGATCTCGTCGGACACCTTAGTGGAAAACCTCAACTCTGAGATTACCCAAAGCATCACTGGAATCCCGATGAACAAGATATCTCGTGAAAGGTAAAACTAATCCAGCAAGGCCGCCCGACATGTCGACGATCCCGATAGGAGCCACATATCTCGTTCTGAGGACACGATGGATGGAACTAGCTACGAGTGCCAAACCTCAAGTTTCCTCGCGGTGGCCCCGCAGGCAGACCGTTTGGGACCAACACCATCAGCACTGGCCCCCTGTTTATGTAAAATTACTCCTCGGGTTCATGACGCCCTATGCATTCAGTATTAACAAAATTATTATGTTGGTAAAATAGTACCAATGTTGGGCCTTGCCTGACCCGCTTTAATCTAAAACAAATTATCAAGGGGGTCCCCATAACAACCCCGATCGTGTTAGGAGCGCTCAATTATGGAACATAACAACGGTAGCCGAAACTAAGGGGGCAAAGGTGGAACAAAACACCAGGCTAGAAAGGTCAAGCCTTCCACCTTTTACCAAGTATATAGGTGCATTAAATTAAATAACATTTAATATGGTGGTATAACAAGGAACACATGTTATCACATGGAAGAAATTGCACCTGCAACTAGCAACGCTAACACAAGGTTAATCAAGCGGTAACATAGCCAATGAGTGGTTTGCTAGGTTGTGAACAAGTTGAAGGTTTTCATGGCATTGTTGAGAGGATGATATTTAACATGTGGTAGGCAATGAAACATAGCGACAGAAACGATAATACTAGCATGGCAATGATAGTAATGGTATCTAGGGAAATGGTCATCTTGCCTGAGATCCCGCTTGTAAGAAGAATGACTCCGTGAAGCAGACGAACCGATGTAGGCGAACGGGTCCTCACTTTTAGACACGCTTGCGGAACTCTATCGAGACGAAAGAAACCGGAAACAAGAATCAACACACGATATACACCATGGCACATGCACGACAAGATGCAATCCACATATGATGCATGATTAGCAGAATACATGCCAGACACGGCATGTCAATTCACAACAACCAAATACTACACATTAAGTGAAGTTCAATATGAAACGACTTGCATATTGACGAAACTCCACATACGAGTTATTTACTTCTATACCGATTAGGTACACGACAATATTAAATGTGGTTAAACAAGGCAAGAGGTGAAGCGTAATTAAACTACCTATCTAGGCATTTGAAATGAGGTGGGAAATGACATATAGCATCTCCGAGATGACCTCATGCGTTATTTTACAATTCTGACCACATCTGAACTAACACGTTTAAATGGTTGTTAAACAGCAAAATAAATAGGTTCACGTGATTCTACGCATCGTTACAAGCAATTTACACATAGAGAACATCTCCAACGGAGCTACGGATCAAAATATACAAGCACCGCAAGATATGATGGCATGAATGCAAAATGTGTGCAACGACTGTCACAAGCATTTCAAAACACACATCCAGCAAGATAATCTGAAACTACACACGATTATAAGCAAGTTTCATGTAGGGCATGATCAAAACGGAGCAACGGTTCAACAACTACGAGCAAAACAAGAATCACTACAATGTGCCAAAATCAGCCACATAGCATTTTCTACACCCCACAACTACGAGCTACACGAATCCAATATGCTCAACCAAAGCATGAGGCGGTAGAGGGCAAGATGCCCTACGACATACAACTAATAACACCTAGCATGGAAGCATGGATCACTAGGAAAAGAAGTCACAAAATGGCATCTCACACACTATTTCAGACTTAGTGAAACCACAGTTTATGACACTGCAGTTTTCGATCTAAAGGCATATTGACAGCAGCAAAACCATAAGCTACAGGACTCCAAATGACATGAAAATTGTCAACATGCTAGAGAATCCTAAAGTCTACAACTAACTCCATTGCACCAACCTCAAAAGAGCTAGAGATCACCAGATAAACTCAAGAGAATACAGCAACAAAATATAACAGAGCTCAGACTTAGAAATATTTCAGCATCTCCAAAACAACACTATTTCCTCGCTAGTAGAGAACAAGCAAATCACACCTAAACATGGATTTCTATTCCAACCAAAATTACCAGGGGCTAGACTACACATCCAAGGGCAAATCTCTAGTTGACAACTCCTTCATATCACGCACGGATTAAATCCCACAAAATAAACAAAAGGGCAACATGCAAAATATCACGCGAACTAACTTGCTCAAAAGCTAAAACTAAATACACAGTTAAATCCTATGGATTTTTCTACCCCGAAAACATATATAACATGAGGGGTTGCAACACAAGAATATCGCCACACGTATCTGCGAGATAATGTCCTAACCACGGTATAGCAAACTAGCTGCGGAATGCTACATGCAAAAATACCAATGACTACTCTAAAATACAAGGCAAAAGGGTTCCTAAAACATGCGCATTTTATCTACGGTGTTTGAGCAATCGGGACACGCACGGAAAAATAACACGAGATGAGCTCCTATTAGGACAGCATGCTAAACTAGGCATAAGGCGGTTCAAACTACTTCAAACATTTATGCAAGTTGCAAATTCATAATCTACGTGAAATTCTTCATGAGATACATATACAACTCGCTTAAATCCAACATACAGATTAAAAACTACGGACGTTTTAATATACGCCAATTTTCTGGAATTAAATTAATTCCGAAAATCCTAAATAACCTAAACGGGGCAAACCAATCTACTGGCCCGAATCGAGCATGGGCGCAACTTAGTAAAACACGTCCCGGCAGGGGATAGAGCAGCGGGGTCCTCACCTTGGGCCGGCTCGGTCCGGCCTGGAGAGGAGGCGCCTGGCTTGGGGACAGTGGCGGACTCCGCCGAAGAGGCTCGGTCCGAGGCGATGGCGGCTGGCGGAGGCCGGCCCAAGAGCTGCTGGCGGGAGGGCGGCTCACTCGGGCTGGGCCTGGCCGGCTGGAGGAGGCCAACTGGGCCAGTGGTTGGCCACGCGCGGGCGGCTGGCAGATGCTCTCGTCGCGCGCGCGGGGGTTGGGGGGGGGGTTCCTCCCGATTCGATCTGGATCGGGGGCTGACCTAGGCGGCGGCTACCTTGCTTCGCGGGGGCGAGGGTGGCAGAAGGTGAGGCGGGGAACGAGGCACCAGCGGGACTGCAGGAGGCGGCGGCCGACGAGCCTGCAGCGGTGGGCTCCGGCTGGCGGCGCAGCAGCTCCTGCTCACACGAGAGCTCCGGGCTGAGCTCGGGCCACTGCTTGGGAGGAGCACGGGAGGAGCTGGGTGGTGGCGCGTCAGATGGGCTCGGCGGGCTGGTTGCGGGCTCGGCGGGCCCGACAACGTAGAGGAGGGAGGGAGGAGAGAGAGAGAGAGAGAGAGGTGGGATGCTAGGGTTTGCACGGAAAATGAGGTAGGGGCGCGGATTTCGAGGAAGAGAGAGGGTGAGGGGCTAGATTAGGTAGGTGGGGTTGTTTAAATAGGGGAGGGGGCTAGGTTTAGCAGTTTTTCGTCCCGGATCCAACCGCGCGGTCGGAATCGAACAATTCTGAACGCGGGACGGGGTAAGTGGCCGTGTAGAGTAGGTTAGCCGGAGATGAGAGGGAAACGACACCTGGCAACGTAATTTTTAAAACAACGATAAACGTCCGATGATAGACCGGATACGGTGCCTCTACGGTCGACCGTTCGGGTACCAGACGGACTTCGATTGCGGCGAGATCTGACAGGCGGCCTACCTATATTTAAAGAAGACCGCACGTCAAATCTCAACCCAATCAGAGAAAGTTTTACACGCATTTTTAAAACAAGGTTTCGACGATGCCGCGGGCGCGTGCGAGTGCGGTCAGGCTTAGAACGGACAACGACGACAACTGATAGCGAACAACGGATGCAACTTTGAAAACTGGCGGCAACGGGATGCCGATGCAATGCGGATGATGCGCATGATGCAATGATGATGCGACAAATAAAATTAGACACACGACAAAAACGAAAAAAGGGGGGAATCTTCTGGAACGTCGGTCTCGGACTGTCACAACTCTCCTACACTACAAGAGGATCTCGACCCGAGATCCTAGAATGAAAGGGGGGGAGGAAGAGAAAGCGCACGAGGTAAAACTTAGTCGCTCTTTGACAAACGAGTGAAACCAACGATCCTTGAATGTTGCAAAGCGATGAGGAATGATATGAGAAACAAGCAAGAATTCACGGAAAATTTCGGCAGCACTTTGGTAGGAAAAGGGGACAAAAATTCGATAAGATGGGATTAATTAAACAAGATTCATAACAAAGAACTAAATAGAACAAGGGAACACCATGATCTTGATAGAACAACATGATTGACCCAAAGAGCAACATCACAATGCCTCCGGACAAGAAGAATTGACGTAGTTGTTGCAACAACAACGAAAAGAACAAGATTGTAGTGGACTTGTGAAAATCATCTCAACATTTATGAGGTGACAACCAACCACTAAAAGAAACAAGGATAGTTGAAAGCAGAGATATCAAAACTTCTTACACCAAGAGGGTGCATCGAGAACTTGGGTTAATGACAAGCACCATAATTGCGACAATCCTTAGGAAAGGCTTTAGGTGAAAACTAAATCAAGATACTCAACCCAGAAATCATGAGTTGAAAAATATCCCATGATCATAGACTTGGTGGATTTAATTATCTCATTCTTGAAAGGAAAACTCTTCGAGGCTCCTACACTAACAAGAATGCAATACTACCACCTCAAAGGATAAAGGAAAACAAATGCACAGGAAATGCAAGTGAAGAATACTTGAGGTACTCCAACAGGAATCTTGAAGAACACTTTGAGAAAATCACATCCTTGAAGAACCACCGTGACGAGCCTGCGTATCAAAAGGATGATGCAAGATATGAAGGATTAAAGAATAAGATTGAAGCCTTGCAAAGACTTCGATGAAGCTTCACGAAGAGATACTTGAGAAAACTTGGAACTTCTGAAAAAAAGATAAGCACTTGAGAAAAGAATTGATATCATGAGCCACTCCGGAAGAAGAATTCAGATTACTATGAAAAAGAATAAGAATTATGTTATGCTTATCCTTCATCAATTTTAATTGATTACAAGCAACGGATTTAGCATACCACTTATTCTTCTAGAAAGAAACTTGAAGAGAGAGATAGATATGCACCACATGAAGCATAATTGAAGGAAGCACCGTTAAGAGTGCAAGCAAAAATGGATACCAACAATGCATGGAGACACATGAGAATGAAGAGATCATGAGCCACCTGAGAGAAAAACATGAACAGGGCACCGAAATAAATGAGAGACGAGCGAAGAGACAACAATTGAGAAGAATTTGAGAATGAAATATGCAAGCTGAGAACGAAGAAATCTTCTGAAATGCTGGCCTTCGGAGGATCGAGAATGAAACAACTCAGAAATGCACCGTATAGAAAGAAAGAGATTACTCATGATTGGAACAAATGGGAGGATAACACGAAGCTTAGATGACAATCTTCTATAGAATGGACCAAGATTTGAGAGAAACACTCCTTCGGACTTCCAAGCTGAGAATGATGAGGAGAACACCACCAAGAATTAAAGAGACACTCCGGAATAAAGAAGAATGAAAGGTTGATCCAAAGAATGAATTAATTCGAATAGGACTTGGAGAAGGGATATGACTGATGAGATTCATACTTACATCATTGTTGAAAAGAATTAGAGATCTCCGGAAAAGATAACAAGAGCCAGATAAGATCCTTGGAAAGAACCTGTGGGTTATGGGCCGACTCGAAGAAACCACCGTTGAAAAGATTTCTTAGAGAGATATTGCACCGGTACAAACGAAAACTAGACGAGGTGAGGCCCTCGTGGTAAATTGATGATAGGATCGCATCTTGGGCGTTAAAAGTTGGTATCAGAGCAGTACCGACCTAGGAACCCCTTGATTGATTGAACTTGGCCGAGTCGAGTCTAGTGAAAACTATTTTGAGTCTTTGTTATATCAGAGAGTAGGTTTCTTTTTTCTCCTCTTCTATGCTCTCGTGAGTAATCTTGACGTAATATTTTAATTCTACTCCTCTTCTCACTCAATTTTTTTTAGCATCAGGCGGATATTCTTGGAATCTATATGATGCCAATGTGACAGAGTTCTGTCTTGGTGCCTCCTGTCTGAATTGATTTCTTTCGGGGAGTTGAGCTCCAGGGGATTATCGAACACATTGTTATCATTCAGATTTCTTTGTATCTCAGAACGAAGGATGTTCGCAATTGCTTCAATACTAGTAGTGGAGAGATAACCACGATGTCCCCAGTACTGGTGCAAATTGCTCGGGAGTACTGCCATACTTTGTATCGTTGTGATCACGAGGGTCTGTAGTAGATGAAGGTCCGAGATTCTGGTTGTGTGTTGACGGATGTGATACATTGGACGGGTTACTATAGGAGTTGTGTGACATATTACTCCTTGTATCCGTGTACCAGATTGCATGACCAGAAATTTCAGGAATTCTTAGGTGGGAATTCAAGTAGTTGCTTATAGGACAATATTCCAACAAATGCATGATGTTAGGTTGGGGTTGGACATCTAGTGGATTCGTTTGTTCATGGTCGTCTTACAGCAGTTCTCGTTGTGTCTTAAAGAGTCCTTGTAGCTTGCTACGACTTGGGGACGCTTCATATGTCGTGTGCACTGCCTTGCACAGGATGTCTACTGTAAGGAGTGAGAAGAGGACTAGAATTAAAAAATTACGTCAAGATTCCTCACTAGAGCATAGAAGAGGAGAAAAAGAAACCTACTCTCCGATATAACTAAGACTCAAAATAGTTTTCACTAGACTCGACTCGGCCAAGTTCGATCAATCAAGGGGGCTCCTAGGTCGGAACCTGGCTCTGATACCTACTTGTCACGCCCAAGATGCGATCATATCCTCAATTTGGCACAATGGCCTCGTCAGGGATAGAAGTGCATCTCGTCGTTTCGCAAGAATGGATATCGTTACAAGTACATGTACTGAAAAGAAGAGATATATGGAATTGGCTTACACTCGCCACAAGCTACATCAGAGTCACATCAGTACAATACATAAATATCACGAAGAAGAGCAGGGTCCGACTACGGACGAAAACAGACGAGAAAAGAAGAACGACGTCCATCCTTACTATCCCAGGCTGCCGGCTTGGAACCCATCCTAGATCGATGAAGAATAAGAAGAAGCAACTCCAAGTGAACAATCAATGCGCTCACGTCAAGTAATCTTTACCTGTACCTGCAACTGGTGTTGTAGTAATCTGTGAGCCACAAGGGACTGAGCAATCTCATTTCCAAAGGTTTCAAAACTAGCAAAGCTTAATAGGTGAGGTATGGTTAAGTGGTTTGGCTGCAGCAAGCGACTAAGCATAATATGAGGTGGCTAACTTACGAGTACAAGAATAAAGAGGGGGATGATCTACGCATAACGGGCGTGAACTACTGATTATCAAATGAATGATCCTGAACACCTACCTACGTCAGACATAACCCCACCATGTCCTCGATCGGAGAAGGAACTCACGAAAGAGACAGTCACGGTTACGCACTCAGTTGGCATATTTTAATTAAGTTAACTTCAAATTGTCTAGAACTAGTGTTAAACAAAGTTTCCACGTTGCCACATAACCGCGGGCATGGCTTTTCGAAAGATTTAACCCTGCAGGGGTGCTCCAACTAGTCCATCACAAATTACCACAAGCCGCATAGAAATCCTCGATCATGAAGCACGCGATCTTGTCGGACTCCTTAGTGGAAAACCTCAACTCTGAGATTACCCAAAGCATCACCGGAATCCTGATGCACAAGATATCTCGTCAAAGGTAAAACTAATCCAGCAAGGCCGCTCGACGTGTCTACGATCCCGATAGGAGCCGCGTATCTCGTTCTCAAGACACGACGGATGGAACTAGCTACGAGTGCCAAACCTCGAGTTTCCTCGCGGTGGCCCTGTAGGCAGACAGTTTGGGACCAACACCATCAGCATTGGCCCCCCTGTTTATGTAAAATTACTCCTCGGGTTCATGACGCCCTATGCATTCAGTATTAACAAAATTATTATGTTGGGCAAATAGTACCAATGTTGGGCCTTGCCAGACCAGCTTTAATCTAAAACGAAATATCAAGGGGGTCCCCATAACAACCCCGATCGTCTTAGGAGCGCTCAATTATGGAACATAACACCGGTAGCCGAAACTGAGGGGGCAAAGGTGGAACAAAACACCAGGCTAGAAAGGCCAAGCCTTCCACCTTTTACCAAGTATATAGGTGCATTAAATTAAATAGCATTTAATGTGGTGATATAACAAGGAACCCATATTATCACATGGAAGCAATTGCACCTGCAACTAGCAACGCTATCACAAGGTTAAGAAAGTGGTAACATAGCCAATCAGTGGTTTGCTAGGTTGTGCACATGTTGAAGGTTTTCATGGCATTGTTGAGAGGCTGATATTTAACATGTGGTAGGCAACGAGACATAGTGACAGAAACGATAATACTAGCATGGCAATGATAGTAATGGTATGTGGGGAAATTGTAAGTGCATCTAGTGCCCCTTAGTGATTTTGGTGGTTTGAAGACTTATAGGTTAAGTATCTAATGTGTTTGTGAGTGTACACAGGATCTATAAGTCATTGAGGAGTTTGAGATATTTGAGGAATATCGACCCCTAAAAATATATGTCTTCAGTTGAAGAAATTGGTGTGAAGTTGAAGAAATGAATCGCGAGGAATCTGCGATGAAATTGATATTCCTCATGAAGATACTGATATTGAGAAGTCCGGTTGTTCCTGAAAAAATCATTCTGAAGAATTTGAAGCATGAAGATTTATACTTTCTGCTTTACTTTCTTCGCATTTGAGTAATAGGAACACCGTACTGTTAAAGGGTGTCGAAGTTACACTATGGAATGAATTTCCTCATGATGCTCAACCCAAGCCTAATCCTATCAAAAGCCTCAAGTGAGGAATATGAGTGAGATGAGGACTCTCATAGTTGAGGGTTCCGACCGTTTTGATAATCACGCCAAGTCACTGGTCTAATCCACTCCAACGGTCATATTATTTAAGGGCATTAGTGTCAAATCATGTCGGGATGCTCCCAGGCTATAAATAGCCACCCCCCACAACCACTAGCGGGTTGGCTGCTCCGTTAGAAACTCACACTTGTCATAAGAGCAACCCAAATTCCTCAGAGCCTTCGAGAGTAATTCATCAGTGAGGAAATACACCACCCACCGAAACCACAAACCAATCCTAGTGATTGAGCATCACTGAAGAAGTTGTTCCTGTGTGGGCTAAAGCCTTTTACCTTTGAGGACTGTGCATCCTCCAGACGGTTAGGCGTCCTGGTCTAGAGCTTTCCAGCAGTCAATTGTGGATCGCCGGGTGACCAAGTTTGTGAGGGTTTGGAAGTCTGCCCTGAAGACTTACCACGAGTGTTGGGCGAGGACTGTGTGTCCTTAGCTCAAGGAGAATACGGTAGGGACTGTGTGTCCCGGGACTGGGTGTCCTTTGGTTTCAATACCAAGCAGCTCCAAACCAGATGTACAACTGTCACAACAGTTGGAACTGGGTCATCAACAACTGTCTTCACTAAGAAACGGGTTCTAATTCCTCAACTCTTTACTTTCCTTGTATTGTGTGTTGATGACTTTCACTGTGACTGTTTGAAGAATTTGCTGAAGAATTTCTCTAAATTTCCTCAACCCCAAATTCTTCACGATAGTTAATCATCATCTGTATTCTGCGTGCCTGCTTACTGTGCAATCTGTTTTCACATTCTTCACTCTGAAATACTGCTGTTGTGATGGTTTGCACGTCTGATCCTTTACTGTTTCCGCTATAAGTTAGTCATCAGTGAGGAATTTCCTCAACAGGAATTTCCTCAGTGATGAAATTCTAAAAATCTCCTATTCACCCCCCTCTAGTCGATATAACGCACTTTCAATTGGTACCAGAGCAAGGTACTCCCTTGTTTTGTGTGATTTTGGTTTAACCACCTGGAGTTTTAGTTATGTCGACTGTAGGCATGTTTTAGGTGACTGCAGCATGTCCTACCTACGAAGGAAAGAACTTTCCCTTCTGGAAGAACAAAATGCAAATGCATTTACAAGCTATTGATAATGATCTCTGGTATATTGTGGAAAATGGTGTCCCCATTATCTCTGCCAGTGTCACTGCAGCTGATGTGAAGAAATTCAAGCAACTCGATTCTCAAGCGAAGAACGTCATTTGTGGCCATCTGAGCTCAGGCTAGTTTGGAAGAGTAAGTGCTTTGGGCTCTGCGACACTGATCTGGGAGAGACTGTGCAAGGTAAATGGAGGAGTATCAACCCAGCGTGACTCTCGTGTTGATATTCTTCGCAATCTCTTCAATCGCTTCAAGAGACATGACAATGAAAGCTGCCAAGACACCTTTGATCGCCTCACTGACATATCAAATGAACTACAAGCACTGGGAGCTCGAGACATCACTGATCACGAAGTTGTGAAGCAACTGTTGAGATCTTTGGATTCTTCATTTGACACTTTAGTTCTGATGATTCAAGAAAGACCAGACTACAAGATGCTGGATCCAGCTGATATACTTGAAAGGCTAAATACTCATGAATTCCAGCTAGAAGAAAAGAGAGATCTATATGGACAAAGCTATTCCGGACCACGTGCACTGAAGGCTAGAGCAATTTCCTCATCTGAAGAAGAAGACACAGATGACAACATTTGTGACCCTGAAGAATTCGGACAGGAGTTTGCAATGCTCGTGAGGAAATTCCATAGATTTACACGACGTGGTCAGTTCGGTAAATCTTCAAGAAGAGACATGAGGAAATCAAAATCTTCATCTGAGGACTACAAGAAACGAACCTGTCACAAGTGCAAGAAATCAGGTCATTACATTGCTGATTGTCCCCATTGGAGAAAGGAATCAAAGAAGAAGAAATACAAGGATGACAGTTCTGATGACTCGAAGAAGAAGAAGAAATCTTCAAAATCCTCATCTTCAAAGCCCTCATCAAACAAGAAGACTAGTTTCAGAAAGGCTCGGGCACTTATTGGCAAGGAAATGGACTCCGAGGCAGAATCAGAGGAATGTGATGAAGAAGAGGGTTCTGGAGAAGACTTAGAATCTGGACAGCTAGTCCTGCACTAGCAACCACTTTCGTCAGCAAGTCAATCTTCAATCTTGAAGAAAATGATTGCACCATCCATATTGATGACTATGCTGATGACTTCGCTCCAACCTATTGCTTCATGGCAAAAGGTTCAAAGGTATCAAATAATGCCTCCTCCTCTGATTCAAGTTACTGTGAACCTAATGATTATAAGAAACCCATTTACAGTAAACTTGCTATCATTGCCACTAAACAACAAACTGCTCTAGAAAAGCTTCAGAAACTGCTAGACAAAAGTGATGATGTGTTGAATGATGAAATGAACCTTACCCAAATCCTCACTGATGACATGAAAAGTCTTCAGTCTAGATTTGATAATCTTCAGGATCGTTATGGTAGACTCCTCACTGATCATGAGAAGCTTTCCTATGAATTTCTTCAAAGGAAGCCTGATCTTGAGAAGCTGAGGATGTCTCATGATGATCTTCGTATGGAAAATGATTCATTACTAGCTCAACAGATCAGCGCTAGTCAAGCTGAATTTATTCCTCCATGTCTTAAATGCATTGAATGCGAAACTGCTAATTCCTCACCAGAATCATCAAATGCTACCATTGCTGCAAATTCTTCAACTGCACCTGTTGTGTCTATTTCCTCACGTGAGGAAAACACAAATGTTACTGATGAAAATGCAGGGTTGAAGGAATTGTACGTGACAGGCATGTACAAAAGCCTCAAAGGACATCAAACCCTTTGTGATGTGCTCAAAAAGCAGATGTTGAACAGGAACCCGAGGAAAGAAGGAATTGCCTTTGAGAGGAAATTAAATGCTGATGGATCTTATTGGAAACCTGAGCAGTATCCCAAAACCTCATGGGTTGCTGATACTGGGCCTCCTTTTGATCCATCTAATCTAACTGGATTTTCATGTGAATTATCCTATTCCTCGGATGAGTCATTTGATTCCAACTATAAACTGTTCAAAAATCAATTTGGTGAAGTATTTGCTCGATATGTTGGAACTAACTGCAGGAATGGCCCTCCTCTGAGGAAAATCTGGGTTCCCAAAAGCTGTCTTGAAAATCTTCAGGTGAATGTCCTCATGACACCACCACTGAAGAATGTGAACCCCAGATCAAATTCCTCAGGAGGACCAAAATCTTCAAGAGGATCAAAATCCTCAACTGGTCAAAACTATGCTTGTACCCGTGCTTATGCTTCTAACATGCAGGGAAACTACAAGGAATATGAATATGAGTGTTACTCCTAAATCATTATGTTCATAAATCCTCAAACCAGTTCTCTACATATTCATATGAGTACTTTAATCCCCCTACTGTTAAGAGAAGTGCATTGGCTTCAATGCCACCTTTCTCATATGGTGCTCACAGGATGATGAACGCTTTCCCACCCCTTCAGATGTGGGTGGTGAAGAAATCAAACTAATCACTTCTGCAGGTCAGGTCTCCAGATGAAATCATCATCTACAGAATTTGCTGGAGACCTGAGGAATTGCTTGATAGGACGCAAGCTAATGATTGATGAAATAGAAATATTTCACACGTCCTTACATTTCTGTTATGATGAAATTACTGATCTGATGAAATTAGTATCATATTCTTCAAATCTGAAGCATATGAGATGGTAAGTTGTACTAATTCATCTGCAGGATGACAAACCCAAGAATACTGAGTGGGTTCTTGATAGTGGCTGCACACATCACATGACTGGTGATAAAAGCTTACTGATGAATATGCCACTAACTCCATCACCTCTGAAGAAAATCACATATGCTGACAAAGGTAAAAGCAAGGTATTGGGACTTGACAAAGTGGCTATTTGCAAGGATAGGCATATGGACAAAGTGATGCTTGTTAAATCCCTTGGTTTTAACCTTATGTCAGTCTCGATGCTTTGTGATCTTGATATGATTGTTATCTTTGGTAGATATAGATGTGTAGTCATCATGGAATCTAACAGATCCAAAGTCTTCGAAGGTGTAAGAAGAGGGGATTTGTACATTGTTGATTTCTCTACAGGTCCTCAACCAGCCACTTGCTTACTAGCAAAAACCTCAGAAGGATGGCTGTGGCACCGAAGACTAGGTCATGCAGGCATGAGGAATTTGCACATGCTCGCGAAGAAGAAGCATGTCATCGGCATCGAATCAGTCAAATTCCTCAAGGATCATCTCCGCGGTGCTTGTGAATCTGGGAAAATGACCAGATCCAAGCATCCCTCTAAAACCATCATGACCACTACATGTCCATTCGAATTGCTTCATATGGATTTATTTGGACCTACTCACTATGCCACACTAACCAATGCAGCATCTTTATATGGCTTCGTCATAGTTGATGATTATTCTAGATACACTTGGGTGCATATCATAGTGTATAAAACTGAAGTGCAGGAAATCTTCAAACGATTTTCTTCAAGGGCCTCGACGAATTTTGGCATCAAGATCAAACATATCAGGAGTGATAATGGAACCGAGTTCAAAAACACTGGTCTTGATGATTATCTTGATGAACTTGGTATTACTCACGAATTGTCTGCTCCTTATACTCCTCAGCAGAATGGTGTCGTCGAAAGGAAGAACAGGACTCTGGTTGAAATGGCTAGAACTATGCTTGAAGAATATTAGACTCCTCGTCGCTTTTGGCCTGAAGCAATCAACACTGCATGTCATATCATCAACAGGGTATATCTTCACAAATTCCTCAAGAAAACCTCATATGAACTCCTCACTGACAAGAAACCCAATGTAAGTTATTTCAAAGTCTTCGGTGCAAAATGCTGGATTAGAGATCCTCACCATAGCACAAAATTTGCACCTAAGGCACATGAAGGTTTTATGCTCGGTTATGGAAAGGACTCGCACACTTACAGAGTCTTCAACAACTATCACAACAAAGTTGTTGAGACTGTAGATGTGCGGTTCGATGAAACTAATGGCTCGCAAAGAGAGCAATTGCCTTCTGATCCAGATAAGCTGTCTCCTGAGGAAGCAATAAAGCTTAAGCCTACTGAAGACATTGTTCCCACTGAGGAAATTGGTGACGAAACGATCCCCATCGCTGATAAAAACCAAGAAGATGCTCCTGAGGAAATTGCACGAGCACCACTTCCTTAGCCCAGACAAAATCCTCAACCAGCTCATCTGAGGATTGCAAATGAAGTAGAACTTGACAAAATCCTCAACGACATCAACGCGCCAGGTCCTCTCACTCGCTCAAAAGCTTCACACTTAGTTAACTTTTGTGGGCACTTTTCCTTTGTATCCATCACAGAACCCTCAAAAGTTGCTGAGGCTTTTCTGGAACCGGAGTGGATCCAAGCTATGCAAGATGAACTTCTTCAATTCAAGTTGAATGACGTATGGGAGCTCGTCAAACGACCAGATCCTCGCAAGCACAACATCATCGGCACCAAGTGGATTTTCCGAAACAAGCAAGATGAGGACGGTCAAGTGGTGAGGAACAAGGCACGACTTGTAGCCCAAGGCTACACCCAGGTTGAAGGAATAGATTTCGATGAAACTTTTGCACCTATTGCTAGACTTGAAGCTATTCAAATATTACTTGCTTATGCTAATCATCATAACATCACCTTATATCAAATGGATGTGAAAAGTGCATTCCTCAATGGTAAGCTTGAGGAAGAAGTATATGTTGCTCAGCATCCAGGTTTTGAGGATCCAAAGAATCCAGACAAAGTCTTCAGACTCAAAAAGGCTCTGTATGGCCTCAAGAAAGCCCCTCGGGCATGGTATGATACATTGAAGGAATTCCTAATGAAGAAACGCTTCAAACCTGGTTCACTCGATCCAACTCTTTTCACTAAATCCTATGATAATGAGCTATTTGTGTGTCAAATATATGTCGATGATATCATATTTGGTTGTACTGACAAACGATACAATGATGAATTTGCTTACATGATGAGTGAAGAATATCAGATGCCCATGATGGGGGAGCTGAAATTCTTCTTAGGTCTTCAAATTCGTCAACAAAGCAATGGAATCTTCATATCACAGGAGAAATACCTCAAGAATGTTCTGAGGAAATTCGACATGCACGAATGCAAAGGTGCCAAGACTCCGATGCCTACCAACGGCCACCTCGGCACTGATGAAAATGGTAAAGATTTCGATCAGCAGGTATATCGTTCTATGATTGGCTCTTTATTATATCTATGTGCGTCTAGGCCAGATATAATGCTTAGTGTTTGCATGTGTGCACGTTTTCGAGCAAAACCGAAGGAATCACACCATAAGGCTGTGAAACATATTCTTCAATACTTAGCTCACACACCAACACTAGGATTATGGTATCCCAAGGGCTCCAATCTTCATCTGGTAGGGTATTCTGATTCTGACTATGCTGGTGACTGTGTGGATCGCAAGTCAACTTCTGGCACATGCCATTTCCTCAGAAGATCACTAGTTTGCTGGTCCTCAAAGTTGCAGAACTGCGTATCACTCTCCACTGCTGAAGCTGAGTACATTGCTGCTGGTTCTTGCTGTGCTCAATTGCAATGGATGAAGCAAACCCTCACGGACTACGGCATCAACATGAAGAATGTACCTCTCTACTGTGACAATGAGAGTGCTATCAAGATTGCATACAACCCAGTACAACACTCGAAGACCAAGCACATCCAGATTCGTCATCATTTTCTTCGGGACCATGTCTGTCGTGGTTTTGTCACGGCAGATGTCCTCGTGAAAGGACTTAACACTAAAGCCATCGCACCTTGGTGGCGACTCAAAGGGGTTAAGCGGGAGAGACACGGCGATTTACCCAGGTTCAGCCCCTCGAGAGGAGGTAATAGCCTACGTCCTGCCTTTGTGTGTATTGATGTGGATTCGATTACAAGGGGGGCGTAATTCGCCAAACCTAGCACTCGATGATTCCTCACCTCCCCTCTGTCCCCCGGGACTCACCTTTATATACAGGTCGATTCCCTAGGGTTTACAAGGATTCTTTCCTTCCTACAACTCGTGACCCCTGCGGTCTCTAAGTCGCCATCTTCCAAAGCCTGGAGACCTTCCAAGAGCCATAACCGTCATACGACCTTGATTCGGCCAAAACGAGGCCCAACTAAATGTTTGGGTGAATCGCCCAATGGATAACCCGGCCCAACTAGGGCGGGTTATCCACAGGTACTATCCCCAACATTAGGCCCCAAATTGACTTGAACCTTTCTTTTTCATGCCAATACCTCTGCTCCATTGAAGGCGATTCATCCCTCATTTTTCTTCATATGTCAGAAATTGTACACCCGCCATTGGGCACTGAGAATCCCTTAAGTCGCCAAACCATTGCTGATTGGCCTCTTCTTATTCCTCGATTTTCGGGAAGACAGTCACAACCCCGACGGATCTTTAGCGCATTGTTATCCCGAAATCTTCGGCACACATTTATAGAGAATCTTTTTATCCCCCGGCGGTTCCCGCTAACGGCGCCTCGATTCCAGCACCTGCCTTGATAAATAGGCATGGGGGGACAGAACTGGCGCTTCCCACCTACCAGTCCCGTCACCTTCCTCCCCATTTGTGCAGCGAGAAAACCTCATCGCCCCCGAGGAATCCGCCGCCGACCGTGCTTTCGGCCTTCACGCGAGGAGCTTCGGTGCCGCCTGTAGGCTTTCGCCGTCGTCCAGTCTCGTGCCGCAACCAACACATCCCCCATCATCATCGTCGACTGCATCGCCGTCGTCATCGTCGACTGCATCGCCGTCGACCACCTCGCCATTCACCACGAACTCTACCGCCGCCGAAGACCTCTTCGCTCGACGGGACGCCCGTGCTTCTCCAACAAACTCCATCACCGTCGGCTCCTTTTACCCGACAGCATCAGGTTAGGCCTCCGCCCATTTTTAGGAGTATATTCAATCTCCGTTTGAAACTCCAGCCATTGCCATGTTCTTGACGCTACTTGCGTACATGCGCCGCTTACTCTGAACCGATTAGCATGAATGTTGATAGGATAGCTAATGTTTCGAATACCTTTATTTATCCGCCTTTACTTGTGAATCTTTGAAAATAATGTTTTCACCAAGCGAAGGGCGTCATCTGATAATAAACTGCTGCGTCCAGTCATTTTTCTTTAGGTTTTCTCGTCTGCCTGGTAGATCCATTCTTTACTTACTGTTTGCAAAAAGTTGTTTATAGTCTTCATACCCTGGCACTTCAAACGAACGCCTTTACCATCTTTAGAACGTAGCCCTTGTGAATAGCCACACTACGTAAGTCGCCATAGTGACCCAACTCGGTCCTTTGATCTGGCGAGTCAAACGCTTCCTTAATCAAAGTACTCGGCGAGTCAAATGAACTGATTTTCATCCCATACAGTAGATGTTCAAGGCATGTAATTTCATACTTTACTCATTTGTAGCATGGGCGCCGTCTTCAAAAGTGACTGGCTTCCTACCAAGGTCGATGACACCATATTAGCCGATTATGTGAAAACAGACAGCTTGGATCCTCAGGATGTTATTGGTTGGCGCACCGGGTTCGGAGAAGATCTCCCTAACCCCAAAGAAGGGGAAGTAGTCGTTTTTGTTGAACACCTGGAATGAGGTTTTAAGCCGCCCGGATCAAAGTTTCTTAGGGACGCCATGACTTTCATGAACGTCCGCCTCCAGGATTTGGGACCCAATTCCATAAGTAACTTGTGCCAATTCCAAGTTTTCTGTGAGGCTTATCTGCGGATTGAGCCCTCTGTTCCTTTATTCTGGCACTTTTTCCATCTGAATCGCCAAACGGAATTCCACAACGGCCCCAGCTTGGAACTCGGCAACGTCAATGTCCAACGCCGCAGGGATAGCTTGTTCCCCTCACTCGCCATGCCTAGCCATCCCAAAGGCTGGGGCGAGTCTTGGTTTTATTGTCAAGAGACGTCTCCTGCATGCGAAAACAAGCTTCTGGGCTATAGGCCAACTCGCCTTCCGACCAACTTCAAGCTCCCAGACAAGCTCACCGAGGAGGAAGAATCAGAATTCATCCCGATACTATCTGAATTAAGATCCTTGACGAACAACGGCCTTACTTGGGTCGACCTAATCCGCTGTTGGGTTGAATGGCGTATCCTCCCTCTGAGCCGCCGGGATGGTCTGATGTGTGAATTTGATGGCACCCTCGATCATCCTCAATGTTATTTCCATACGGCTTTAACAGAAAAGGACATTGTTACCATTATCAAAAAGCTGACTCGCGAGCCTGCGGGAAAATGCGGCCAAATCGGCCTCAAGCCTTTCTGCAAAATTAACCCGGTGCCCAAGGTGAACAAACCTAACCCGCCTTTGGTCTTTACTATTTATGCTTCATTTGTATTATGGTTTCGTAACATATGCCATTTCAGAAAGGCGATAAGTTCTGGTCCAGGAAGCCCAAAAGGCCAGCCATGAAGAATGCTAAGCCGCCCTCAAAGAAAACCAAGGGCAAGGGCAAATCTGCTGCGGCTGAGCCATCTGAAGTCGATGAATCTCAAGTCGGCAATGCACTTTCGGAGGTAAAAATCCGTCCTCTTTTCACTCGCCATCCATTACTGTTAACCTTTGTATTTATATCTCTCCCTCTCCTTGTAATAGAATGAAGACAACGAAAGCCATGAGTACTCTGTTGAGGTAATTTCTGTTTCCTCCGATTCATCTCCTTCTCCACCTAAGCCGGCCAGGCGAATTTGTGGGAAAATTCCCTTCTCACATCCAAATGCTTGTTTGGACCCAAATTTCCTACTGAAGAAAGCACAACATACCTCAAATCGGAAAACACGAAGTCACTCCGGCGATCTGGTATCCGGTTTACCAGCAACGAGAAAAAGGAAAACAAACGAGGTACTTTATGAATAACAATTCTTCATGTCTCTTTGGATCACGCTTGTAACCCGCCTGTATTATTGACATATAATTCTTGCAGAATTCTCCTCCCACATCTGGCGACTCAGTGATGTCGACACTTCCACCAATGATTCGAGTTCCAGGGTAAATCTTTTGATAACCTTGCTTTGAATCTTGAGAGTAATGAATTTTCAGTTCCTTAATATGCTTATTCCCTCTTTTTAGGGCACAAGCCAAGAAAAGGAAAACCAGTGGATCAACTCCTGTCGCGACTTCAGAACCCATTAAAGAATCAACTCCGATTCAAGACAGCCCGGATCAAACTGAGCCTGAAAATCAAATGGATCTTCCTGAGTCGCCGAAGGAAACAATGGATACCCCTAAGCCGCCAAGTTCATTGATGTCAACAGAAGACCCAGATGCTGTGGTTATTACTGGTACCGGCTTTTCTAAGCCGGCGGCAACAGTTTTGTCCAAACATGTAGCATCCTCCTCTCAAGCCATTCCCGAGTCTGAGCTCTCCAAAGCGAAGCTTTCCGAATATGAAAATCTGGAGTTTAAGGAACTGTGCTCTGGCTTTGCAAGTCACCTGGAGGCAAGCTAGGAGATGGAGAAAAGCCTGCTACGGATGTTAAAAAATAAGCATGAGGTGAGTTTTGTTATACTATATTATTCCCATTAACCCCCAAGGGCTGGGTCATCAGTAAAAAGATGAGCCGGGTCTTGAAAAATTTAGAAAAAACTTTGCGACCAGTAACCCCCAAGGGCCGGGTCATCAGTAAAAAGATGAGTCGGGTCTTGAAAAATTTAGAAAAACTTTGCGACCAGTAACCACCAAGGGCCGGCTCATCAGTATAAAGATGAGCCGGGTCTTGATTTTGTATGATTTCATCTGAAAAATTATACATTAGCCCCCAAGTGTCAGGGATATTGCTTGCAGTAGTTCTGAGACTTGCCCTTATTGTGTTCTTTCAACAGGAAACTCTTGCTCAGACCGAATCGGCGCTGGGCGATTTAAAGAAAAACTTATCTGGTCAACAAGACGCCCGAACTAAGTCGGAGGAGAGATGTCAATTGGCCTTGGCCGAACTGGAGAAACTCAAGGCCGAGTTGAAAAGAGCTTAGGCTGACCAAGATGCCGCCGTGAAAAGAGCAGAGAAGGCTGAAGCTAGGCTGGCCACCGTACAACAGGAATTGTCCGGCTTGAAGCATCATATCTCCAACACGACGCAAGCCGTCTTCGGTAAGCTTACTTAAACTTTTGATCTCCGCTTTTTTTAATAAATCTTATCATAAGTCGCTGATCAACATGATTCCTTGCTCAGGTCCAAGAGCCGCCAACCTTCAAGAAGACTGCGTGCTGATGCTGAAGGCGATTTACACGCTGACAGAGCAATTGTACGCAGGCAGTGTCTTGACTGTTAAAGCTGTGATGGATGCCAAAGAACCTATAACTTCCATAAAGAAGGTGCTTGGCTGCTTATCCACACTTCCCCCCAGATTGGCGAGTTAACTCGGTCAGCCGCCCGAAAGGGTGTTCTGACTGCCCTGAGTCGCTGCTTGGCGTATGCTCCAGAAATCAACCTGGAAGAGGTAGCAGCAGGCTTTCCTCAGCTTAAAGACGATGGATCAGAATTTGTTGAAGAGGACTATCAACGTGTCGTCAAGGACTCCCGGCTGGCAGCAACCCAACTCGCAGCAAGCCTTGATTTATCAAAGTATCAGGCGGCTTATGATAGCAAAAACAAGAAGATCAACCTGCCAACCTTTGTGACGACCAGTCTAACTCCTCGGCGACCCAAGAACCCTTTCGACTTGGAAGCAGACCTGGCATCAATCCTGACTGATGAAGATGACTTTGCAGCTTTGGCTAAGTGCAACTGGGTACTGGGCGACCTGCAAATCGAAGTCGGCCAAAGCTCACATCAGGATGATCCTAAGGCGCCAACAAGATAAACTTTATCGATTTTGGCCTGAGAGCCATGTAATAGGTCTTTTTCCATAAATCAATACTGTTTTGGTGATACCCTTTGCAAGAATCTTTATATCGCCCTTAAGGCGATTTGAAATATTTGACCCGTCTTTATAAGAATCTTTTATGATGCTTAATTTGCTATGGATGAAACAGTTTTGATCATCCTCCTGACTTAAGCTTTGAAAATAGCATATGTGAAATCACAACAAATGATAAATATTTTCAATAGGTGTCAGAAAGAAAAGCTTAAAAACCCTCGAGGCTATAACACGAAGAAAAAATAACAACAGCAACTTCGTCGGCTCATAAGGTCGCGACAGGATGAGGCGAGTCGGAACGCTCGTGCACACACCCTAAATGCAGGTTTCATCGGCTCATAAGGTCACGACAGGATGAGGCGAGTCAGAAAGCTCGTGCACACACCCTAAATGCAGGTTTCGTCGGCTCATAAGGTCACGACAAGATGAGGCGAGCCAGAAAGCTTGTGCGCACACCCTAAATGCAGGTTTCGTCGGCTCATCTGGTCGCGACAGGATGAGGCGAGTCAGAAAGCTCGTGCACACACCCTAAATGCAGGTTTCGTCGGCTCATAAGGTCGCGACAGGATGAGGCGAGTCAGAAAGCTCGTGCACACACCCTAAATGCAGGTTTCGTCGGCTCATAAGGTCGCGACAGGATGAGGCGAGTCAGAAAGCTCGTGCACACACCCTAAATGCAGGCTTCGTCGGCTCATAAGGTCGCGACAGGATGAGGCGAGTCAGAAAGCTCGTGCACACACCCTAAATGCAGGTTTCGTCGGCTCATAAGGTCGCGACAGGATGAGGCAAGTCAGAAAGCTCGTGCACACACCCTAAATGCAGGTTTCGTCGGCTCATAAGGTCGCGACGGGATGAGGCGAGTCAGAAAGGTCGTGCACACACCCTAAATGCAGGTTTCGTCGGCTCATAAGGTCACGACAGGATGAGGCGAGTCAGAAAGCTCGTGCACACACCCTAAATGCAGGTTTCGTCGGCTCATAAGGTCGCGACAGGATGAGGCGAGTCAGAAAGCTCGTGCACACACCCTAAATGCAGGTTTCGTCGGCTCATAAGGTCACGACAGGATGAGGCGAGTCAGAAAGCTCGAGCACACACCCTAAATCCATGATTCTGTCGGCTCATAAGGTCGCAACAGGATGACACAATTTGCTCTATGATGAAGAAGCCCCCAAGCCAGGGAGTATTTGTAACTTTATTACTTCATAATGAAATTGAAAAACTTACAGAGTGTAGAGCTTAAGAGCTCAAGTGTAATAAGGCCGCAGATGGGCAATATTCCAGGGGCGAGTTGACTCAGCCTCCGTGGTTGGCCGATTAGGCCGGAGATCCACCAAATAATAAGAGCCATTATGGAGATTCTTGCTAACGATGAACGGCCCTTCCCAAGGTGGTGACAGCTTGTGCATGCCGACTCGATCTTGTATCAACCGAAGAACCAAGTCGCCTTCCTGAAAAGTCCGACTCTTAACCCGACGACTATGGTAACGCCGCAGATCCTGCTGGTAGATAGCCGAACGAGCCGCTGCCAGGTCACGCGCCTCCTCTAAGGCGTCCAAAGAGTCTTGACGCGCCAGCTCATTATCTTGTTCCACATATGCGGCGACTCTAAGTGAGTCATGCCTTATGTCAGTAGGGAGTACAGCCTCTGCTCCATAGACCAGAAAGAAAGGGGTGAAACCCGTGGATCGGTTCGGGGTGGTTCGAATACTACACAACACCGAAGGTAATTCTTCAACCCAACATCCTGGGGTTTTTTCCAGGGGAACCATGAGTCGGGGCTTAATCCCCCGCAAAACCTCCTGATTTGCCCTCTCTGCCTGCCCATTAGATTGTGGGTGAGCGACTACAGAAACATCAAGTCGGATATGTTCTCGACGACAAAACTCCTGCATCGCCCCTTGGGACAAGTTAGTACCATTTTCAGTAATGATACTATGCGGATATCCAAAACGGAAAATCAGCCTTTTCAAGAATTTGACCGCCGTTTCCGCATCGCAAGCTCCAACAGGTTCCGCCTCAACCCACTTGGTGAACTTGTCAACCGCCACAAACAAGTGGGTCTTCTTGTTAGAGGACATTTTAAAGGGGCCGACCATGTCCAGCCCCCAGACTGCAAAAAGGCCAAGTAATGGGAATCATTCTTAATTCTTGAGCCGGCACATGAGCCTGCCTCCCATAACGCTGGCACCCTTCGCACCGACGAACTATATCCTCTACATCTGCATGAGTCGTCAGCCAAAAGAAACCATGACGGAAAGCCTTCGATACTAAAGAACGTGACCCGGCATGATGCCCACAATCTCCGGAATGAATGTCATTTAAGAATATGCATCCTTCTTCGGAGGAAATGGATCGCTGAAAAACTCCAGAGGCGCTCCGTTTATATAACTCGCCATTGATGATGACCATGGATTTTCTGTGCCGGACGATTTGGCGAGCCAAAACTTCGTCGGCCGGTAACTCGCCCCGAGCGAGATAAGCCAGGTAAGGGAGAACCCAATCCGGAGTGACATGGAGGGCCGCCACGAGCTGTGACTCAGGATCTGGTATCGCCAATTCCTCCTCTGATGGTAAAATCACAGATGGTTTATGTAAGATATCCAGAAAAACATTAGGAGGGACCGGCTTTCTCTGGGAGCCAAGTCGTGAGAGGGCGTCAGCTGCCTCGTTGAGGCGCCGATCAATATGGTCCACCTGGTAGCCATGAAAATGACCCGCCACATCAGACACAGCCAGCCTGTAGGCCGCCATCGTAGGGTCCCGAGAATCCCAGGTACCCGAAACTTGTTGTGCCACCAAATCAGAGTCGCCAAAACATCTGACCCGTGTTAGATTCATCTCCTTGGCGAGTCGCAAGCCGTGAAGCAGGGCTTCGTATTCCGCTGCATTGTTAATGCACGGAAACATGAGTCGGAGAACGTGACAGAACTTATCTCCTAGAGGGGATACTAACACCACACCAGCCCCCGAGCCTTCCAGCTGCCTAGACCCATCAAAATAAATAGTCCAGTAAGTGAGATCGGGCCGGTCCCCCGGAGCCTGTAACTCCGTCCAGTCGTTGACGAAATCAACCAATGCTTGGGACTTGAAGGCAGTGCGGGGAGCATACTGTATGTGATGGGGCCCAAGTTCTATCGCCCACTTGGCGATTCGCCCTGTTGCCTCCCGATTCTGGATGATGTCCCCAAGGGGGGCAGAACTTACCACTGTGATAGGGTGTTCTTGGAAATAATGCTTAAGTTTTCGGCTCGCCATAAACACCCCATACACCAATTTCTGCCAGTGTGGGTACCGCTGTTTGGAAAGAGTTAGCACCTCACTGATAAAATATACCGGGCGTTGCACTGGGTATTCCTTCCATTCCTCTTTTCTCTCAACGACCACAGCCACACTTACTGCTTTGGAATTTGCCGCGATATACAGAAGCATGGGCTCTTTTTCAGTCGGGGCGGCCAAGACTGGCGGGTTGACTAATTGGCTCTTCAGGGCTTCGAGCGCCTCGTCTGCCTCGTTTGTCCAAACAAATCGATTGGATTTCCTCAATAACTGATAAAGGGGGATCGCCTTCTCCCCCAGGCGACTCATGAAATGGCTTAGGGCCACAATGCGACCCGCCAGTCGTTGAACTTGATTAACGTTCGCCGGCTTTCCAAGGGACGTAACCGCTTCGATCTTGTCCGGATTAGCTTCAATGCCGCGCTCCGATACCAGGAAACCCAGCAATTTCCCTGCAGGCACACCAAAAACACATTTGGTGGGATTTAGCTTCATCTGATACACCCATAGATTATCGAATGTTTCCTTGAGGTCCTCCAGTAGTGTCTCCCCCTGGCGGGTCTTGATCACAATATCGTCGACATAAGCATGGACGTTGCGACCAATTTGGTTACGAAGACAATTCTGGATGCAGCGTTGATAAGTCCCCCCCGCACTCTTGAGTCCAAAGGGCATGGACACATAACAAAAGGCCCCGAAGGTGGTTATGAAGGACGTTTTCTCTTGATCTTCCATGGCCATCTTGATTTGGTGATATCCCGAATAGGCATCCAGAAAGCACAATCGTTCGCATCCCGCCACCGAGTCAATGATTTGGTCGATGCGGGGAAGAGCGAAGGGATCTTTTGGACAGGCTCTGTTGAGGTCCGTGTAGTCAATACACATACGAAAAGTACCATTTTTCTTGAGTACCAAAACCAGGTTAGCCAGCCATTTGGGGTGAAAGACTTCCACGATGAACCCGGCAGCTAAAAGATGGGCGACTTCTTCCCCAATCGCCTTGCGTCGCTCCTCGTTAAATCTACAAAGGTATTGCTGGATGGGTCTGCACTTTGGGTCAACATTAAGATGGTGCTCAGCGAATTCTCTCGGCACACCAGGCATGTCAGAAGGTTTCCATGCAAAGATGTTCCGATTCTCACGGATGAATTCGATGAGCGCGCTTTCCTATTTGGGGTCCAGACCCGTCCCAATGGTGAACTGCTTGGATGAATTGTCAGGCACGAAATCGATTGTCTTAGTGTCATCCGTTGGTTTGAACTTGAGGAGCGACTCAGAGTCTGTAGTTGGCTTCTTCAGGGGTAACATGTCTGCCAAGTCAACATTGGCCCGATGGTGTTTGAGCTCTTCCGCATCACAGGCGACTTCCGCATAAGCCGCATCCCCTTCTTCACATTCCTTTGCGATCCTTCTATCTCCATCAACTGTGATGGGTCCTTTGGGACCAGGCATTTTTAGCTTGAGGTAGACATAGCACGGGCGAGCCATGAAGCGGGCGTAAGCCAGTCGCCCAAACAGCGCATGGTAGGGGCTTTTCAATTTGACCACCTCGAAGATTAGAGACTCCGACCTATAATTCTGTGCAGTTCCAAATGCCACTCTGAGCCTGACCCGGCCTATGGGATAAGCCGACTTGCCGGGGACAATTCCGTGGAAAACTGTGGTTGAAGGCATCAGGTCTTTCTCCAATAGATTCATCCTTTGGAAGGTGTCGAAGTATAGGATATTGATGCTGCTGCCACCATCCATTAGTACCTTTGATAGGGTGTAACCCCCCACTTGGGGATCCACGACCAACGCCAGATCGCCCGGGTTATCTACTCTCGGCGGGTGATCCTCCCTGCTCCATGTTATGGTCTGCTCAGACCAATGGAGGTATCTAGGAATCGCCGGTTCAGATACACTGTACGCCCGGTGCCTCACCTTCTTATCACGCCTGCAAGCATTAGTGGTAAAAACATGGTACTGCCCGTTACTTAACTGTTTGGGGTTGCTACGGAAGCCCCCATTATCGTCCTGACCCTGCGGAGCCCCCTGTGGGGGTGGCTGCTGGAAGACCCCTGGCGGGTTGTACCGCCGCTCGGGGTGTACCGGGTATTGGCCGCCGCCTGGCTGCGGGCCTCCCTCAGCTCCCTGCTCGGGAAATCTGCCGAAGGGGTTCTGTCTTTGCTCCTGGCACTGGTCCGGGTCTTCATTTTGACTCTCCTTGATCGCCTCCGCCCGAAACTCTCGCATCACGAAGCAGTTTTCCCAAGAGTGGCTCGCCGGGCCGTCAGCCGTGGCGTGGTGCGGGCAAGGGCCCTTGAGTAGCTCTTCATAGTTACGCGGCCTCTTCCCACTGAAACCTTGATTCTTCTTTTTGCCGTTATTAGTGTTGGTATTTGCGACTAAGTCCGAGGGCTCCTCCTGTGGTCTCCGTTTGCCATTGGTCCCTTGATTATGACGGTTACGCCCGTGGAACCGGGTATGATTTTTGGATGACTCGCCCTTCTTAGGCGAATTAGCCTTGCCATCCTCGCCGGGATCTTTGGTATCATCGGCCTCGGCATATCTAGTGAGGGAGGCCATCAGCTCGCCCATGTCTTGGACCTTTCGTTTGAGCCGCCCTAATTTCTGCACCAAGGGTTCGTAATGACAATTGTGCTCGAGGGTGAGCACAGCTTGAGCCGCCGTAATGCCATCTTACGAATGAATAATTTCTGCAACCCACCGTGACCAATGGTGGGCCGACTCATCTGGGTGCTGAACACAGTGATGTAGATCGACGATCGTCATCGGACGTTTGCAGGTTCCTCAGAAGTTTTGGATGAAACATTCCTTTAACTCGGCCCAGGACTGGATGGAATTGGGAGGCAAGTTTTTCAACCAAGTGTGTGCCGACCCCTCGAGCATCATTGTGAAGTATCTGGCGCAAACCGCCTCGTTTACGTCGAGCATGTCCATGGCGATTTCATAACTTTCGATCCATGATGCCGGCTCGAGGTCCGGGGTATAATTAGGCACTTTCCTTGGCCCTTTGAAGTCTTTGGGCATCCTTTCGTTACGAAGGGCGGGGGATAAGCATGGTACCCCAACTCGCCCTCCGCCCCCAACGAGGGGGGCCGGGGAATCTTGGATGTTCGGGAGGTCCCGGCCCGGCGGGTTCCGTTCAGGCGGGTTGTCCTGTGGGACGTGTCGCGGCCCGCGGTTTACGGCGGGTTGGTCCTCTGGCCTGCTCCTGGTATAACTTGCCTGAGGGGTAGAATGCAAGCTCTCGAGGCTATGTGAGAACTGGGCGTTTTGAACCACCGCCGTCTTCAACATCTCGATGGCATTCCTTGCTTCTATTTCGGCAGGAGTGTTGTCATGAATCGGGAGAGACTCCAGATGGCGGGTTGCGGCAAGCATGTTATCCACCGGGTTGGAAAAGTGGCCTTGAGGCGTCCGGAACCGGGGAATGTGATCCTCAACCGGTTGAGCCGGCGGGTTAGGTGGGCGACCCGGCCCTCCTGCCGGGGCGGCTCCCGTCCTAGGGGTTCGTGGAGTATCGAACAGGCGGGTCGGATTGATGTCATGGGGCAGGCGACCCTGGTGTCTCCGCTGCTAGACGGCGTCAGACCCGCGCTGCTGTCTCTCGAGCCGCCAGTTGTCAGTGCTTAAACGCATCCTTTCGGCCGTGATTTGGGCTTGCCGAGTCTCAATCCTGGCGGACTCCATCTCGGCGTCCCGATGAGCCTTTGCCACCGCCTCTCTGAGTTTTGCCAGCTTCATGTTTATCTCTTCTTGGTTCTGTGGTGTGAGGGGGGTCGCCATTAGCCTTGTAATCTCCGCCGCCAAATCCACTAGGACTGTGGTCGGGCTCCTGGACGTCACGCCGGTTCCATCGCCCCCAGTAGGGTTTTGTGTGGGCTGAGTCGCCCCAGGCATGTAGATGGCGATCTGGCGGCGAGTTCGGTCAAGGATTTCCGGGTCCATGGCCAGCGACAAGCTCCCAAGACAATCCCCATGCAAAGAGTGGATTGAATCTGAGTCACCCATGGATGATTCGTCGTCGGAGTTGACCGGTGTAGTTCCTGGGTCGCCGAGCGTTCTGGCTCTTCCGATCCCTGTGTGAACCCCACAAAGACCGGGCGAGTCAGATTGGGCGTTATGACTTGGCGGACGTACCTGGCCGGCTCGACGATGTCGGTGGAGACATCCGGCTCAGGCGCGGATGATCCGAGCATGCTGATGAAGATGTTGATCTTGCCAAAGGGGACCCTGTAACCAGATTCAATCGAATCCGCTTCAGGTCCCCATTGCTGGTTGTCGATGTAGGTTATCCCGCGGCGGCTCCGAGTCATGAGCCCCGTCGCGTAACTCCCAAACCCTGGTAGGGCTCCCTTTGAGAACTCAACTCCACCGTGCATAGACCCCATGGTGGGCGCCAACTGTCGTGGTTTTGTCACGGCAGATGTCCTCGTGAAAGGACTTAACACTGAAGCCATCGCACCTTGGTGGCGACTCAAAGGGGTTAAGCGGGAGAGACACGGCGATTTACCCAGGTTCGGCCCCTCGAGAGGAGGTAATAGCCTACGTCATGCCTTTGTGTGTATTGATGTGGATTCGATTACAAGGGGGGCGTAATTTGCCAAACCTAGCACTCGATGATTCCTCACCTCCCCTCTGTCCCCCGGGACTCACCTTTATATACAGGTCGATTCCCTAGGGTTTACAAGGATTCTTTCCTTCCTACAACTCGTGACCCCTTTGGTCTCTAAGTCGCCATCTTCCGAAGCCTGGAGACCTTCCAAGAGCCATAACCGTCATACGACCTTGATTCGGCCAAAACGAGGCCCAACTAAATGTTTGGGTGAATCGCCCAATGGATAACCCGGCCCAACTAGGGCGGGTTATCCACAGGTAATATCCCCAACAATGTCCTCAAGGGCAATATCCTCATCGGCCATGTGAAGACTGATGATCAACTGGCTGATATCTTCACTAAGCCCTTGGATGAGAAAAGGTTTTGCAAGTTGCGGTGTGAGCTAAATATCTTAGAACCTTCAAATGTTTTGTAAAAACATGCACACATCCTAACACTTATGCAAAGTTGATGACTTAGATGTGCAACACATGATGAATCGATTTTCTTCAACTGATGAAGAATGTCACTCTGAATGTGAAGAAATTAACGAAGAAATTGATTCTCAGGGCCCTACGACAATTGTACGCGGCGTCTGTAATCAACATTCTTATATGGTGGGTAACTCCACCGCCCAATGTGAAATTCCTCAAGATGATTTTCTTCAAAAGATCAATTTCCTCACAATGCGTTTTTCTTCAAAACAGCTATTCTTCATTGTGATGATATATTACAAAATCTTCAAAAACACTTGATGACTTCCATTTGACTAGATAAACTGTGATTTCTAGTCCTCAACAGCATTCACTTATTGCTATTTCTTCAAGTTGATGTTTCTGCTAAGTGAATGTGATCGGACCCTACTTTCCCTCTATGCTATACTAATCCAGTCTATTCTATTCTTCATATGCGTTCTACTTGAAACTTTGTTCAAAATCCTCACTGCATCCTTGTCAGCTGATGATTTTGTAACGAAAATCCTCAAATCTTCACAAATTGTTTCTTTAAAGACACAGTAACTGAACCCCCACTTCCCACGATCGGATAACCACGATCTCCACTATCTCCACCGCATCGTATGGGAGCTACACGTGTCCTGCGAAGACGTAGAGGCAGGGGCTATTTGGTCCGACATTCTCGCGCCAACAGCAACTTTTGGCTATAAATATGTACTTATCCCCCTCGGCATCCTCTTCTTCGCCTCATCGCTCTCCTGCATCAGCACACTCCACCGAACCCTAGCGCCACCGCTGGTAGTCTCGTGCTGGTGAGGAAGAGCTTCACTACCTATCACCACAATCATTGATGAACTATGCTAATCATCTAAGATTATCACGAGATTCCTCAATTGTGCGAATTTTCGGATCTGTACAACTCTGGAACCCAAGAACAGTATGCTGAGGCAAATTCCTCAACCACTGGTTATATTTCTCAAACTGTCAAACTCTTTCATTTTCTTGAAATCTGAGAACGCATATGACCTCTCCAAATTCCTCACAACTATACTCTGGTCACAGGTACACACATGTCAGCTGATGAATCTCTCGGTTCTCATCACATTAACTCATTTGCAGCGTTCTGGAAGAAACTCTTCAAGCCTCATCAGAATCCTCAAGAGTTCAAAATCATCAGCAAAATCCTCAACTGAGGAAAATGGAGGAAGACATAAAACAGAAGGGAGGAAAGAAACTTGAGCAAAACACAGCTGCTGATATCCCTGAGGACATTTACTTGGACTATTGCACGCCTGATGAACATGAGACAATGGCCAAGAGAAAGATAAGGCTGCAGAAGATTGAACGCCGATGGGCGAAGGAATGGAAGGAGTACAGGTTTGTGACTCCCAAATATGCGAAGAAATTCGCTTTGAAGCCTCCTGGCAGAAGGGCCCCACTTGAGGATCATCAAGTAGCACATCCCTCAAGCCTCAAGACCATTGATGACTATCTAGATGAAAAGGAAAAGCATCTGGCCAAGATCAAGAGGCAGGCAGAAGCTGCAGTGAGGAAATTTAGTGAATCCTCAGCTGCTTCCTCCGGCGCTGCTAATTCCTCAGCTGCAGAAACCTCAGGCTCACAAATTCCTCAAATGCAGTGTGCGCCATCAAAGCCAAGGGCTCCAAAGCCTCAAGAGAAGTCTGCTCAGGCTTCTGTCACGAAACCCTCAGCACCAAAACCATCATTACCAAAACCTTCAACACCAAAACCATCAGCGCCAAAGTCCTCAGCACCAATCTCCTCAGTATCAAAACCCTCAGCTCCAACCCCAAAGCCTCAAGAGAAACCAGTACAGAAGCAAGTCGTGAAGCCTACGACCGCCAGCTCTAGCACCTCACTCCCAGCTGCAACTAGCTCGGAGACAAAGTCTTCAACACCTCATGTGAAGACTTTGGCAACTGTTGAACGTGCACCTCTGCCCAGCCCCAGCAAAATCATCGCAGTCCCGTCTGCATCAGAGGGGAGTGATGAATATGATGATGAAACCCTGCAAGCCATCATCAGAAACAATCAAGAAAGAGTAGCTCAAGCATCAGGCAGTGCTATTCCTCTGGCCATGGATCCCAAGGTCCTCCTTGACTACATCAATACCTGGTATGAGGACCCAAACACTCCTATTAATGATTTGAAGCTTCCCCCTGGCATCAGCCACATGGTGGCCACTTTAATAAATGAAGCCAAGTGGAAAGAACAGCAGGCCAGGCAGGCAAAGGTTGCAAAGATCAAAAAGGAGAAATTCCTCAGGCAGAATCTCCTCAAACTGACTCTTGATGCATTGGTGACAACACAGACAGAGCTGCAGAAATTGACTGACAAGTATGCCAAGCTGTCAGATCGCAAAAACCTCAAGAGCAATTTCATCAAGCTGGCCACTAGTGTTGTTGATGACTACAACAAGAGAACCGCACCCTCAGCACCAACTCCTCAGCCCTTGATCGAGGAGCCAGCAGATGCATCTCCTCATGAGGAGGAAACTCCTCAAGCTGAGGAAGTACACCAAGAGCGTCGTGTTGATGAACCGGCCGTTGAAGAAATCATCAAGGAAACTCCAACTGATGAAATTGCTGCCACTGGTGAGACTGCTCGTGATCCAGTTGCTTCATCAAAGCAGGCTGATGACTCTGTTCCAGCTGGTTCTTCAATACTAGCTGAAGAAACTGTAGAGAGAACACCTTCACCAAAATCTTCACAGGTGAAGAAGATAATTCCGTCTGCATTAGAAGTGAAGAAAACAAGGGCTGCTGAAAAGGAAGCCAAGAAGAGAAAATCCTCCTCAGCAGTAGAAGAAACAGAGGCAAAGCGCCTCAAAGAAATTGAAGAAACTGCTCCTCTGGACCCGGTACCTCTCAATGTCGCCCCTTCCTATGAGATGGTAGTCATTGATGACCCAGCTACAAAGGCAGATGAGGAAATGAAGGATGTCGCTCCTGAGGAACACACTGATGAGGAAATTCAGATTGACGACAGTCCTCAACCTCTTATTCCTCAGACAGAAACTGCTCAAGCATCAGCTGCACCAGCTGATGAAACTGTTTCTGCCACAGAACCAGCTGAGGAAAAACAAGCTGAAAATCCTCAAGCTAATGAAATTCAACACTCTGAGCAGACTCCTCAAGATGAGGAACAGGCTGATCCAAGTCCTCCAACTGAGAAAGAAGCAAAAATTCTTCAGCCTGAAGCTCAGCCAGAGAAAACACCATCTCCTGAGCATGAAGTACCAGCTGATGAAATTCCTCACCCTGAGGAAAATGCTGAAGAAAATGTACCCGCCCAAGACAATGCATTCATTGTGCTCAACCCAGAGACTGCTATTGTTGTCCCCCCCCCCTATTCCTCAGCAAAATCTTCAGCCAGTTCAGCGTCAGCCATTCTCCAAGCGTCCAAAGTTTCAGAAAGAAAATTTCTTTGAAGAACGCATGTACTTCATCGGAGAGAACCCTTATGACAAGCCTCAAATGAGGCATCTAAAGTTTTGGACAAGGACTCAGATGAACTACTATGCCTCTGTGCTCTGTGGACGCAACAAGATATTCTAGCACAGGCATATTCCTCATGTTGAGCTTGAAGAAATACCTTGCCTGGAGCCAGTCCTCAGTGTACTCCATGATGCAGGTTTGCTCCCAATCTGCTCAGACATATTAGACTAGAACAGCGAGCTTATTCTTCAGTTCTATGCCACTCTTCACATATCTGGCAACCCTGAAGACATCAACACTTAGGTGTTTGACTGGATGTCACAAAACACTCACTATAAGGCTCCTGCTTCTGAACTCCTCAGAGAACTGCCCGTACCAATTCCCTCAGATGGGGCTGTGAAGCTTTATGGTGAGCGTGAGCTGCCAAATGGAATGATGGAAGTCCTCATGAAGCCTTTGGCTGCAGGCAAATCTTCAAGAACAACCTTCCTCGTCCACGAGTTGAAGTACACACCCCGGTCTGTCTACAGAATCCTCTGTAGTGTGCTCGCACCGATCAAAGGCCATGACAATGAAGAAGATGTTGTAGGCCTCATGAAGAATATCCTCTTCAACATCATCCACGGTATTCCTATCAATATCCATGATTTCTTCTTGAGGACTTTGGCTGACAATGCCATGTGCCCCTTTGATCACAAGATATATGCCCCGTGGATCATGAGATTCATCAGGACAAGGACAGGCATCAACTTTCACGCTGATTGTCAAAACCATGTTGGTTATATGCCTCCTATCCGAGTCAACAAGAAGACTTTCGAGCCCATTGAAGGAAAAGGAAAATCTGTAATTGAAGAAGGTAGCAGGCCCCTTGATGGCCAGTTCAGAGAGCCAGAAGCTTATTCTTCATGGGACGATACTGAGACTCGTCCAGCAAGCCCCATTCCCCCTCGCGTGCTGAATACCAGAGAGCTCCTCCTCGGTCTTCACCAGAAGGTGGATTGCAACCACAAATGGGTCAAACGCCAGTTTGGTGCCATTCTGAAAACCCTCACTGAAACACAGAACTCTGTGAAGATTAACCATCACTATTTGCATGAGGTTTTTGATCGCACCTGGGCTACCCTTGCACATCTGAAGACTCAGACTGAGCTTGAAGAACTGGACTTTGAACGAGACTTTGACTGGTCATGGCCTCCCAAGAAGAAGTTCAGGCCCATTCCAGTGCCAGACCTTGAAGACATCTCCTTTTCTTCATTCCACACTTCTGAATCTGATGAAGAACAGCTCGACACTGCAACCGGCCCAAGGAAGAAGAGTACTCCCAAGAAGCATCACGGCTCTTCCTCGACCGCCAAGAAATGAAGTCTTCACGGGCGTTAGTCCTTAGTTTGTTCCTTTTTGTCACTTGATGACAAAGGGGAGAAACTCGAGAGTTAGTCTTCAAGCGGGATATTTTTGGGGCTTATAAACTATATTTAAGTTACAAACTCTTGGCTCTTCTGAAGTTTTTATGTAATGAGTTGTAACTTAAGCCCGATGGTACTCTGACACTTTTGAACGTTTTTCTTCGCATGCCTATTCCTCAAGTTTTAATGCATGCATGCTGAAATTCGTCAGATACCATTTGTCATCATGCATCTTCATTTTCTTCATATGATATGTTATATGTATGCATGATTTACAAGACTCAGGGGGAGATCTCCATGATATAAATCATCAATGTGCATTTGCAGTGAAAAGCAAAATCCTCAAGATATGCACATCTTCAGGGGGAGTCTCTCTGAATCTTGTTTTCAAATTCCTCAAATGAGTATTTACACTTCATATTTTTAATCCCTGTTGAAGACTTAACCTAATTGTCATCAACCACCAAAAAGGGGGAGATTGTAAGTGCATCTAGTGCCCCTTAGTGATTTTGGTGGTTTGAAGACTTATAGGTTAAGTATCTAATGTGTTTGTGAGTGTACACCGGATCTATAAGTCATTGAGGAGTTTGAGATATTTGAAGAATATCGACCCCTAAAAATATATGTCTTAAGTTGAAGAAATTGGTCTTAAGCTGAAGAAATGAATCGCGAGGAATCTGCGATGAAATTGATATTCCTCATGAAGATACTGATATTGAGAAGTCCGGTTGTTCCTGAAGAAAATCATTCTGAAGAATTTGAAGCATGAAGATTTATACTTTCTGCTTTACTTTCTTCGCATTTGAGTAATAGGAACACCGTACTGTTAAAGGGGGTCGATGTTACACTATGGAATGAATTTCCTCATGATGCTCAACCCAAGCCTAATCCTATCAAAAGCCTCAAGTGAGGAATATGAGTGACATGAGGACTCAAACAGTTGATGGTTCCGACCGTTTCGATAACCACGCCAAATCACTGGTCTTATCCACTCCAACGGTCATATTATTTAAGGGCATTAGTGTCAAATCATGTCGGGATGCTCCCAGGCTATAAATAGCCACCCCCACAACCACTAGCGAGTTGGATGCTCCGTTAGAAACTGACACTTGTCATAAGAGCAACCCAAATTCCTCAGAGACTTCGAGAGTAATTTATCAGTGAGGAAATACACCACCCAACGAAACCACAAACCAAACCTAGTGATTGAGCATCACTGAAGAAGTTGTTCCTGTGTGGGACTAAAGCCTTTTACCTTTGAGGACCGTGCATCCTCTAGACAGTTAGGCGTCATGGTCTAGAGCTTTCCAGCAGTCAATTGTGGATCGCCGGGTGACCAAGTTTGTGAGGGTTTGGAAGTCTTCCCTGAAGACTTACCACGAGTGTTAGGCGAGGACTGTGTGTCCTTAGCTCAAGGAGAATACGGTAGGGATTGTGTGTCCCGGGACTGGGTGTCCTTTGGTTTCAATACCAAGCCGCTCCAAACCAGATGTACAACTGTCACAACAGTTGGAACTGGGTCATCAACAACTGTCTTCACTGAGAAACGGGTTCTAATTCCTCAACTCTTTACTTTCCTTGTATTGTGTGTTGATGACTTTCACTGTGACTGTTTGAAGAATTTGCTGAAGACTTTCTCTGAATTTCCTCAACCCCAAATTCTTCACGATAGTTAATCATCATCTGTATTCTACGTGCCTGCTTACTGTGCAATCTGTTTTCACATTCTTCACTCTGAAATACTGCTGTTGTGATCGTTTGCACGTCTGATCCTTTACTGTTTCCGTTGTAAGTTAGTCATCAGTGAGGAATTTCCTCAACAAGAATTTCCTCAGTGATGAAATTCTAAAAATCTCCTATTCACCCCCCTCTAGTCGATATAACGCACTTTCAGAAATGGTCATCTTGCCTGAGATCCCGCTTGGAAGAAGAATGACTCCGTGAAGCAGACGAGCCAATGTAAACGAACGGGTCCTCACTTTTCGACACCCTTGCGGAATTCTATCGAGACGAAAGAAACCGGAAACAAGAATCAACACACGATATAAACCACGGCATATGCACGACAAGATGCAATCCACATATGATGCATGATCAGCTTAATACATGCCAGTCAAGGCATGTCAATTCACAACAACCAAATACTACACATTAAGTGAAGTTCGATATGCAACGAGTTGCATATTGACGAAACTCCTCATACGAGTTATTTAGTTCTATCCCGATTAGGTACACGGCAATATTAAATGTGGTTAAACATGGCAAGAGGTGAAGCGTAATTCAACTACCTATCTAGGCATTTTAAATGAGGTCGGAAATGACATATATCATCTCTGAGATGACCTCATGCGTTATTTTACAATTTTGACCAGATCTGAACTAACACATTTAAATGGTTGTCAAACAGAAAAATAAATAGGTTCACGTGATTCTACGCATTGTTACAAGCAATTTACACATAGAGAACATCTCCAACGGAGCTACGGATCAAAAGATACAAGCACCGCAAGATATGATGGCATGAATGCAAAATGTGTGCAACAACAGTCACAAGCATTTCAAAACACACAACCAGTAAGATAATATGAAACTACACGCGATTCTAAGAAAGTTTCATGTAGGGAACGATCAAAACGGAGCAACGGTTCAACAACTACGAGCAAAACAAGAATCACTACAATCTGCCAAAATCAGCCACATAGCATTTTCTACACCCCACAACTACGAGCTACACGAATCCAATATGCTCAACCAAAGCATGAGGCGGTAGAGGGCAAGATGCCCTACGACATACAACTAATAACACCTAGCGTGGAAGCATGGATCACTAGGAAAAGAAGTCACAAAATGGCATCTCACACACTATTTCAGACTTAGTGAAACCACAGTTTATGACACTGCAGTTTTTGATCTGAAGGCATATTGACAGCAGCAAAACCATAAGCTACAGGACTCCAAATAGCATGAAAATTGATAGCATGCTAGAGAATCCTAAAGTCTACAACTAACTCCATTGCACCAACCTCAAAAGAGCTACAGATCACCACATAAACTCAAGACAAGACAACAACAAAATATAACAGAGCTCAGACTTAGAAATATTTCAGCATCTCTAAAACAACACTATTTCCTAGCAAGTAGAGAACAAGAAAATCACACCTAAACATGGATTTCTATTGAAACCAAAATTACCAGGGGCTAGACTACACATCCAAGGGCAAATCTCTAGTTGACAACTCCTTCATATCACGCACGGATTAAATCCCACAAAATAAACAAAAGGGCAACATGCAAAATATCACGCGAACTAACTTGCTCAAAAGCTAAAACTAAATACACAGTTAAATCCTATGGATTTTTCTACCCCGAAAACATATATAACATGAGGGGTTGCAACACAAGAATATCGCCACACGTATATGCGAGATAATGTCCTAACCACGGTATAGCAAACTAGCTGCAAAATCCTACATGCAAAAATACCAACGACTACTCTAAAATACAAGGCAAAAGGGTTCTTAAAACATGAGTATTTTATCTACGGAGTTTGAGCAACGCACGGAAAAATAACACGGGATGAACTCCTATTAGGACAGCATGCTAAACTAGGCATAAGGCGGTTCAAACTACTTCAAACATTTATGCCAGTTGCAAATTCGTAATCTACGCGAAATTCTACACGAGATACATAAACAACTCGCTTTGATCCGACATACGGATTAAAAACTACAGACTTTTTAATATACGTCAATTTTCTGGACTTAAATTAATTCCGAAAATCCTAAATAACCTAAACGGGCCAAACCAATCTACTCGGCCGAATCGAGCATGGGCACAACTTCCCGGTGGGGGATAGAGCAGCGGGGTCCTCACCTTGGGCCGGCTCGGTCCGGCCTGGAGAGGAGACGCCTGGCTTTGGGACGGTGGCCGACTGGGCCGAAGAGGCTCGGTCCGAGGCGATGGCGGCTGGCGGAGGCCGGCCGAAGAGCTGCTGGCGGGAGGGCGGCTTGCTCGGGCTGGGCCTGGCCGGGTGGAGGAGGCCAGCTGGGCGAGCGGGTGGCCATGCGCGGGCGGCTGGCGACCTTGCTTCGCCGAGGCGACGGCCGCAAAAGGCGAGGCGGGGAACGAGGCACCAGCGGGACTGTAGGAGGCGGCGGCCATCGGGCCTACAGCGGTGGGCTCCGGCTGGCGGCGCAGCAACTCCTGGTCACAAGAGAGCTCGCGGTTGAGCTCAGGCCACTGCCCGGGAGGAGCACGGGAGGAGCTGGGTGGTGGCGCGTCAGATGGGCTCGGCGGGCCCGGCGGCGCAGAGGAGGGAGGAAGGAGAGAGAGAGAGGTGGGATGCTAGGGTTTGCACGGAAAACGAGGCAGGGGCACGGATTTCGAGAAAGAGAGAGGATGAGGGGCTAGATTAGGCAGGTGGGGCTGTTTAAATAGGGAAGGGGCTAGGTTTAGCAGTTTTTCGTCCCGGATCCAACTGTGCGGTCGGAATCAAACAATTCCGAACGCGGGACGGGGTAACTGGCCATGTAGAGTAGGTTAGCCGGAGACGAGATGGAAACGGCACCCGGCAACATAATTTTTAAAACACCGATAAACGTGTGACAATAGACCGGATACGGTGCCGCTATGGTCGACCGTTCGGGTACCAGACGGACTCCGATTGCGGCGAAATCTGACACGCGGCCTACCTACATTAAAATAAGACCGCACGTCAAATCTCAACCCAATTAGAGAAAGTTTTAAACAGATTTTTAAAACAAGGTTTCGATGATGCCGCGGGCGCGTGCGAGTGCGGTCGGGCTCAGAACGAACAACGACGAGAACCGACAGCTATCAACGGATGCAACTTTGAAAACTGACGGCAACGGGATGCCGATGCAATGCGGATGATGTGCATGATGCATTGATGATGCGACAAATAAAAATAGACACACGACGAAAACAAAATAAAAGGGGGGGCATCTTCTGGAACATCGGTCTCGGGGTGTCACATCACAAGCCACCTAGCAGGCATGTGGGCCCCCCGTGGCTCCTCTGCCCTACCTCTTCCGCCTATAAATTCTCTAAAAATCCAAAACCACCAGAGAGAGCCATGAAAATACTTTTCCGCCACCGCAAGCCTCTGTCTCCACAAGATCCCATCTGGGGACCGTTCTGGTGCCCTGTCGGAGGGGGGATTCAGACACGGAGGGCTTCTTCATCAACACCATTGCCTCTCCGATGATGCGTGAGTAGTTCACCACACACCTTCGGGTCCATAGCAAGTAGCTAGATGGCTTCTTCTCTCTCTTGGATCTTCAATACAAAGTTCTCCATGATCTTCATGGAGATCTATCCGATGTAACTTTCTTTTGCCGTGTGTTTGTCGAGATCCGATGAATTGTGGATTTATGATCAGATTATCTATAAATATTATTCGCATCTCCTCTGATCTCTTATATGCATGATTTCGTATCCTTGTAATTCTCTTCGAGTTGTGGATTTTGTTTGGCCAACTTGATCTATAATTCTTGAATTGGGAGAAGTGCTTGGTTTTGGATTCATATCGTGTGGTGTCCTCACCTAGTGATAAAAGTGGTAGCGAGGCACGCATCATGTTGTTTCCATCAATGGTAAAAAGATGGGGTTTATATCATATTGCATGAATTTATCCCTCTACATCATGTCATCTTGCTTAAAGCGTTACTCTGTTTGTTATGAACTCAATACACTAGATGCATGCTGGATAGCGGTCGATGTGTGGAGTAATAGTAGTAGATGCAAACAGTATCGGTCTACTTGTCTCGGACGTGATGCCTATATGTATGATCATTGCCTTAGATATCATCATGACTTTGCGCGATTCTATCAATTGCGCGACAGTAATTCGTTCACACACCGTAATACTTGCTATTATGAGAGAAGCCTCTAGTGAACACTATGGCCCCCGGGTCTACTTCACATCATATTTTCAGATCTACACTTTTACTTTGTTGCACTTTACACCTTCAGTTCTCACCTTGCAAATAATCGTGAAGGGTTTAGCAACCCCTTTATAGTGTTGGGTGCAAGTTTTGTTTGTTTTTGCGCAGGTACATTGGTTCCTCATCCTGATACTCCTACTGGATTGATACCATGGTTCTCAAACTGAGGGAAATACTTATCGCTACTGTGTTGCATCACCCTTTCCTCTCCAAGTGAAAAACCAACGCAAGCTCAAGAGGTAGCAAGAAGAATTTCTGGCCCCGTTGCCGGGGAGGATCAAGTCAAGAATAGTCTCCCGTCAACATGCTAATTTCTGGCGCCGTTGCTGGGGAGGAGGATTAAGTCATGAATAGTCTCCCGTCAACGTGCCAATTTCTGGCACCGTTGCCGGGGAGTATTCAATGTGAAGCATATTCAAGTAACTATCGCAAACTCATCTCTTGCATTTACTTTATTTGCCTTTTGCCTCTTGTTTTCCTCTCCCCCACTTCTGAAAAAAAACAAAATTTACAAAATTATTTGCCTTTTTCGTTCGCCCTTTTCTTTCGCTTGCTTTCTGTTCGCTTGTGTGCTTGTCTGCTTGCTGAGTCACCATGACTGAAAACACCAAATTGTGTTACTTCTCAAATACTAATAATAATGATTTTATTAGTACTCCGATTTCTCCCGCCACTAGTGCGGAATCATATGAAATCAATGCTGCCTTGCTGAATCTTGTTATGAAAGAGCAATTTTCCGACCTTCCTAGTGAAGATGCCGCATCCCATCTTAATACCTTCATTGAGTTATGCGATATGCAAAAGAAGAAACATGTGGATAATGATGTGATTAAATTGAAGCTATTTCCGTTCTCATTACGAGATCGAGCAAAAACTTGGTTTTGATCTTTACCCAAAAATAGTATTGATTCTTGGAACAAGTGTAAAGATGCTTATATTTCCAAGTATTTTCCACCGGCAAAGATTCTCTCTCTCTCTATAATGATATCATGAATTTTAAGCAACTAGATCATGAACATGTTGCACAATCTTGGGAGAGAATGAAATTGATGATTAGAAATTGTCCTGCTCATGGCTTGAGTCTTTGGATGATTATACAAATCTTCTATGTTGGTTTGAATTTTGCTTCTAGAAATATCTTGGATTCCGTTTTCGGTGGAACTTGTCACATCCCTGGATCCCTAACTAGGGTTTAGTATTTGTGCTCATGTCTTCTTCCATTGCATTCAAGAAATTGAAACAAAATCAAAGGAAGTGGTGAAACTCAAACCAAAAACCCTAGCCACTTCTTATTCAAAGGAAATTCAAATCTTGCCAAAATCAATGAACCCAAAATGGCCTTCTTAAAAGTTCAATATTTCTGATAAATATTGAAAACAAATTATCAGGGGAGAAAACTATTTTCAAAACACCCTTGGTATTTTATTTAAATTCAGAAAGCCCCTGAATTCAAACTTAAATTTGAATTCAAAAATATTCAAGTTTTCAAAAATGTTGCAAACCTCAGGAGTAGTGGGAAATATTCCAACTACCACTCAGGGTTATTCAAACTAATTTTTGAATTGCTTTTTGAAGCCAAAATAAATAGCAATGAATATCAGCAAATAAAACAGAAACCAGAAACAGAAGAAAAAGAAAAAGAAAAAAAACCTATCCTATGCTCACGTGTAGAGGCCCAGCCCACAGGGGCAGGGTCGTCTTCTTCCTCTGCCTTCTGGCAGAGGAGAGATCGACCACGGCGGCTCCCCTCCACCTCCTGCTTCGCAGTGGCGCTCCCCGGTGCCTCGAGGATAGCGCGACAACGGGGATGAGTTCCCCGAGCACTCCCTTATCCTCTCTCTCTCCCCCCATTTCCCCTCCTCCTCTCGGTTTTCTTCCCCTCTCCTCCTGCCGCCATTAGCAGGAGCTTGAGCTCGAGCCAACCGAGCTCTCTGGCCACAGGGAAGCCTCCCCGAGTACTCCATCTTCTCCGCCTCATCGAGCTCGACACGCACGCCAACGGAATCGACCTCCCCGAGCTCTACAACGCCCTATTGTCGTCGTCTTCAACCTCCGGCCGCCGGCAAATCGACATTGGATCGCCGGCTACAGCACCTCCCCGAGCCGTCTGAGCCTCCCATCGTCTCCACCGTGAGCTCGTGCGCGTTTCCCCCCTGTTTCTCCTCTCTCTCCTGCACTCTAGCCACGAGACCGACGAGTCTGAGATCCGGCAAGCGCCTCGGCTCGTCGCCGGCGTCCTCCGACCACTCTCAGCCCCTCCTGATGCCCTTAGTGGATGAGGCCGAGCCTGGGGATCATCCCAGTGCTCTCGGCACTCAATTCCGAGCACCATAGCCAGATCTGGTGCATCTCCGGCGAAGATCCGCCGCGGATCTGGTCGCCGCCGGTCAGTGTCCGGCGGGGAATGACGTGGCCGGCCTAATCCCTGTTAGTTAGCGCTAATTAGTCACTGACAGTGGGCCCTAGCAGTGGGTCAAACCCACTTAGGGGCTTGTCAGCGCGGGATTATCTCCTGTGTCGCTGACCAGTGGCCCCCACCTGTCAGGATTGACATGACCAGGTCGGTTGACCTGCTGACGCAGTGCTGACGTAGAACTGACGCAATAAAGAGATTTTCTGATTTAAAAGAATTCCAGAAAATGCCCAAAACTTCTAAAAATCATAGGAAATAATCTGTAACTCTAATGAAAATAATTTATATATGAAAAATGATCAGAAAAAACCAAAGAATCTGATTTTGATATTTTCAAACATGTTTGAAAATTTAAACATCACCAAATAGATAAAATGATGAATAGGATAACCTTATTAAATAATTTAGAGTTGGAATTTAAAATCCATCCGAATTCCACTTCAACTATTATGACCAAACAATAATCAAGAACAATCAGCACCTCAAAATACCATCTTCATGGATGCTAAAACAAGATTACCTGAGCATCAGATCGAATCAATTAAAAGGGTATTTGAAAATACCTTGTTTGAAGTGATATTTGAATCTTGATTCAAATCAACTTCAACTTAAGAAATGGTAGCTACATTAGCCTACCATCTTTCATTTCCATGCCATGCTCATGCATCATCTTGTTGCATATGATTGTTATTGATTGATGTTGTTTTTACCGGTAGGCCCCGCTCCTCCGGATTCCACCGAATATCCGACTGACGGATATTATCCCTCTGCTGAGCAACAAGGCATGCAACCATTTTGATCATGCCGATAAATCCCATGTTCTCGCTCCTGCACTTAATTATTGCATTAGGATCAAATGCTTCAAATGCTTTTGCCACGTTAGTTGAACCCACTTCCTTTGCATGACCTGTCCTTGTCATAGTAAATAGCTGAACCTCGCAACCTAGCATACCTGGTAGATGCTTGAGCCATGATGTGCCTTATCCTGCTATGCATGCTATGCTTAGAGTTGTGTATGGTCTGTCATATGGGTGATGAACAGAACTGTGAGAATGTGTTCAGTAAGTAAAGGTTGTGTGGTTGAACCTGATTTGGTAAAGGTACCGGTGAAAGGCTATGTAGGAGTACATGGAGGGTTGTTTCATTGGAACCGTCCTTAGGAACTGATTTCCGTGTATGTAATCCAAGACTAGATACTACCACACGTTGGGATACTTAATTGACCCTCTTGACTTATTAATCGCTTAGTACTCGGTCCAGGAGTTGCAAGTAGTTTCTGGTGTTTATAGTCATGCTGGAGGCCGTGCGTAGCGCTGACCTTAGAGGTGGGCTATGATGCGATAGGCACTGGCACGGTGTACCAAGTGGCACCCGGATGGTGGGCTTGGGAACCCTGTGCACATCGTTTGGGGCCGTGGCGGAAACATCGGCCGAACTTCCGTGCGGGTTACCCTCAGATAGGCGATAGACCTGGACTAAGTATTAACATGGTTAACGGTCGTGGCCGACTCCCTCGCTGGGCTTCCGCTTGAAGGTTGACGAGGTGCATGACGTGCACATGGTGATAAGTGGCGAGAGCGTGTGTGAAGAAGTACACCCCTGCAGGGTTATGATCTATTCGAATAGCCGCGTCCATGGATATGCACTACTTGGAAACATATGTTGTTCATAGATAACTATAATGGCAACTCATAAAATTGTCAAGATAAGCGTGAGTGTCGTGGACGGCATTTTCGTAGGTAGACGGAATGATTCCACGATGGAGTATTCTTGTGGTGTTAGTGGACTCGTGTGCGAGAAACATAGTTGTCAAAACTATTTAAAAATGCAAGTTGTCTAGCCAAGAGTCAAATGATGGCTTTCCGCATGAAACCCCACAACTCCTTGATGATACATTGCATGAGTAGATAGATTTCCTAAAGTCTTGCTGAGTACTTTTGTACTCACGTTTGCTTAATAATTGTTGCAAAGGTTTTAAACGACCCTAATGGAGGGTTCTACCTAGACATCGACGACGACGAGTAGCTGGTATCCCAGCTACGATCTGGCCCTAGGATGGGTCTGTAGATAGTGAGGCCATGTGCCTTTATCTTTCCATCTGTCTGTACTCAGACAATTTTACTCTTCCGCTGGTTTGTAAGACTTGTGTGTATGAATTATGATGATGGGTCGTGAGGCCCCTATCTGTGTAATATTATGTGTGAGGCTCCTCCGAGCCTTCTAAATAAAGTTTCTATGTTTATGGTTATGTTGTGATGCCATCGATGTATCTATACATATCGGTATGCCATGCGTACGTGTGTTGTACTTGATATGTATGGGGTTCGAATACCTAGTCGTATGCCTTAGTAGCACTCCCTATGGGGAAATGCCCTTTGTGATTCCATCGAGCCATGGTAGTTCGCTACTGCTCCGGACACATTGGTTGACCGCCATGTGTCCTTCTTAGCTGTTGTGTTTGTCCCTTTGGGAAATGTCACGCGTATGTAATGGAGTCCTTGTAGCTTGCTATGACTCGTCTACATTTGTTGATGACCGACACCTGCTTTGTTGGGTCATGTATGCCTGTCCCTGTACGGAACTACCGCCTTAGCTTATGACTAGACATGTCGATCCGAGTTCTTTGACATTGGATTGCTAGCGACACAATTGCATACGTGAGTCAAAAAGCGCAAACGGTCCCGGCTAAGGTAAGGCTGCAGCCGTGGGGTTAACCATGCGTGAGACCGCAAAGAGATGCGATGTGTTACAGGCTGGATTCCTATGGCTTAGGATCGGGGTCCCGACAGAACTTTCATGGAAATCACACTAGGAGAAGCCACAAAACTCCTAGATAATATCATGACAAACTATTCTCAATGGCACACTGAAAGGTCACCTACTAGTAAAAAAGTGCATGCTATAGAAGAAATTAACTCTTTGAGTGCTAAGATGGATGAGTTAAAGAAATTGTTTGCTAGTAACGGTGCTCCTCTAGATCCAAATGATATGCCTTTGTCTTCCTTGATTCAGAATAGCAATGAAAGCTTGGATGTTAATTTTGATGGTAGGAATAATTTTGGCAACAACAATGCTTATAGAGGTAACTTTATTCCTAGGCCTTTTCCTAGTAATCCCTCTAATAACTTTGGCAATTCCTACAACAATGCTCATGGAAATTACAATAAATTACCCTCTCATCTTGAGAGTAATATTAAAGAGTTTCTCAACTCGCAAAATATTTTCAATGCGTCCATAGAAGAAAAACTACTCAAAATTGATGACTTGGCTAGGACCGTTGATAGGATGTCTCTTGATATTGATGCTTTGAAATTGAGATGTGCTCCGCCCAAGATTAATATGGATGAAACTTTGAAAGCTATGCGTGTTTCCATGATTGAGAGTAAAGAAAGAACCGCCCAAAATCGTGCTAGACATGAATGGCTTAAAAAGGCGTGTTCTCGTGATGAGAATCACGAAGATCTTAAAGTGCTTGGTGTGACTCCTATTGAATCCTTGTTTTCTAATGTCAATCCTAATGATGATGGGGCTAGACATGAATCCACTTTGGTTGAGAAACGCCCCAATGATTCGGAGTCTATTTATCTTGATGCGAAAAGCACTGAAAGTGGAGTAGATGATATAAAAACTTTGAGTAGTAATGAAATTTCTACTTTGGATTTCAAGGAATTCAATTATGATAGTTGCTCTTTGATTGAATGTATTTCCTTGATGCAATCCATGCTAAACTCTCCACATGCTTATATCCAAAATAAGGCCTTTACCGATCATATCGTTGATGCTATGATGAAATCTATTGAAGAGAAACTTGAGTTGGAGATATCTATTCCTAGAAAACTTCATGATGAGTGGGAACCTACTATCAAAATCAAGATTAAAAACTATGAATGCAATGCTTTGTGTGATTTGGGTGCTAGTGTTTCCGCTATTCCAAAGTCTTTATGTGATGTTCTAGGCTTCAATGACATTGATGAGTGCTCTCTTAATTTGCATCTTGCAGATTCTACTGTTAAGAAACCTATGGGAAGGATCGATGATGTTCTTATTATTGCAAATAGGAACTATGTACCCATAGATTTCATTGTGCTTGATATTGATTGCAATCCGACATGTCCCATCATTCTTCGTAGACCTTTCCTTAGGACTATTGGTGTTGTCATCGATATGAAGGAAGGGAATATTATATTTCAATTTCCATTAAATAAGGGCATGTAACACTTTTCTAGAAAGAAAATAAGATTGCCTTATGAACCCATGATGAGGGCTACTTATGGTTTGAGCACCAAAGACGACGATACTTGATTCTATCGCCTTATGCCTAGCTAAGGGCGTTAAACAATAGCGCTTGTTGGGAGGCAACCCAATGAATTTATTTTTGCTTTTTTTTCTTTCTATTTTGTTGTGTCCACACCATCATAATTCTGTCATGATTGTGTTTTTTGTGTTTCTTTTTGTGTTTGTGCCAAGTAAAACCTTTATGATTAGTTTTGGTGATGGTTGTTTGATCATGCTGAAAAAGACAGAAACTTTGTGCTCACAAAATTATTTTTAATTCCATTATTTTTAGTTCCTCTCCAGAAAGAGCTTTTGAGTAGATTCCTTTTTTGATGGTTGATATGCAAATTTCCCTAATTGTCATAATTTTTCAGAATTTTTGGGATAATAGAAGTATACGAAGTATAGAGATTGCTACAGACTGGTCTGTTTTTGACAGATTCTGTTTTTGTTGTGTTGATTGCTTATTTTGATGAAACTATGGATATTATCGTGGGTACTAGCCATGGAAAAGTGAGAATACAGTAATCTAACATCAATCTAAATAGAAATAAAGTTTACTACAGTACCTAAAGAGTTGGTAGTTTGTTTTCTTATGCTAATGATATCACGAGTTTCTGTTTAAGTTTTGTGTTGTGAAGTTTTCAAGTTTTGGGTGATGTTCTCATGGACAATGGGATAAAGAGTGGAAAGAGCTAAAGCTTGGGGATGCCCAAGGCATCCCAAGCCAAATTCAAGGACACCAAAAAGCCTAAGCTTGGAGATGCCCCGGGAAGGCATCCCCTCTTTCGTCTTCAATCCATCGGTAACATTACTTGGAGCTATATTTTTATTCACCACATGATATGTGTTTTGCTTGGAGCGTCGTGTATTATAGGAGTCTTTTATTTTTGTTTTGTCACAATCATCCTTTCTGCACACCTTTTTGAGAGGGACATGCACTCATCGTGAATTTGCTAGAATACTCATTGAGCTTCACTTATATCTTTTGAGTTCGCCAATTTAGCTCGCATGTGCTTCACTTATATCTTTTGAGCTAGATAATTTTGCTCTAGTGCTTCACTTAAATCTTTGTAGAGCACGGCGGTGTCATATTTTGTAGAAATAAAAACTCTCGATCTTCACTTATATCTTTTTGAGAGTGCTCTCTCTCAGTAACTTGGTAATTGGCGTGTGCTATGAAAGTAGTCCTAAAGATGATAGGCATCCAAAGAGGATATAAGAAAAACTTCCATATTCAAGTTCATTGATTAGTAAGAGAAGTTTGATTCCTAACAATTAAGTTTTGAGATATGGATTTGGTAATATTAGAGTTACGTTAGTAGGGTGTTGTGAATCTAGAAATACTTGTGTTGAAGTTAGTGATTCCCGTAGCATGCACGTATGGTGAACCGCTATGTTAGGAAGTCGGAGCGTAATTGATTTATTGATTGTCATCATTTGTGTGGCGGTCGGGATCGTGTGATGGTTAACACCTACTAACCCTTCCCCTAGGAGTATGCGTTTAGCACTTTGTTTCGATTACTAATAAAACTTTCGCAATAAGTATATGAGTTCTTCATGACTAATGTGAGTCCATGGTATAGATGCACTTGCACCTTCCACCATTGCTAGCCTCTCTAGTGCCGCGCAACTTTCGCCGGTGCACAAACCCACCATATACCTTCCTCAAAACAGCCACCATACATACCTATTATGGAATTTTCATAGCCATTCCGAGATATATTTCCATGCAACCCCCACCGTGTTGGGGAACGTCACATGGGAAACAAAAATTTTCCTACGCGCACGAAGACCTATCATGGTGATGTCCATCTACGAGAGGGGATATTCGATCTACGTACCCTTGTATACCGCACAGCAGAAGCGTTAGTGAACGCGGTTGATGTAGTGGAACGTCCTCACGTCCCTCGATCCGCCCCGCGAACCGTCCCGTGATCAGTCCCACGATCTAGTGCCGAACGGACGGCACCTCCGCGTTCAGCACACGTACAGCTCGACGATGATTTCGGCCTTCTTGATCCAGCAAGAGAGACGGAGAGGTAGATGAGTTCTCCGGCAGCATGACGGCGCTCCGGAGGTTGGTGGTGATCTTATCTCGGCAGGGCTCCGCCCGAGCTCCGCAGAAACGCGATCTAGAGGTAAAACCGTGGAGATATGTGGTCGGGCTGCCGTGGCAAAGTTGTCTCAAATCGGCCCTAAAACCTCCGTATATATAGGGGGAAGAGGGGGAGCCTCGCCTTGGGGTCCAAGGACCCCCAAGGGGTTCGGCCGAGCCAAGGGGGGGAGTCCTCCCCTTCCAAACCGAATCCAACTAGGTTTGGAAGGAGGAGTCCTTCCCCCTTTTCCCACCTCCTCTTTTTTTTCTCTTTGGTTTTCTTCCTATGGCGCATAGGGCCTTCTTGGGCTGTCCCACCAGCCCACTAAGGGCTGGTGTGCCACCCCCAAGGCCTATGGGCTTCCCCGGGGTGGGTTGCCCCCCCCCCCTCGATGAACACCCGGAACCCATTCGTCATTCCCGATACATTCACGGTAACTCCAAAAACCTTTGTTTCCGGACCATTCCACAAACCCTCGTAACGTCCGTGATCTCATCCGGGACTCCGAACAACATTCGGTAACCAACCATATAACTCAAATACGCATAAAACAACGTCGAACCTTAAGAGTGCAGACCCTGCGGGTTCGAGAACTATGTAGACATGACCCGACTGACTCCTCGGTCAATATCCAATAGCGGGACCTGGATGCCCATATTGGATCCTACATATTCTACGAAGAACTTATCGTTTGAACCTCAGTGCCAAGGATTCATATAATCTCGTATGTCATTCCCTTTGTCCTTCGGTATGTTACTTGCCCGAGATTCGATCGTCAGTATCCGCATACCTATTTCAATCTTGTTTACCGGCAAGTCTCTTTACTCGTTCCGTAATACAAGATCCCGCAACTTACACTAAGTCACATTGCTTGCAAGGCTTGTGTGTGATGTTGTATTACCGAGTGGGCCCCGAGATACCTCTCCGTCACACGGAGTGACAAATCCCAGTCTCGATCCATACTAACTCAACTAACACCTTCGGAGATACCTGTAGAGGATCTTTATAGTCACCCAGTTACGTTGCGACGTTTGATACACACAAAGCATTCCTCCGGTGTTAGTGAGTTATATGATCTCATGGTCATAGGAACAAATACTTGACACGCAGAAAACAGTAGCAACAAAATGACACGATCAACATGCTACGTCTATTAGTTTGGGTCTAGTCCATCACGTGATTCTCCTAATGACGTGATCCAGTTATCAAGCAACAACACCTTGTTCATAATCAGAAGACCGTGACTATCTTTGATCAACTGGCTAGCCAACTAGAGGCTTGCTAGGGACAGTGTTTTGTCTATGTATCCACACATGTATACAAGTCTTCATTCAATACAATTATAGCATGGATAATAAACGATTATCATGAACTAAGAAATATAATAATAACTAATTTATTATTGCCTCTAGGGCATATTTCCAACACACCGTTCCGTCTCATGACTTGTGCCATCACTTTCATATTGCCTTTGCATGATCATAAGATAGCTAGCGAGATGTTTCAACGGCATACACTAAGCTAGATCGTTGCAGATCTCGGTAAACTGCAGGAGGCATTTCCTATAGAGTCATCATTGTTCTAAGTATTGAGTTGTGAGTAAATAAAAGTGTGATGATCATCATTATTAGAGCATTGTCCCATGTGAGGAAATAAAAAAAAGAGGCCAAAGATGCCCACCAAAAAAATGAAAAGAGGCCAAAGAGCCCAAACAAAAAAAGAGAGGAAAAGAGAGAAGGGACAATGCTACTATATTTTTCCACACTTGTGTTTCAAAATAGCACCATGTTCTTCATGATGGAGAGTCTCTTGTTTTGACACTTCCATATACTAGTGGGAATTTTCATTATATAAGTTGGCTTGTATATTCCAATGATGGGCTTCCTCAAAATTGCCCTAGGTCTTCGTGAGCAAGCAAGTTGGGTGCACACCCACTAGTTTTCCTTTTGAGCGTTCACACACTTATAGCTCTCGTGCATCCATTGCATGGCAATCCCTACTCATTCACATTGATATCTATTGATGGGCATCTCCATAGCCCATTAATACGCCAAGCCAATGTGACCATCTCCTCCTTTTTGCCTCACTACCTCCACCACACTCTATTCCACCTATAGTGCTATATCCATGGCTCACGCTAATGTATTGCGTGAGAGTTGAAAAAGTTTAAAGAAAGTAAGAGTGCGAAAACAATTACTTGGCCAATACCGGGGTTGTGCATGATTTAAATTCGTTGTGTGGGGATGATGGAGCATAGCCAGACTATATGATTTTGTAGGGATAACTTTCTTTGGCCTTGTTATTTCAAAAGTTCATGATTACTTTGCTAGTTTGCTTGAAGTATTATTGTTTTCATGACAATAGTAAACTATTGTTGTTGAATCTTACGGATCTGAACAATCATGCCACAAGAAAGAAGTTACAAAGGACAAATATGTTAGGTAGCATTCCACATCAAAAATTCATTCTTTATCACTTCCCTACTCGAGGACGAGCAGGAGTTAAGCTTGGGGATGCTTGATACGTCTCCAACGTATCTATAATTTTTCATGGTTCCATGCTATTATTTTCTCAACTTTGAATGTTTTGTATGCATGAATATGCTATTTTATATCTTTTTTGGGACTAACCTATTAACTCAGTGCCAAGTGCCAGTTTCTGTTTTTTCCGTGTTTTTGACCTTTTTCAAAGGAGAATATTAAACAGAGTCCAAACGGAATAAAACCTGCAGAATGATTTTTTCCATAACAGAAGATACGCAGGAGACTTGAGAACCAAGGCACGGGACCTCGGGGGAGGTCACAAGCCCCCTAGCCTTGGCCTGGGGGGCCTAGTAGGCTTGTGGGCCCCCCGTGGCTCTCTTCCCTACCTCTTCCACCTATAAATTATCTAAAAATCCAAAACCACCAGAGAGAGCCACGAAAATACTTTTCCGCCGACGCAAGCTTCTGTCTCCACAAGATCCCATCTGGGGACCGTTCTCGTGCCCTGCCGAAGGGAGGATTCGCACACGGACGGCTTCTTCATCAACACCATTGCCTCTCCGAAGATGCGTGAGTAGCTCACCACAGACCTTGGGGTCCATAACTAGTAGCTAGATGGCTTCTTCTCTCTCTTGGATCTTCAATACAAAGTTCTCCATGATCTTCATGGAGATCTATCCGATGTAACTTTCTTTTGCGGCGTGTTTGTCGAGATCCGATGAATTGTGGATTTATGATCAGATTATCTATGAATATTATTTGAGTCTCCTTGATCTCTTATATGCATGATTTCGTATCCTTGTAATTCTCTTCGAGTTGTGGGTTTCGTTTGGCCAACTTGATCTATAATTCTTGCATTGGGAGAAGTGCTTGGTTTTGGGTTCATACCGTGTGGTGTCCTGACCTAGTGACAGAAGGGGTAGCGAGGCACGCATCGTGTTGTTGCCATCAAGGGTAAAAAGATGGGGTTTATATCATATTGCATGAATTTATCCCTCTACATCATGCCATCTTGCTTAAAGCGTTACTCTGTTTGTTATGAACTCAATACACTAGATGCATGCTAGATAGCGGTTGATGTGTGGAGTAATAGTAGTAGATGCAGACAGTATCGATCTACTTGTCTCGGACGTGATGCCTATATGTATGATCATTGTCTTAGATATCATCATGACTTTGCGCGATTCTATCAATTGCTCGACAGTAATTCGTTCAGCCACCGTAATACTTGCTATCATGAGAGAAGCCTCTAGTGAACACTATGGCCCCCGGGTCTACTTCACATCATATTTTCAGATCTACACTTTTACTTTGTTGCACTTTCCACCTTCAGCTCTCACCTTGCAAATAATCGTGAAGGGATTGACAACCCCTTTATAGCGTTGGGTGCAAGTTTTTTTGTTTTTGCGCAGGTACATTGGTTCCTGATCTTGATACTCCTACTAGATCGATACCTTGGTTCTCAAACTGAGGGAAATACTTATTGCTATTGTGCTACATCACCTTTTCCTCTTCAAGGGAAAAACTAACGCAAGCTCAAGAGGTAGCAGAAGCCTAGTCCCCGGATGAAGTGGGGGACGAACACCACCCGCTCACCAGGCCTTGTTGTAGGTACCATGTGGCCCCTTTCTGATGCTCGTTGGGTGGTATTTGTCGCAAGGTAGCCACATCGCTTCTACTCCTGAATGTTCCCGTCAGACACACCGGAGGTCTCCCACTTTTTCTTGAGAGCCCAAGCCGGCCATCACGGAGCTTGGAGAGGAGGGCGGATGGAAAGGGTGGGAGGTGAAATGGATCTGGGCGCTCGAGCTTGGAAGAGAGGGGAGTCGAGTTTGGAATGCCTGTTGTGGGCTTTGGAATCTTTTCCCTTTTTATGGGGGGGAGGGGGTGTATATACCCAAGGGTTTCCGCTTACTATGTCGTTGCCTCCGCCACTTCCCGAAATGATGCATCGTTGAGTGCGTGTGGGCTGTCCCGGTTCGTTATTCGAATCCCCTTAAATACGGGGCACGATCTGCTTGTTGATAGAACGTGCCCCGGGGAAGTGTCCTCGAGCTGCGGTTCAAGTTTTTCTCATTATTAGTTATCACAACTTCTCATCAGAAGAATTGTCAGATAAATGACTGTTCACCTATGGGCCTTTAAGCCTTTGGACTTGATAAATGCCTGTTTTAAAAGAACATGATGTCATCAAGGCGACTAAATCGATACCAGCCGATCAAAGAGGAACTCGTCGTGCAAGGCAATTATTCCAAGTGTTCGGCTATCGAAGACCGTACACATCGGCGTTGAAGGCCAGTTCGGGGGCTACTCAGGGAGTTCTGGATTAAGGGGTCCTCGGGCGGTCGGGTTATCCCTTATGGGCCGACCATATGGGCTGCGTCATTGAAGACCAGATTGACTGACGACTTCGCAATCAAGATGGAAAGCTCCAAAGACTAGACGTGCACTCCAAGTCAATAGGACCAGTTCGGCCCATCTATCCCCGGCTAAGGTCGGTAATATGTAACCCTAGGAGCCCTCGTGTCTATATAAACTAGAGGTTCTTATGCATATAGGCAAGTTATCTCATCTAGGGTTAGCTCATACGACCTCGAGGTAGATCAATTCTGTAATCATCATTCCACATCAATACAATCAAGCGAGACATAGGGTTTTACCTCCTCGGGAGGGCCCGGACCTAGGTAAATACTGTCTCCCCTCTCTCCTGCAACCGATCGATCCAAGATCCACTGTAGAGGACCCCCCCCCCCCTACCCGAGATCTGCCGGTTCTGGTGCCGACACCCCCTCCACCTCCACCTTGATGTTGTAGCCTTCATGATTGAACCAGACCTGCACAAAACCATCTAACTTGCCCGACGCCTTGCATCCGAATTTCATCCTCATTGGCCCCAACCGGATGAGGGAGAGGTCGTCCACCACGATTGGCATGCCCAGCATCTTCAAGCCCTCCATCGGCCGCTCAACGCATCGGTGTTTCTTGGGAAGGTCATGGAGGCGGACCCAAATCTCCGGCATTGAGAGAGGCACCACCTCCTCACGAATGGTGTCGCGCATCTTGATAGTGATGTCATTGAGAGGCAGGAAAAGCTTGCCGCTGGACTTGGCCATGTAAAGCAGAACTGCCAGGGAGAAGACCATAGAAAAGTCGTCATCGCCCACTTGTGAGATCTGCCAATCCCAGTCGCTCGCCACGATATGCTTCAGCTCATGCTTGAGCATGCGGAGGGTGAGCTTGCACCGGTCCATAGATAGGATCGCCCCGTTGACTGCCTTCAGATCATAGCCCTCCTCACCGTCTTCTTCTTCAAACTCCATGCAGAAAAACCCTTCACTAGGAATAGCCCTCCTGCTTGCAGATCACACAGAGGGGTGGACTTTCACTGAGCTTGGAAATGACCCATCTGCCCACACTTGAAACACTCCCACCCATTCCCATCCTCCACTATAATGGGCTCCGCCCCCGAGCCTCTGGGAGCATCTAGCAGCGCTAGCGCCAGAGCCTTAGTCGACGAACGAGGCTTCTTTGCCAGGAGGTCGCGATGGCCCACCGTAGAGGGGGTGCACTGGACACTTGCGCTCAAGGTGCCGATGCTGCTTGCTTTGCATCTTCTTCTTCTTGCGCTCCTACTGGTGCAACCACCAAGGCGGAGGGGGACTCCAATCCGCCTCCCACCATTAGGCACCCCGAGCCTGCCGGAAGTCTCCTCCGTCACTGCACCCAGCCGACCGTGTCTCCTGCTCCCACTTGGCCTTCTCGCGCAGGTCCCACTCCCTTTGCCGCTCTGCCTCCGGATCCTCGGGCTTCAAGGGCCTCTTATCAGCCTTGCAGTCGCCCATGGCCGTCACCGCCACGAAGGAGAGGGACAGGGGTGTGGGAGGTGGAGTGTGAAAGAGATCATGGGAAGATGTGGTAAAGCGGCACACCTCACTATCTGAAGCCACAAACCCTAGCGAGGGGTCGCGCAGTCCCTTCCGCAACGAGATAAAGTGCGCCCCTTGGGCCCCCGCATAGGCCGAGGCGCACGTGTTGGCTATTGGGCTGACATGGCCCCTGCCCCGCCCATCAGCAAAGCTAGGCCGCCGCTCCCTGATGACACCGAACTAGGCAAGGGGCCTGTGGACACGTTGGCCCCCGAGGCCGGCTCAGGCCTATCAGCCAATCCCGGTTCCGGCACATGCAGTAGGGGAAGCCTCTCGTGCACCATGCCCAACCCTAGCCCTGACGACGCGGCCGCCGCCATCGTGGTTGCCCTCCGCTCTAGGGAGGGACGTGAAGGGAGCGCCGACCACTCCTCAGGTGCCACCTTGATGGAGACCGCATACCCCACCGGGGCAGGAGGCGCCAGTCACGTGATACGTCTCCAACGTATCTATAATTTTAGATGGTTTCATGCTATTATCTTATCAAACTTTGGATGTTTTGCATGCCTTTTATTTATTTTCTGGGACTAACTTATTAACTCAGTGCCAAGTGCCAGTTCCTGTTTTTCCATGTTTTTGACCCCTTTCAGAGGAGATTTTGAAACGGAGTCCAAACGGAAGAAAATCCCCGAAAAGATATTTTCTGGAACAGAAGAAGATCGGAGGACTTGGGAGCCAAGCCAGAAGAGCCCCAGGGGCCACACAAGCCCCCACCCCGCGGCTAGGGGGGCGCGCCATCCAAGCTTATGGGCCCCCTGGAGGTCCCCTGACCTAGATCTTGCGCCTATATATTCCCAAATATTCCCAAAAAAATCAAGAGACGATCGCATTTACTTTTCCGCCACCGCAAGCTTCTGTCTCCGCAAGATCCCATATGGGGCACGTCCTGGTGCCCTTCCAGAAGGGGGATTCAGATATGAAGGGCTTCTTCATCAACACCATGACCTCTCCGATGATGCGTGAGTAGTTCACCATAGACCTACGGGTCCATAGCTAGTAACTAGATGGCTTCTTCCCTCTCTTGGATCTTCAATACAAAGTTCTCCATGATCTTCATGGAGATCTATCCGATGTAATCTTCTTTTGCAGTGTGTTTGTCGAGATCTGATGAATTGTGGATTTATGATCAGATTATCTATGAATCTTATTTGAGTTTCTTCTGATCTCTCTTATGCATGATTTCATATCCTTGTAATTCTCTTCGAGTTGTGGGTTTTGTTTGGCCAACTAGATCTATGATTCTTGCAATGGGAGAAGTGCTTGGTTTTGGGTTCATACCGTGCGGTGACCTCACCCAGTGACAGAAGCGGTAGCGAGGCACGTATCGTGTTGTTGACATCAAGGGTAAAAAGATGGGGTTTTCATCATTGGTTTGAGATTATCCCTCTACATCATGTCATCTTGCTTAAAGCGTTACTCTGTTCGTCATGAACTCAATACACTAGAGGCATGCTGGATAGCGGTCGATGTGTGGAGTAATAGTAGTAGATGCAGAAAGTATCGGTCTACTTGTCTCGGACATGATGCCTATATGCTAGATCATTGCCTTAGATATCGTCATGACTTTGCGCGGTTATATCAATTGCTCGACACTAATTTGCTCACCCACCGTGATATTTGCTATTATGAGAGAAGCCTCTAGTGAACACTATGGCCCCCAGGGTCTACTCCACACCATATTTTCAGCCTTACACTTTTTACTTCGTTGCTCTTTCCTCCTTCAGATCTCACTTTGCAAGCAATCTTGAAGGGATTGACAACCCCATTGAAGCGTTGGGTGCAAGGTTGTTTGTGTTTGCGCAAGTACTTTGGACTTGACGAGGCCCTCTTTCTGGATTGACACCTTGGTTCTCAAACTGAGGGAAATACTTACTGCTCCTGTGTTGCATCACCCTTTCCTCTTCAAGGGAAAAACCGACGCAAACCAGAGAAGTAACAAGAAGAATTCCTACGCGCCAGGGAAGGACTTTTGTTGCCGCAGCAGAAGAATTTCTGGCGCCGTTTCCGGGAGGAAGATCAAGTCAAGAACTCATCCAAGTAGGTGTCGCACACTCATCTCTTGCATTTACTTTGTTTTTCAGTTGCCTCTCGTTTTCCTCTCCCCCACTTCACCAATTTGCCCTTTTCGTTTGCCTTTTTCGTTTGCCTTTTTTCGTTTGCCTTTTTCGTTCGCCCTTTTCTCTCGCTTGCTTTCTGTTCGCTTGTGTGCCATGTGCCTTCAATATGCTTGCATCTTCGCTTGCTGAAAATCTAGTGATATGGATCCTCATCCACTTGCTAATCTCTTTAAGAGATCCAATTATGTTGATCCAATTTCTAGTGAGTTGAGTGCACTTGACTATCTTTATGGAGTTTTGCTTGAGATGCGTGAATCTGAAAATTGTGAGGAAGAAATTTATGAAGTAATTCATGAGGGCTCCTTGAATGAAAAGCATGATTGCAATGGTTTCACTATAAATCCTATTAGTGTCAATCATGCTAAAAATATGCAAAACCCTAAGCTTGGGGATGCTAGTTTTGCTATGCCCCCTACTTGTTGCAATGACCATGATTGGGGTGATGATTTTTCTTATGATCTTGACAATTTGTTTAAGCCTCATGATGAGTATGATATTTGCAACAATATTGAAAGTGGGATTGGAGAAGTCATGACTTTATTTGATGACAATCCCACTATTTTTGAAGAGCGTCAACTTTGCATGCATGTGGATCATGAAAAGAATATCCTATGTGATAGTTACATTGTTGAATTGGACTATGATCCCACATGTAATTATTATGAGAGAGGAAAATAAGGTGGTAGAAACTTTCATAACACTAAATCACCTCTCGTTATGTTGAGATTGCTCTTGTCTCTTTTTTCTTCCTTGCATATGGCAACTATTGGTTGTCTTGACAATCTGTTTTCCTATAAAATGCCTATGCATAGGAAGTATGTTAGACTTAGATGTGATTTTCACATGCTTTATGATGCTCTCGTTGTGCTTCAATTCTTGTCTTTTGTGTGAGCATCATTGAATTATCAATGCCTAGCTAAGGGCGTTAAACAATAGCGCTTGTTGGGAGGCAACCCAATGAATTTATCCTTTTCTTTCTGTTTTGTTACGTCCACACTCTGTTGTGATTGTGTTTTTTGTGTTTCTTTTTGTGTTTGAGCCAAGAAAAACCTTTATGACTAATCTTGGTAATGGTTGTTTGATCCTGCTGGAAAAAGACAGAAACTTTTCGCTCACGAGATGATTTTTCATTTTTATTCAGAAAGAGCTTTTCAGTTGATTCTTTTTGCTTCTGATTTATATGTTTTTTCCCTAGACCTTCGTAATTGTTCAGATTTTTTGAGGTACCAGAAGTATACGAAGTATACAGATTGCTACAGATTGGTCTGTTGTTGACAGATTCTGTTTTTGTCGAGTTGGTTGCTTGTTTTGATGAAACTATGGTTAGTATCGGGGGGGGGGGGGTACTAGCCATGGAAAAGTGAGAATACAGTAGCCCATCATCAATATAGATGGAATTCAAGTTTGATACTGTACCAAAAGAAGTGGTAGTTTGTTTTCTTGTACTAATGTTATCACAAGTTTCTGTTTAAGTTTTGTGTTGTGAAGTTTTCAAGTTTTGGGTGACGTTCTCATGGACAAAGAGATAAGGAGTGGAAAGAGCTCAAGCTTGGGGATTCCCAAGGCACCCCAAGCCAAATTCAAGGACACCAAAAAATCCTAAGCTTGGGGATGCCCCGGGAAGGCATCCCCTCTTTCGTCTTCAATCCATCGGTAACATTACTTGGAGCTATATTTTTATTCACCACATTATATGTGTTTTGCTTGGAGCGTCTTGTATCTTAGGAGTCTTTCCTTTTTGTTGTGTCACAATAATCTTTGCTGCACACCTTTTTGAGAGAGAGAGACATGCACTCATCGTGATTTTGCTAGAATGCTCATAGTGCTTCACTTATATCTTTTGAGCTAGATACGTTTGCTCTAGTGCTTCACTTATATCTTTAGAGCACGGCGGTGCATGATTGGTAGTTGGCTGATGCTATGAAAGTAGGCCCAAATGTGCTAGGTACCCAAAGAGGATGCAAAAACCTCCATCTTCATGTGCATTGAATAGAAAGAGAAGTTTTGATTCCTCTCAATTAGTTTTGGGACGTGGATTCGGTAATATTGGGAGTTATGTTAGTAGGGTGTTGTGAATCTAGAAATACTTGTGTTGGAGTTAGTGATTCTCGTAGCATGCACGTATGGTGAACTGCTATGTTAGGAAGTCGGAGCATAATTGATTTATTGATTGTCATCCTTTGTGTTGAGGTCGGGATCGCGCGATGGTTAGCACCTACCAACCCTTCCCCTCGGAGTATGCGTTTAGCACTTTGTTTCGATTACTAATAAAAACTTTCGCAATAAGTATGTGAGTTCTTCATGACTAATGTGAGCCCATGGTATAGATGCACTTTCACCCACCATTGCTAGCCTCTCTAGTGCCGCGCAATTCCCGTCGGTGCACAAACTCACCAAATTCCTTCCTCAAAACAGCCACCATACCTACCTACTATGGCATTTACATAGCCATTCCGAGATATATTGCCATGCAACTCCCATCGTTCCGTCTCATGACTTGTGCCGTCACTCTCATATTGCCATTGCATGATCATACTAGATCGTTGCACATCCCGGTACACTGCCGGAGGCATTTCCTATGGAGTCATCATCATTGTGATCTTTGAGCTGTGAGTAAATAAAAGTGTGATGATCATCATTATTATTGCATTGTCCCATGTGAGGAAAAAAAAGAGGCCAAAGAGCCCAAAAACAAAAAAAAAGAGATAAAAGAAAAAAAGAGGCCTAAGAGCCCAAATAAAAAAATGAGAGAAAAAGAGAGAAGGGACAATGCTACTATCTTTTTCCATACTTGTGCTTCATGTTAGCACCATGTTCTTCATGATTGAGAGCTTCTTGCTTCGTCACTACCATATGCTAGTGGGAATCTTCGTTTTATAACTTGGCTTCTATATTCCAATGATGGGCTTCCTCAAAATTTCCTTAGGTCTTCGTGAGCAAGCAAGTTGGATGCAAACCCACTAGTTTTTCTCTTGAGCTTTCACATACTTTTAGCTCTAGTGCATCTCTTGTATGGCAATCCCTACTCATTCACATTGATATCTATTAATGGGCATCTCCATAGCCTATTGATATGTCGAGGTAGTGTGACCATCTCCTCCTTTTTGTCTCACAACCACCACCATACTCTATTCCACCTATAGTGCTATATCCATGGCTCGCGCTCATGTATTGCGTGATAGTTATAATTTTTTTGAGAAAGTAAGAGTGCGAAAACAATTACTTGGCCAATTCCGGGGTTGTGCATGATTAACATTAGTTGTGTGAGGATGATGGAACATAGCCAGACTATATGATTTTGTAGGGATAACTTTCTTTGGCCTTGTTATTTTGAAAGTTCATGATTACCTTGCTAGTTTGCTTGAAGTATTATTGTTTTCATGTCAATAGAAAACTATTGTTTTGAATCTTACAGATCTGAACGTTCATGCCACGTGAAATAAGTTGCAAAGGACAACTATGCTAGGTAGCATTCCACATCAGAAATTCATTCTTTATCACTTCCCTACTCGAGGACGAGCAGGAGTTAAGCTTGGGGATGCTTTATACGTCTCCAACGTATCTATAATTTTTGATGGCTTCATGCTATTATCTTGTCAAACTTTGGATGTTTTGCATGCCTTTTATTTATTTTCTCGGACTAACTTATTAACTCAGTGTCAAGTCCGAGTTCCTGTTTTTTCCATATTTTTGACCCCTTTCAGAGGAGATTTTGAAACGGAGTCCAAATGGAAGAAAATCCCCGAAAAGATTTTTTATGGAACGGAAGAAGATCGGAGGACTTGGGAGTCAAGCCAGAAGAGCCCAAGGGGCCCCACAAGCCCCCACCCCGCGGCCAGGGGGGCGCGCCATCCAGGCTTGTGGGCCCCCTGGAGGTCCCCTGACCTAGATCTTGCGCCTATATATTCCCAAATATTCCCCAAAAAATCAAGAGACGATCGCAATTACTTTTCCGCCGCCGCAAGCTTCTATCTCCGCAAGATCCCATCTGGGGCACGTCCTGGTGCCCTGCCGGAAGGGGGATTCGGATACGGAGGGCTTCTTCATCAACACCATGACCTCTCCGATGATGCGTGAGTAGTTCACCATAGACCTACGGGTCCATAGCTAGTAACTAGATGGCTTCTTCTCTCTCTAGGATCTTCAATACAAAGTTCTCCATGATTTTCATGGAGATCTATCCGATGTAATCTTCTTTTGCGGTGTGTTTGTCGAGATCCGATGAATTGTGGATTTATGATCAGATTATCTATGAATCTTATTTGAGTTTCTTCTAATCTCTCTTATGCATGATTCCATATCCTTGTAATTCTCTTCGAGTTGTGGGTTTTGTTTGGCCAACTAGATCTATCATTCTTGCAATGGGAGAAGTGCTTGGTTTTCGGTTCATACCGTGCGGTGACCTTACCCAGTGACAGAAGGGGTAGCGAGGCACGTATCGTGTTGTTGCCATAAGGGTAAAAAGATGGGGTTTTCATCATTGGTTTGAGATTATCCCTCTCCATCATGTCATCTTGCTTAAAGCGTTACTCTGTTCGTCATGAACTCAATACACTAGATGCATGCTGGATAGAGGTCGATGTGTGGAGTAATAGTAGTAGATGCAGAAAGTATCGGTCTACTTGTCTCAGACGTGATGCCTATATGCTAGATCATTGCCTTAGACATCGTCATGACTTTGCACGGATCTATCAATTGCTCGACAGTAATTTGTTCACCCACCGTGATATTTGCTATTATGAGAGAAGCCTCTAGTGAACACTATGGCCCCCAGGGTCTACTCCAAACCATATTTTCAGCCTTACACTTTTTACTTCGTTGCTCTTTCCGCCTTCAGATCTCACTTTGCAAACAATCTTGAAGGGATTGACAACCCCTTTGAAGTGTTGGGTGCAAGTTTGTTTGTGTTTGCGGAGGTACTTTGGACTTGACGAGGCCCTCCTTCTGGATCGATACCTTGGTTCTCAAATTGAGGGAAATACTTACTGCTCCTGTGCTGCATCACCCTTTCCTCTTCAAGGGAAAAACCGACGCAAACCGGAGAAGTAACAAGAAGAATTCCTACGCACCAGGGAAGGACTTTTGTTGCCGCAGCAGCACGCACCCCGTGGATTAGGGCCCCGAGGGGACGACGACCTCGAGATGCGCGCGGCAGTCGCCCGTGAGCCACCGTTGCATGGCGCAAAGCGCCTAGCCAGCCTCTTCGGTCAGTGCCGCCTGCCGCAGCGAGTAGCACAAAGTCGCCCAACATAGCCCCCGTCGAAGGGACAGCAGAGCACGGTGAGGAAGGCTCCTCCTCGCCTTCCGTATATGCCCCGACCAGCGCCCAAAACCGGCTGCCGCCAGCACCCCACGGTGCCCCCATGGTGAGATCTAGAGGCAAGGGCGAGGCGCCGCCCGCATCGCCCGCACGCACCTCCAACGGCTCGCAACTTTCGAAACCCATCTCCGAGTAGGGAAGCAGGTGGTTGCTGCATAGGATTCCCAAACAAGTCCATATAGAATTCGTCAAGATACGTGACTCTTTTGTTTGCACACGTGTTGGTTCGAAATCACTAATTAAGGAGTACTCCTTTTAAAAATCATTTCCACCTCCTCAGGTTGCGATAAGTGGCGCATGTGTTACTTGTCGCAGTGTGAGAGTTTTCCCTTTTTTCAGAGATCTGTATTTTCAAAACGTTTTATCGCTTGAACCGTATGCTCAAATCTCGAACCGTTTTCACCATTGGGTTTCTTGCATCAAGATCTTCAAAACTATATCCCAGGTTTCCCTTTTTTCAGAGATCTGTATTTTCAAAACGTTTTATCGCTTGAACCGTATGCTCAAATCTCGAACCGTTTTCACCATTGGGTTTCTTGCGTCAAGATCTTCAAAACTATATCCCAGGTTTGGACGAACTATTTTTCACGAAAAAAACTAACGATAAAACTGGAAGGAAAACCCGTGACTCCCGCGATAGAAAAAAACAAGTTTTTTTTGTTTCTAAGAGGCACGTCCGTGCCTCTCAGGAAGTCAAACGTGTGCCTCTCATGGAAGCAAAACGTGCTTCTCATGAAAAAACAAAAACCGTGTTTTTTCCGTTTTGGAGAGGCATGAACGTGCCTCTCGCGAAAGAAAAATCGTGCCTCTCGCAAAAAAAGTGTCTTTTTTCATTTCCGAGAGGCACGGCTCGCGAAAACAAAACCGTGCCTATCGGGGAAGCAAAACCAGGCCTCTCGCAAAAAAAAAAATTGTTTCTCAGAGTCATGACCTTGCTTCTCACGGAAGCAAAATCGTGCCTCTCACGAAAACAAAACTGTGCCTCTCGCAAAAAACAACAAAAACCCTTTTTTTCCTTCTCTGATAGGCACGACCGTGCCTCTCGCGAAGGCAAAACCGTGCCTCTCATGGAAAAAACCCAGAAAACACGTTTTTTCATGCAAAATATTTGTTTTTGATTTTTTTTCGTCAAAAAGCTAAGAAAGACCGCTGAAAAACTGAAACATAAAAAACCCCAAATAATAAACCAATCTAAAAAGCAGAAAAAACATATGGAAAAATAAAAAAATAAAATCCAGAGAAAACACTGAGAACGCGACACATGACGGCGGTTGAGAACGCGCCAAGTGACGGTGTGTGAGAGTGCTCGGTGGAAGGCTTCCGAAGAAGTTAATCACTAGTTGCTCTCTTGTTGGTTTGGAGCCGATCAACTTGGACATAGGGGCAAGGAAAGGCACTAACGATCCACAAGTTGGTTTGGAGCCGATCAACTTGGACATGGGGGCAAGGAAAGGCACTAACGATCCACAAATATTCGGGACTGCTATGACTCGTCTACCCCTTGTGTATCATAAATATACTCACATAGATGTTTGAGAGAGAAAAAAATATAATTTCACTACCATTTAACATCGGTGCCTCCAAAAATGTATCGAAGTGTTATATTGGGAACACAATTTAAAGTCGGTGTTAGATAAGGAAGAAATATTTTTCAATTGTCAAATAGGGCATCTAATTTTATGATAGTGTTAAATAAAGAATTCTCTTATTCATCATCGAGGATGCAGAATAAATTATTCTTCATTCGAGGTAATCTTACAATCTTTTCATAAATAAATTATATCTATAATGTAATTACTTACATCAATATTGATTCACTACATAAAATTAGATATAAGAAAACGAAAATATAGGTCACAATATAAGAAAAAATACATTTTATGTACATTTTACACCGTGTTATTACCATTGTAATATTACATAACCTAAAATATTTTTTATGACGACTATATACTTTTTTACAGTCTCCTTTTACGTAGTAAATAAGACAACATTTATGGAATTCAAATTATGGTGCATTGGCGTTAAAATACAGGGGGTGAAGAATAACTATTCCCCACTCACGATGACGAATAGTCAATTCCTACATAGTAGTAATATAATCCTATCTATTCATCTTCAAACATGGTAGTGCAACAAATTACATCCAGATTCATAGACTACCTAGCGACGACTACAAGCACTGAAGCAAACCAAAGGCGCGTCACCGTCATCGCCTCTTCCTTACTAGAGCAAGGTAAAACTTGTCATAATAGACAGTCGAAAAGTTGTCGTACTAAGGTCTCATAGGACGAGCGCACTAGAATAACAATCACCACCTATGAAGAGTAAGGGCCTGTATGGGACTGCTCGGTTTCTCTTTACCAAATTCACTTTGGAGCAGTTTCATACAGGACTTGCAACCACTGCTCGGTTTCTCTTTACCAAATTCACTTTGGAGCAGTTTCATGGAGGAGTTGCAACCATGAAGGGCATGTTTGGGACCGCTCTGCTCCATTAAAATGAGTTTCGCTTCACCAAATCCACTTTAAAGCAGTTTCATATAGGAGTTGCAACCATTTCAAGAGAATGTTTGGCTGTCATTTAGCTTCAGCTTCACGAATGGAAAATTTGGTGCAAATGATCTATTTGATTGGATGAGAGGTAAGAAATGAAGGGGTATTCACTTACTCATGGCAGTGGTGGGTAATTCTCTTCCAACTCCAGCTTCTACAATTTTATGGAGAACCTCCTAGAGAGCTTCACAAAAAATAAGGAGTTAGACCCTAGATTCTAGTTTTTTTGCAGAGCGGTATATCATGAAGCTACCCTGTTTGGCTTACGTTTTCTAGAGCGGAGCTGCATTTTCTGGAGTAGAGCAGTCCCAAACAGGCTCTAAGAATGTTTGGCTTTCATCTAGCTCCGGCTTTAGAATGGAAAATTTGGTGGAAAGAATCTATTTGATTGGATGATAGGGGAGAAACGAAGGGGTATTCACTTACTGGTAACAGTGATGGATAATTTTCTTCCAACTCCACCTTCTACAATTTTATGGGGCACCTCCTTGAGAGCATCATAAAAAACAAGGAGTTGGACCCCAGATTCTAGTTTTTTTGCGGAGCGGTATATCGTGGAGCTACCTCGTTTGGCTTACGGTTTCTAGAACGGAGCTGAATTTGTGGGGCATCAATGTTGCCCACGGTGGTCGGAGTAGATGAAGTGGTCAGGGTAGACGACGACACTGGCGGTGAGCAGGTGCTCGACTGATGACGAAGGGGGTGGGCGGGCGCCGCGGCTCGGGTGGGTGAGCTACAACGTCGTTGAAGAAGAGGCGCGGCGTGGCTCAGTTGGGCGAGCCGCAGTGTCGCCGAAGAGGAGCGTTGGTGGCGATGCTCGAAGTAGGAGAGGAAGAACCTAACAGCGTGACGAAGACCGGCACGAACGATGGTGTTCTTGCGCCAAGAGAGGCAACGCAACGCATACCACGTAGAGTCGACGCGCAAAAACGATAGAGTGGACTACGAGCCGCTTGCTACGCCTCGAAGGGGAGCCGCAGCGGCGACAGGCGAGTCGAGGCGACGACGGGAAGACCTCGGGGCGGCGACGTGGACCGTGTGCTGTGATGCTACGACCCAAAGGGGCGACGCAGCGGCGGTGTGCAGGTCAGTGCAGCAACGGGGACGGCCTCAGGCGGCGGTAGGGACCGCCTGCCGCCGCGCTAAAACTCGAAGGGGCGGTGTAGCGGCAACTCGCGGGTCGAGGCAATCGTGGGAAGAGCTCGGGGCGACAACGTGGACCGCGTGCTGCGACGCTACGGCCCAAAGGGGCGACGCAACGGCGGTGCGTGGGTCAGTGCAGCCACGGGGACGACCTCGGGCAGCGGCGGGGACCGCGTGCCGCCGCGCTATAGCCTGAAGGGGCGGTGTAGTGGCAGCTGACTGGTCGAGGCCACCATGGGGAGAACCACTAGCCAGAGGCGACGGCCCGACGAGCGGCGACGTGGAATGCGTGCCGCGCCGCGACATCCTTGAAGGGGCGATGCGAAGGCGGCGGTGGTTACGGGGTAGCCGTCGGGAGGATCACGGGGTAGCGGCGTGGACCGCGCGCCACATCGTAACGGCCCGAAGTGGCATAGGCGGTAGCGGCGTGTAGGTCGAAGCAGCCAGTGGGAGGACCTCAGGGCGGTGACACAGCAGTCCGAAGGGACGTTGCGACGACATCGTGTGGCCGGATCGGTGATAGGTGCGTGCTCGGGGACGTGCTTGGCGAAGACAGACGCGTGATCGGTTGATAAGACCGAAGACAGCGTTGTATGCGCCATGTCGGGGATGATGCAAATCGGAGTCGATGGCGACATTTTCGGTGATGTCTCGGGCGATGACGACAAAGATGAGCCGTCAATGGAGACCACGCGCGGGCGAGTGGCCGGCGGCGACGCATGGTGGCATCCCTTTGGGCGGCGCGTCCAGCCTTGTCGCGCGGTAGATGATGGTGTGGCCGGTGAAGAGTCGGTGCCGGTGTCGGAGTAGAGGCACGGGATCGACCGTGGCGGCGAGCGCCCCAAACCACTCTTAGATCGAAAAAACAAAAAAGAAAATGCCGATCAAAGGGACCGACGGAAGAGAGAAAAATCCGGATCAAAAGATCGGGAAAAAGACTTTCTAGGGTAGCCGGTTAACAAGATCGGCAGACGAACCCTAGGTACGGCCGGTGCGGCCCCGTGGCGGTCATGAAGGCCAACCGCCTAGGGGGCGGCGCGCGGGGCGGAAGCGGTGGGCGGCGGCTAGGTCTAGGAACTTGCTACGAATACCATGTTAGAAGGAAGAGAAGGATTGATAAAATAGTTATTATATTGTTTGAACCTCGTGGCCATATGTAAAAATACATGATCATCCAGTAGCTGGTCCGAGAGGATGATCAGCCACACTGGGACTGAGACACGGCCCTTCTTCCATAAGCTTCTGCCAGTCGCCAAGGCAGAAAACTGGAACAACAAACAGGTTGTCCTCCACCGCTCGGAACGTCACATGTGTGAGCACCTTGCCTCTTTTAGGGAAGGCTATTTACCAAGTGAGTCTGCGCAGCATGCTACGAAACATAAGAATCATTTGGAATCCCATTTGCACCCGGATTCAGCTTCTTTCGAACTAGCAAATGCACTTTCAGAGCCAACAACGGGGGATTTACTATCCAAAGTAAATCTTTCCAGTTTCAAATGCTACTATTTCTTCGTGGGCAGAAAGTCCAAAATCTTCTTTTTCCGGTACTCCTTACTCTTTTCTCCCGTCGTCCTACTTTCACTTCTACGGACCTTCTATCCATAACGAGTTCCAGGATTGGTGAATCGATGTGGGAATAGATAAAACGATTGTTGAGTACACAGTATAACCGTGTAGCTCATCCAGAAGATCATCAATGACCGGTATCGGGTATTTTTTTTTATGGTTTGCGCATTGAGTTGCCTATAATCCATAGGCGCCACGAACCTTAAAGTACAGATATTAGTCTATCTATGTTTGCTAAAGAACCACGGTACTCTCAACACAGGGCATCTTTGTGTTGAAAAGGGAGCGAGTCAAGGCGTCGATGCCTTTGGCTTAATACCCCCCCCCCCCCCACCCCCCTTCCTTGCTGACACTTTACGGCAAGACTGTAATCCAATTACTTGATCAATAAAGCTCATTGATTCGCAGAGAAGAAAAAAGAAGATCAATTGAACATCTCAGAACTAAATGTAGTCGAAGAATGGATGGCACCTTTGATTAGTGAGCTACTCCTAGATTGTATGATTATAGCCACTTGATTATTATTCTTGCATCCATTAATTTAATTACAAAAATGTACCCCCCTCTAGACCATGACGCCCCCACATCTCCCACCAAAAAATGGGATGCACTGAAACCAATACGAGTAAGAAAAATGAGCAAGAATCACATGTATGTCAACAAATTGGGAAGGGATCAGAAGCAAGAAGTTGTCCAAATGGAGCTCATCCATGGCTATCAACTCTAAGCTCCTTGCAAGTCACGCTTCACTTGTTCCTCAGCCTGCTCCCCCTCTCTTCCACCGTCCTGTCCTTCCTCGCCGCCGTCTTTGTCGACGCAGATAGTGACCTCGTCATTGCAGCCGCTTCGCTCTGGGCGCGCTCTTCACGGCCGCCCCGCCGCGGCCGGTGCACGTCCGACTTGTGGTCCATGTCCGCCGCTTCGTCCTCTCTGCCGGTTGCCGTGAGCCTGGAGACGGTATCGACTGAGGCCCGGTCCGGTGGCACGACGCTATGGCTGCCACCCGCGCCGGTTGTTCTCTCCTGCTCAACGAATAGAAGCTGCACGATGGTGCGCAACGGCATCCGATCGTTGGATACCGCCTGAGCCCGCACGTCCGTGGATAGCTTCCGGCAGTCGATCAACCGGCACAGCCGCTTCTTGTCCGCCTTGCTCAGGTCCGGGTGTTCCTGCACGCATGGATGGGTGAACCAAATTCGATTAGATGGGAGGGACCATCTCATAAAACTTGACACATTTTCTTCAGTTTGTGACCTTGAGGTAGGTGTCGACGGCGTGGTAGAGGCCGTCGTGGTTGTTCCGGGCGATGCCGGGCAAGCACTCGGCCAGGTCGATGAACCTGCCGATGGGGAACTCACTGTCGAGGGCGATCGTCTGGAGGTATTCGTCGAAGATTCTGACCACCTTCTCCATGGCGACGTTCATCCTCCGGCGTTCCTCAGGAGCTGCCGGCCGCTGGAACTGCGTCAAGAAGTGCTCCAGCACGGCCTCCGCCGCGCCTACGTCGTACGCCTGCGGGTCTGACGGCAGAGGAATGAGCAGGTCCACCGCCTTCGCCTCGTCGAGCTGGGACCCGGCCTGCCGGATCAGTTGCGCGCGCGTCGACGACGACGCGCCGACGTAGTTCGCCACACGCAGCAGCCGGAGGAGGAACCGCCCGGTGACCGACCCCACGTCGCTGGGGATCATGGTGACAACGGTCTCCAGCACGCGCCTCTGCTTGGCGAGCGCCTCCTCAGCCGCCGCCGCCGTCGAGGAGGAGCTCTGACTCTGGGACGCGTGGCCGTTGGCGCTTCCGCCGGTGTAGAGCGGGTCCGGGAGGTGCTTGCAGGCGTAGACGTGCAGGGCCTCGCCGATGAGCGGCGACGGGAGCATGCGCGTGGCGCGCACGGTGGAGACGACCGACCGGAACACCTCGATGTCTAGCTCGGAGATGTCCTCCGTCCACCAGTCCTTGGGCACCGACTGGTGGGCCCTCTTCGCGTACCCCGGCCTCGTGTACGTGTACGACCACGCCACCTGCGCACATAAAAACAAACTATTCAAATCTTGGCGCCAAATTAACGGCCGCAAACTGACCAATAACAAACCTTGGAGGGTGGGAGGAGGATCTTCTCGACAATGGAGTCGACGCATGGCTGGACGATGCGGCTCTCGGACCAGCCGGAGATCCGCCACGCCGCCTGCAGCGCGGCGATGGAGTCCCTCCAGCCATGGAGGACGCAGGACTCGAAGAAGGTGTCGAGCTTGGAGACGAGGTTCCCCTTGGCGACGTGCTCCGTCATCCGGAGGAACCGGGCCGCCAGCATCGCTGGCACGAAGTTGCTGGCGCTGATGCTGATGGCGATGCCGTAGCAGAACTTGGCGCAGATCTCGAAGGCCTCCTCGCCGCCCGGGATGTCGTGGAGCGCCACTGGCACTGGCAGCTGCTCGTCGGCCTCGGTGTCGGAGCAGAGGCTCTGCAGGTGGCCGCACTTGAGCAGCAGGGGGAACTACAGGGGAAAAACACCTGAAATCAAGAGGCTGGACATTGGAAATGGGAAACGACCAAAATTGCTAGCTGCCCTACAACTACAACTTGTACTCATGTGTCAAGACTCAAGACTCCGGATTAGAATTTTCTTTCTTCTCCCACTCTGTGCATTTTTTGGGTGTGTAACTGTTATATTAACCCTGAAAATCTGGGGAAAAAAATCGTAAGTTGTTAACCAAGAGGCATCATAGATTGCTGTGCTGTCACAACATTTCAGGTACACAGCAATTCAGCCCCACTCTGTCATAAATTACCCAAAATTCAGATGCAAAAGGTAGATGCAATCCTGGCAAAATAGTTTCTGAGTGAAATATTTTCTTTTTCTTGAAACAAGGCAAGTACTGTTGCACTTTCCTGGCATGTTAGAACCACTGCTGAAGTTCTACTCTTAGTTATGCCCTGTTTTCTTTTGTGTTTCACGCACAAGCACGGTAAACTTAATAGAATCTGAACCTTGCTGATAGTGTCAATTAAACTAGTACCAGAGTCTTAAGCCAAAACCAATATTTTTTAACAGAACTGAAGCAAGAGCTTAAGCAGAGCAGTGACCATGCATCACTAAGGCCCCTAAGTCACTAACCAGTGACATTCAGAAGAGAGGACTAAAGAGAAATTCACTCTATTCTCCCTACTTGCTGAAAACCTTACTAGGTTTGCATTTTATTTACAAGAAGCTTTTCAAGCGTGGATCTGGAAAGGGAGCGGCACACATTGTTTATGCTTCAACCTTGACAATCCTGGTAAAGCAAATCCCCGGTCCTATGAACCCAACCCGATGTAGGTTTGTCATTCGGAAAGAAGGATTAAATAAACATAGAGTAGGTTTGAAGTCATGATTAGGCTTTGATCGATGCCCGCTAATCATTGCGAGCGGCGATCGGCCTAGTAAAGGCGCCTTAGTTCGCACCATCATTAGGCCACAGGTGACATATACCTTGAGGAAATAAAATGCTAAAGGAGAGCATGTGAGCCCATAAACTATCTGAAGAATATGAAATTAGTTGAGGAAGTTTCATGCCATAATTCAGAGTAATCGCTAACGTAATGTGGCCATAGGATCTGCAAAATTTTACAAGTGTATGTACGACAAGAGTTGATGATCAAGTACACTTCTTTTCTATCAACTTTAGGGCTTCGACATGGAATAAAATATTTTCGGGAACCAAGTTCCTCGCGATGGATTAGGTGAGAAATTAAGGTATTTTATGAGACTTAATATTCATATACTAAGCTAGTTTTGGGGCAATAATTCTTATGACAAGTACATATTTGCCTGAAAATTGAAAAAAAAGCATGAGCTATTTAATTAGCACGCCATGAGGAATATAGGAATTGCAAAAGCTAACTGATGGCTATTTTTGCATCCATCAGGAAACATACCTTGTGCAGTTGATACTTTGTATTGTTGACATGTATGATAAGATCAGCAGGTATGTCTGACACTACTGACCTGCCAAGCCATAAGTAAACCCTGTATTAATTATTGACACTGTAATGTTGCATTGGCTAACCCCTCTCTTAATATGTGACACTCCGCAGATATAGTATTGACTGCAAAGATGAAAATTTGCACATTTACCTGACAGCCTGTTCTGTGTAGAATGTGTCAGGCTTGGACCCAAGCTTCATGTACTTCATCGTCAAGAACTCCTTGATCTCCTGCTACAGGTGCTCTGCTTTTGATTGCTTCAAGAAATACGGAGCAAAGGGAGTAAGTTTGGTGTTTCTTCAATTGTTTGATTGTAAGAATATCAATCGAGATATAATTAGCACAGAAGATGTCTAAAATTGACATAAGTTTTCGTAACAAAAACACATTTTGTTACAACCTATGATAACCCAAAACAAAGTACTCCCTCCGTCCCAAAATTCTTGTCTTAGATTTGTTTAGATATGGATGTATCAAAATACTAAAACATGACTAGTAGATAATTAATCAGGATATGGATGTATCTAGTCATGTTTTAGTATTTTGATACATCCATTTCTAGACAAACCTAAGAAAAGAAATTTGGGACGGAGGGAGTAGATAATTAATCAGGATACAGTCACCCTGTGTCTCAGATAACTACTGTCCACTGTTGCAACTCGTTTTCATAACCTTTTCTACAACTCAACAACAAATAAGTTCTTCCAAAGTAAACAAGCAACAGATGTAAGTCAATGGAAACATAAACATGTGTACAAGAAGAAGACGCAAAAACAATAAAATATTAATTGGGTTAAACTTTGATGAACTAAAAAGAAGCTCAGAAAACCTTAAGATCTGCCACACCTAAAAAAGCTGAACCTCAAGCTCTTGGAAAAATGGGGCGCTTGATCACCTTTACAGAAAAGGCACAATCAGGCCCAGCTAATATATATGCTCTAAGGGAGAGGAGCTTTCAGGACCACACATTCCACTGTGTGTGTGTTCTTTCTTGATAGCAGCTAGGCCCATCCATCCAAGCTCTCCACAGCCTTTCACCTTGAAGAGTATCTTTGAGAATAAAAAAGGTGTATGTTGTTGATGTGATTTTTTTGTATGCATTTCCTTGGGGTTTATGCAAGCATGACTTCACAGCTAGTCACAGACATGGTGGCATTTTAGGGGTTCTGTGGTTTGATTAGGCTCACCTCACCTCTCTCTCTCTCTCTCTGCTGATGGTGTGTTGATGTGACTTGTGTGCACACTCATCCTCCAATACAAAGACATGGTGCAGGCCACATTGGTGACATAGGTACATTGTGGGAGGCAGCTTTTTAAGGAAGCAAAAAATCCAAGATAAGGTAATTGAGATTTTCCTGAAAGGAGCTAGAGAAATGGGAGGAGGCTAACCTAGATAGGTTGATGGTGAAATAACATATAATTTGTTACAAGCTTTTCATGAGAGGGAAATGAACATCCAAGAGAACAGTATTTGTGGGATCTAGTTTGGGGTCCCTGAAATCTGGTGTGTTGGTTTATGCATGTGTGTGTGTGTGTGTGTAGTATGTACCTAGCATTTGCTTGGGTGCCCAAGCATCAAGGCATTAAGGAAGACACATGGGGCCTCCATGCAACTCAATGTCCCTTGAAGCCTGATGCTGCTGCACCAAACTCCAGCTTGTGGCATAAACATCGAGAGAGAGAGAGAGGTGCAGTGTGGCATGGAAAAGGCAGGAGAACAAAGAGTGGTGATATATGTTTGGCACTAATGCTCTGTGCTGGTTTCAGATGGAATAGTACCTCAGGCACCACCACAAGCTAGCCTAAGGCCCCATCATGCTGTGAGACTTGTTGCTGCCTTAGCTTGCTCTTCCTCCTCTCCTTTTGCTGTCCTCCCTTTTCTGCACAAGATGTTGGCAACTTGGCATCATCTCACTGTCCATTTATGTATGCAGGCCTCAGGGTGTGCAAGTGCTGCAGCCTTTGCCATATGCATGGTCACTACTCACTACCTAACTACATGGATATATGAAGTTTGATTGAGCACCTACAATTAAAACATGAAACTTTTTTCTTTTCTTTGGTCAAGCAGACATACACATGAACAGTAGTTGCAATTTTTTTCCAGACGGCGACGCCTTTCAACGGGCCGGTCTTTTTGGTGTAATTCTGAACGAACTCACTGATTAACTAGTGGACTGAAACGTCAAGTGCAGCTAGCACGAAATGTACAGATTCAATGGAGGGAGGAGAGGGGTCGTTGGTTGCATGATGGAAAGCCAAGGACCATGCAACACATGGGCTTAATGTTTGTGCAGCTGGTGTCTGCCTGTTTTGCGAAATCAGCCAGTACAAGCAGTATTCAATGTATGAACTGGAAAATGGAAATGGAAGAAGAAAAATGGAGAATGCATGCCCGTTTCTTTCTCATAATAAAGATGGAGTGGAAACTGAAAAAGAAATGGAGACAAGGCAGTTACTACATGTGGACGGCAAGCATACATCATTGCTCGTACTTTTTCCTGTATGGGGCACTCTATGGATGATTTTCTTTTATGTATAATATCTCTAAAATTAATGGCTAAAATAAAGAATCCAAAAGAAGGACTTGAAAATTGTTAAGGAGAAAACACCAGTTGGCAAGAGAAGAACCCAGGGGCTTGGGTTTCTTGGTTGAGAAATGTTTTTTCCTGTTGCCAAGGACAAGAATGGGCGCCGCCGCAACGATCTCGAGGTTTTGATTTCGTTGCCTCTCCGTCGGAACTGAGGCCTCTGGTAATGCAAATTAAAACGCGTGTGCATGCAAAGTTGCAGCTAGTGTAGGAGGGAGAGAGAAAAGGGCACCTTAATTAGGATTTAGGAGCGGCGGGTGCATGCGTCATCCGGCTCCTGGAAGATCCAGAAATTTTGCTCCAGACGTTGCAGTTGCAGGGGAGGCGTTGAAGTCGTCTTCTTCTTCCTCGTTCTCGTCCTCCTCCTCCTTGGAGGCTCTCTGTCTGCGTTGAGAGAGAGAGGGAGAGGGAGGGAGAGAGGGAGATAATTGTTGGGGATTGTTGCGGTATGAGATGAGTGCAGTGGGTCGAGGAAGTTATATGAAGGGAGAAGAGGAGGATGCTGACAATCGAGAGATATCCGACGCTAAAGATTCTCTACTTATTGAGTGAGGTGAATTCAATCAAGATCAAGAGAGAGAGAGAAAAAAAAAAAAGAGGGAGAGGGTCCAGGATCTTGTTGACCCCACAACTCGGCGGATCGGAGGACAGTCACAGTAGTGTATTATTGCCATGGCTAGCCTCGATCGACGTCGCTCCCGATCCCAATAGGTCAAAAAAGCAGCATCATGAGCCCAGCCCCTGGGGGAAAACCCGAGTTGATCGAGGTGTGGTGTTGTTGGTCTGAACCTGAACGAACGAATGGTTAACACACAGTCTGTTCGTGGTAGTACTAGTACTACTTATATACGTAGCACCTCTCCTCTCCTCGTGGATCTCGTCATAATCCGGCGAATCCTTTCTGCACCTCCAGCTTTAATTTCCTAAAACCCCAAAAATATTCGAGCCGTCCACTCTGCATGATCTAATGGTTGATATTGCTCTACCCGAATTAGTGAAAGAAACATCCCGACCCCCCCCCCCTCTCTCCTCTCCCGTCGCCCCCGCGGGCAACCGAGAAGGCGAACCCTAGCCGCCGGCTTCCTCCCCCTTCCTCCGGCCCCCCTTCCCCGCCGCAGTCGGCACGTGCCGCCGGGCGAAGCCTTGGTGGCGCCGGCGTCGACGGGCTTCCTCTCCCCTCCGTTCGGATCTTGGGGCTGGCGTGGGACAGCCTGGTCGCGCGGAGGCGTCGTGCTCGCGTGGGGGCGGTGGTGCGGCAGCTTGCGCGTGCGGCAGCGGCGCCCTCGCGAGGGCGTGCGGCGACGGTGACATGGGTGTGGGCTCGTGGTGCGGTGGCTGCGCGCAGGTGGAGTGTGCTCGGGGGCTGGATGCAGCGGAGGCTGGATCTGGCCCGATGGGCGGCGCGGGTCGCGGGTTCGGCGTGGGCTGCTCGACGGGCGGCGGTCTGACGACCTGGCGGAAGGTGCGGTGGTGGTGCTGCCCTTGGCGGCGGGGCGGTATGCTGATCGACGATCTGGCAGGCTGGGCCGGTTCGGTATTCGACGGGTCATCTCGGCTGGTCTGGCGCGATACGGGCGGCGGCTCTTGTGCTACGTCTGCTGCAGCGCGGCGACGGGGGCTTAACGGGCCCGATCTGGGCCCAGCTAGGCAGGGGATCCAGCATGCCCCTGTGCCTGCGTCCGGTCTGCTATCGCGTGTGTCGGTGGAGGTTGTCCCCTCCCACACGGCGGTGGTACTGTCTGTCCCTGTCTACGGTAGTTGTGTTTCAGTCCAGCCGGCCTCGCTGCATTTGCTGTGGGGAGACGACGGTGGTGTCCGCATGACTGTGGTGGCGCATGTTGGTGGGTGGTTGGCATGGTGGAGCTAAGGATTGGTTCCGGGTGGTGGGTGTGAGGGTTCGGAAGAAATCTCTGCAAATCTGGCCGACACCGACGCAGTGACGCCTGCAGGCGCCCCTCCCTTCCTGAAGGGTGTCGAATGTACCTCTCCCCTGCTAACCTCCGTGTGTCGGGAGAAATCCTAGAAATTATCCGTGCAACAGTGTCGTTGTCGTCGCAGTCCTTCTTGAATGTGTTACTTGTCACGCGGCAATCCAATGACACTCAAGTGTTATGGAATTATTCGGTGGACGCAATAGTTACATGACACTATAACTTTCATTGATCCGGCGTTGCTCGTATTTTTTTTATTTTTATTTTATATTTCTTTTGGACATGATTGTGTTGTCTGCCCAACATCTATCGTTGGCTGTATCGGCTGGTTGTTTTGTATAGCAAAAGGACCCGTGCGTTGCAACGGGAGAAAAACAATTATAATCTCTAATGGTGCTGATCATATTATGTCTTTAAAATTTTAGGACATTTCTTGAAATGCATGAACATTTTTTGAATTAGCAAACATTTTTTTCAATTGCACTCAAAAAATAACACACAAACTTTTGTTCAAAATCATGGACTTTTATTGTTTTCACCAACATTGTTCTCAAAGTTATGAACATTTTTTTGAATATGCGAATATTTTTACAAAAATCCTCAGCATTTTTTGAATTCACAAACATTTTATATTTTCTTCAAACTTTCATTTCAAAATTTCCAGTTTTATAAATTGCAAAAGTTTTTCAAAGTTCTAAATTATTTAAACCAAAAAATGGAATAGAAAAAAAAATGAGACTAAAAACAGAGGCACGAATTGTTTTTAAGACTTTTACACGGAATTTTGTTTAAAATTGTTGACTTTTTTTATTTTATGGACATTTTCTCAAAGTTTAATAAAAAATTATATGTAAACATTTTTCAAAACTCCTGAGTAGTTTTTGAATTCTCAAAAAAATATGTTTTTTGAATATTTTATTTCGAAATTCTCAGTTTTTTAAAATGAGAAAAGTTGTTTGAAGTTCTAAATTATTTAAAGTAGAAAAACAAAATGGAACTGAAAATAAAAATAGAAAAACTAAACTAAAAAACAGGCACCCACGCATGGACCGGCCCAAACAGGTGTGCTGCATCTTTTTCCAATGCCCAGAACGTAATATAGGAGGTGCCTACATGGGCCGGTCCAGTCCGAAGATTTTCCTGTTTAAAACGTTTTTTATGACTTATAGGTGACATTGGTGGGTAATTTTAATCAACTTTAAGGGCAATTTGGATGACGTACAGAAGAAGCACTATTTGCTTTATTAGTAGGTAAGATAAGATACAAAGCCAGAAACCTTTTTGATAAATATTGCTCCGCCCTTCCAGGATCTAAGAAGTTAATAATAAGGAAATATTACCAGTAGACTACAACATTAAGTGCTACCCGCTAAAAAAATCACGACATTAGTACTCATGATTATAGCAAAATGATACTAGTACTCTTAAAAGCTTGCATGCAACGTTTTGGGAAATAAGAAATGCAAAGCTCAAAGTATGTGGACGTATTAAATAACCCGTTCTGACCTCCTTCAAGTCATGAATTATTATTTCAACCAAGCAAAATAACAAATAACTATTCTAAAATAACAAATAACTCATGGTCTTCGTGCTTAGATATATGACCTCCCACTAACCACAGTGGGTGTCATAACTTAGTGTCGATGTGCTTGCCACCATTGATCTTGCATACGATCGATACAATTAGGCGTAACTTCATATGGAGAGGGCTGCGGAGGTGAAGGCGTGCCATTGTAAAGTGGCTTGGGATAAGGTGTGTCAGCCCAAAGAGCTTGGTGGCATGAGTATTCATAATCCGTGTTACTTGAATGTAACGATAAGGACGCATTGGTCCTTTTTTTGACAAAGGAAATATGTTAATAACGCAAAGAATCGTAACCATCATAACTTTTCCCACCTCTATCAGTGCCTTGGAAATCTCGACTTAGACGTATCTTATGACCCTGGAGAGCGAAGCTTCACGACGCACCCACATAAGGCCGTGTTGACTGATAATAAGAGCGCTCATGACCAGAACTTTTTCGTTCTGGATATCCAGGGACGACATACACCAATCCATATATATCTCCAACCATCCGCGCTTAAACCAAACCATACGTTCCTTGGGTCACGTGCAAACTCAGCCCGGTACTCTCTCTCGATTTTTCTCCAATGCGACCCGTCAGCGGGTGCTCTCAACTTCCCGTCTTTCTTACGGTCCTCACTGTGCCATCGCATCAACTTCGCATGCTCTTTGTTTCTGAACAGTCGTTTCAACCGTGGTATTATAGGAGCATACCACATCACCTTCGCAGGAACTCTCTTCCTGCGGGGCTCGCCGTCAACATCACCAGGGTCATCTCGTCTGATCTTATACCGCAATGCACCACATACCGGGCATGCGTTCAAATCCTCGTACGCACCGCGGTAGAGGATGCAGTCATTAGGGCATGCATGTATCTTCTGCACCTCCAATCCTAGAGGGCATACGACCTACTTTGCTGCGTACGTACTGTCGGGCAATTCATTATCCTTTGGAAGCTTCTTCTTCAATATTTTCAGTAGCTTCTCAAATCCTTTGTCAGGCACATCATTCTCTGCCTTCCACTGCAGCAATTCCAGTACGGTACCCAGCTTTGTGTTGCCATCTTCACAATTGGGGTACAACTTTTTTTTTTGTGATCCTCTAACATGCAATCGAACTTTAGCTTCTCCCTTTGACTTTCGCATTGCGTCCTTGCGTCGACAATGACCCGGCGGAGATCATCATTGGGCACATCGTCTGGTTTCTCTTGATCTTCAGCAGCTTCCCCCATTGCAGCATCATCGGGCACATCGCCTGGTTCCTCTTGATCTTCAGCAGCTCCCCCCGTTGCAGCATCACCGTATTCAGGGGGCACATAGTTGTCATCGTCCTCTTCTTTTTCGCCGTCTTCCATCATAACCCCTATTTCTCCGTGCCTCATCCAAACATTATAGTGTGGCATGAAACCCTTGTAAAGCAGGTGGGTGTGAAGGATTTTCCGGTCAGAGCAAGACTTCGTATTCCCACATTTACTGCATGGACAACACATAAAACCATTCTGCTTGTTTGCCTCAGCCACTTCGAGAAAAATATGCACGCCCTTAATGTACTCGGAGGTGTGTGTGTCACCATACATCCATTGCGGTTCATCTGCGTGCATTACATATAATTATGTGTGTCAAAATTAAGAAAATCAAACAAATATCTATCTAAAGTAAGAAAATCAGACAAGTATCATAAAGAAGATAAGAACAAGAGGCTCACCATGGTGGTGCCGGCGACGAGATCGGCGCGGGCGATCAACGGCGGTGAAAACGGGGACGGGGCGTGACGGACCCCTAAATCTAGACAAATCTCGAAAAAAATGGAGCTCCTAGGTCGAGCTTCGAGAGGAGAAAGCTTAACTAGTGTGGCTCGGGCATTTCATCGAAGACCTCATGTGCATAGGAGGTGAACTAGAGCACCCAAATGCCCTCTCCTCGCCGGATTGAAAAAACAGAGCACTGTGGAGTGCTCTGCCGCGGCGGTGGGTATATATAGGCAAGTTATTTGTCCCGGTTCGTGGCATGAACCGGGACTAAAGCCACCCCTTCTGTCCCGGTTCATGCCACGAACCGGGACCAATGGTTGTGGGCCAGCATCAAGGACCATTGGTCCCGGTTCGTGGCTCGAACCGGGACAAATGGTTCTACGCGAACCGGTACCAATGCCCACGAGGCCCCGGTCGGCCCCCTGGGCTCACGAACCAGGTCTAATACCCCCCCCCATTGGTCCCGGTTCTTGAAGAACCGGGACTAATGGGCTGGCTAGGGCCGAACGATAGCCCTGTTTTCTACTAGTGAACAGGGAAGATCGAAACTCGTCAGCTGCTAGATCCAAGAAGTCAACATCTGGCAAAAAGATGACTTGGCGGAAGAAGAATGTTTGAGCCAATACCGACATAACCAGATGGGGGCAAGCCACCAGCATGGACGGGAGCTCCACCATGACCTATCCCACCACAGGACGGGCCCTCGCCTGAGCCGCATGCTCCTGCGAGAGAAGGTCAGACCGCTGGTCAGTAGAGCCTCACCATCCGTCGACGCTCCTTGCATGACTTCCATGGCCTACATCCAGCAAAGTCGGCTGAAGCCACATGCGTCCGCCACCACCATGTGTCTCCCTCCGCAGCCTCTCATGCGGTCGACCCACTGCCAATGTGCAACCACGCTGTTGTGCATCTGCGCAGTGATGCCCCGAAGCAGCACCACCTCCAACTACGCCATACACGCACACGACATGCTGCCGCCCAAGGAAATGAAGGGCCAGTTCTTTTGAGAAGATTATGAAGAATCTCGCTCTGGAAAATCTTTGGCCAAAATAACTCGATTGCCTCTCCAAAATCTTTAGAGGATTCTGCAAAATCCTAACGCAATCCAACATCTTCAAAATAGTTGGATTTCCCCAGTATTCACATGTTGAGTTGATTCGCATTCGCTACTTTGATAATTTGATATGTGGGTGAACCAGTGATGAGGTGTTGTTATTATTTTAAAAAACAACCAACTGATGATTACCCTCCCTTGCAAGCATCCACAACTATGAAAGAAGAATTAAGATAAATCTAACCATACCATTAAACGTGTGGATCCAAATCAGCCCCTCATGAAGCAACACATAAACTGTGGTTTAAGCTTCTGTTACTCTCGCAACCCATCATCTACTTGTTACTCCACAATTACTTCCCTTAGGCCCATAAAATGGGGAAGTTTCATGTAGTCGACGTTCACATGACACTACTAAGAGAACTAACAACATACATATCATCAAAATATCAAACGAATACCAACTTTACATGATTATTTATAACAAAACTTCTCCCATGTCCTTAGGAACAATAGTTACTACTCACACCTCATCAACATGTTAAATGTCAAAGTTGTAAGAATAATAATTAAGGATCTGAACATAATATCTTCCACCAAGTAATCCAAGAAGCATCAACTACAAGATGTAATCAACACAACTAGTAACCTGCATGTACCAATCTAAGATTTTGAGACAAAGATTGAATATAAGAGATGAACTAGGGTTGGAGATGAGATGGTGTTGGTGAAGATGTTGATGAAGATTGGTCTTCCCACGAAGGAGGAAGCGTTGGTGCTGACGATGGCTTTGATTTCCCCCTCCCGAAGGGGGATTCACCCGATATTATCTCTCTGCCGGAGAGCAAAAGGGCCTCTGCCTAGGTTTCCACCTCGAGACGGCGACACTTTGTCTCAAAAGGTTGCTTATGATTTTTTATAGGTCAAAACACACCATATATGAGAAGAATGGTGTCAGAGGGCCTGTAAGGGGCCCACAAGCTATCAGGGTGCGCCAGGGGGTGGGCGCGCCCTCTTGGCTTGTGGCCAGTAGTTGGCCCGTCTGTGGTATATTTTTGGCCCAATAATTCTTAAATATTCCGGAAAAATTCTCCGTGAAGTTTCAGGACATTTGGAGTTTGTTGATTTTTCTCCCTTTTTCTCAGTTTCCCGGTCCAGTTTTCCAGTTTCCAGATATTTCCCTCCTTGTGATGTACCTTGCATATTCAGAGAGAAAGGGCATAAGAATTGTTTGATAATAGGGAATAATGGACAAAAGTAACACAAATATTAATAAGGAATCATGATCCAAAATGGATGTATCAACTCCCCCAAGCTTAGACCTCGCGTGTCCTCAAACGAATGCCGAGCTCGAAAATAATTCCCACATGATTTGAGAGTGAGAAGTCCATAGAAAAATATGGACATGAGAGCATCATGAATAATAGCATAGCAACAAGTATTTTAACATATATCTCCTCATAAACAAGTAACCATCCATTCACAATTATTGGAGTAAGCATAAACTTTATTGATAATCAACAAACTATGTTCTCAGTCATTGGGACAATCATAATTCATCATATTTCAGAGGAGAACCTATGTATGAGATTTCTTATTGGCAAGTTCACATAGGCAACTATCATTTAATCTTCCATGATTTCTAACACTCAAGACATATTTTTAGAGCTCATGTCTCCATGAGACACATAGGAAGATAGGGCTTAAATGATTTGCCACACAACTTATTTACCTCAAGGATAATGTCAACAATAATAAATCATGTTCATCCACGTGCACTTGGATATATAAGTCTCGATCTTTCCTCAACACATGATGCTTGCCACTATAGACTTAATAGGTAGGAGGAGAAATAAACTTTATTGACTCACACACAGGTGTGAACTCCCGAAGATGAAAGATAGGCCCTTATAGAGGGAAGCAGGGGTTGTCATGCACTTTTAAGTTTTTTGACGTGCAAAGTCTTAATGCAAAGGAATGCCACTTTATATTGCCCCTTATTATAGAAAACTTTATTATGCACCCTGTCGCTTTTATTTCTTTGCCATCACAAGATTGTACAAAGCTTATTTTTCCTTGCAATAAAAGATCAGGCATATTTAATATAAATTTTTATTGCTTGATACACCAATGACAACTTACTTTAAGGATCTTATTCAATCCATAGGTAGGTATGGTGGACTCTCATGGCAAGAAACTCAGTTTCAGGGTTATGTATGCACAAGTAGTATCTTTACTCTATGCTTGTGATCTGTTTTGGATTTTCTGTGAAGAGGAATGGGTTATCGCAGCACAATGTAGGTAAGTATTTCCATTGATTAAGAAACCAAGGTTTATTGAACCAATAGGAATATCAATCCTCAACCGTCTTCAGCGGTTGTACACAAAAGAGCAAACAATTTGCACCCGACACGGGCAAGAGGGTTGTCAATCCCCTTGATCTCATTAGTTGTAAGAGAATGAGGTGTGTAGATAATGGTAGATAGTTATGACTTGCAAAATAAAATAAAAGACAAATATAACAGCGAGTAAATTATAAGTTTTCTGAATATATATGTGAATAGACCTGAGGGCCATAGTGTTCTCTAGTGGCATCTCTGATGAAAGCAACATACGGTGGGTAAACAAATTACTATTGGGCAATTGATAGAACAACACATAGTTATGCAATTTTCACACCAATGATCATGTATATAGGCATCACATCCATAAGAAAATAGGCCAACTCCTGCTTGCACCAACTATTATTACTCCACCCACCGACCGCTATCCAGCATGCATCTAGAGTATTAAGTAAAAGAGAGCAATGCTTGGGGAATGATGACATGATGTAGACAAAGTAAACTCAATCAATATGGATAAACTGCATCGTTTTATCCTTAATGACAGCAACACAAAGACACATCTTGTCCCGTTCTGTCACTAGTATATAGAAATTCGCCACGTTGAACCCACTAGAACGCACATCTACCACTCAAGAAAGATCAAACTACTTGGTCAAAGCAATTCAATGGATTAGACAGATATACAAAGCTATGATGATCATGCAAATAAAAATCATAATAATTTCAGACATGACTCGAATACTTTTCTTGAATAATCTGAACATAAACCCACAATTCATCAGATCCCAACAAGCGCAACATACAAAATAATTACATTGGATAGATTAAAGCGAAGATGCGATGATCATTGTATTGAAGATCAAGATCAAGAGAGAGAGGGAGATAGCCATCTTGATACTAACTACGGACCCGTAGGTCCATGGTGAACTACTCGCACATCACCATGAGGGCACCAAGGTTGTTGAAGAGGCCCTCCGTGATCAATCCCCCCTCCGGGAAGTGCCGGAACGGAGATCTAGATGGGATCGCCATGGAATAAAGACTTGCGGCGGCATAAAAAGTGTTTTGTGGATATATTTAGTGTTACTGGAATATTTGGAAAGTATAGGCCAGAGAACGAGACAAGTGGGGCCACAGGGAGGCGACAAGGCATTAGGGCGAGGCCACCGCCTGGCCGTGCTGTATTGCCTTGTGGGCTCCTCGTGTGGCTTCACGTCTCCTCCTGAAGCTTGGACGTCTTCTTTTGGTCCAGAAAAAATCATAAAAAGGTTTCATGGCAATTGGATTTCGTTTGGTACTGAAAACCCAAAAAACAAAAAACATGCATAAAACTGCATCTCGCACCGGGCAGTGGGTTAATAGCTTAGTGCTCAAAAATAATATAAATTGGTGCACTATGACCCAAAAAGTATCTTAAGATGGTGATATAGCAGCATGGAACAATCAGAAATTATAGATACATTGGAGACATATCATTACTTAGTGCGAGTTTCTGGGCTAGAAAAGGATCCATGACCATATAACTTCTATGTGAATGTAAATTACCATGATCATTACATTGTATTCCATGTCCTACATGTTGATCATTATATACTATTTAGTGAGATCTCACAATCATAAAAGATATCCAAGATAGTGTATTTATATGACAATCTCCTCTCCTCTATCACAATATTGGATAGATTATAATAATGCCTAATACTATGTTTGTTTATTCTCAACAACTTTTGTCACTTATACCTTTTTTATGTGAATTCACTACTACTCATGAGATAAACATATGGTCTTTCTATTTCTTTTATTGCCATGCTATGATGATGGGTGCACAAAAGTAAAGAACACAAACTCAACTAATCTTTATTATATAACTTTCATACTCGATTAAAAGGATAGATAGAACTCAAAGCAAAAATTCTAAGCAAGGGAAATCCAAAATTTTATTTCTCTAATTCACGAAATAGGTAAGTATCAAACTAATATATATGGTAATGGTGGAAGTGATTATGATACGATATCGGGGCACCTCCCCCAAGCTTGGAATAAGCTAAGGGTGATGGTGGGTGATGGTGTGGTGGCATTCTTCTTCTCCAACTTATGTGTGGGGATAAATTTTTCCTCCCTCAAGTCATCGTTTTCTTTCTCAAGGTTCAATATATTTTTGAACAACACCTTGCTTTCCTGCAGAAAACAGGACGGGATAAATTGGATCTTAGCTTTGTTTACTATGTTTAGGAGACTTGATTTCTTGAATTCCACATGCATATCTCCAGGCCGAGGTAGTGGAACTTCATCTTCATCTGAACTAGCATCCTTTATCTCCTCCAAGTTAGTGTCTTCCTCCTCATCTGTGGACCAAAGGTAGGGATAAATATCCCCAACGATCTTTGGATGTGCAACATAGTGGGAAACATAGCTCTCTCCATCTGAATCCTGTGGCGACATATTTTTAGCTGTGCCAGAAAAATAGCACGAAACAAGAACAAGGGAGAAACTCACGATACAATGGTCAAAGCAGTCGGGAGTATATATAATATTTTTTCCAGGTAAGAATACATGTACATGGAAACAACGGAGTCAAGGAGGCACATGAGGGAACAGTGGACAAGAACAACACAAATATCAATAAGGAATGGAGATGCAAAATGGACATATCACGCACTAACCTATTAACCTAGTGCCTAGTGCAAGTTACTATTTGCTGCATGTTTTTGACTTTTCAGGTATACAATACCAAAGAAAGTCCAATTGTGTCGAAACTTTTTTATGATTTTTTCTGGACCAAAAGAAGACCTGGAAGCTTCGGAAGGAGACCAGAGGCCACACGAGGGAACCAACACACAACAGGGTGCGCCTAGGGGGGAGGGGGTGGCCGCGCCCTCATGTGTCGCGGGCCCCTTGGTGCCTTCGGACGTCCCTCTTTGCTCTATAAATCCTGAATTATACCAAAACTCTAGAGAGCAACCAGAAACACTTTTTCCATCATGGCAAGTCTGTGTTCTGCCGTGTGCCCATCTAGAGCCCTTTTCCGTTGCCCTCTCGGTGGGGGGAGGGGCGATCATGGAGAATCTCTGCATCAACCTTACTGCTCCCATGGTGACGTGTGAGTAGTTTACCATAGACCTACATGTCCTTAGTTAGTACCTAGATGGCTATCTCTCTATCTTGATCTTCAATACAATGATCATGGCATCTTTGCTTTGATCTATCCGATGTAGTCCTTTTGTGCGTTGCGTTTGTTGGGATCTGACGAATTGTGGCTTTATATTCTGATTATTCATGATAAAGATTTGAGTCTTCTCTGAATTCTAATTATGATTCTTATTTTCATGATTATAATAGCTTCGTAAATCTCTCTGATATATTTAAATAGTTGTTCAAGTAGATTGATATTTATTCAGTGAGAGCGGTGTGTTGTAGTGGGTTCAATCCGACTGGTTTCTATATCCCAATGACAGAAGCAGACAAGATACGTCTTCCTATGGTTGCTACTAAGGATATAACCATGGGGTTAATTCACATTGATTGAGTTCTCTTTGTCTACAGCATGTCATTGTTCTCCAAGCGTTACTCTATTTTACTTAATACTCTAGCTGCATGCTAGATAGCGGTCGATGGGTGGGGTGATAGTAATAGGTGCAAGCCGGAGTCGACCTATTTTCTTATGCCCATGATGCCTATATACATATGATCATTGTCATGAATATCACATAACTGTGCACTTTTCTATCAATTGCCCAACACTAATTTGTTTACCCACCGTATTCCTAGTACATGAGAGATGCCATTAGGAAAAACTATGACCCGGGGGGGGGGGGGGGGGTCTATTCACTTATAAGTTTACAAACTCTACAATTACCTTGCTGCCTTTATTTAACTTTTATTTATTTTGCACTTGACAACTTTCATCTAGACACTTTACTTGCTTGCAAATAACAAGTCCAAGGGGATTGACAACCCTCTTTCTTGCCTTGGGTGCAAGTGTTTGCTTCTTCGTGTGCAGTCGCTAAACACGGGGGCTGGTTGTTACTCTTATTGGTTCGATAAACCTTGGTTCTCTACTGATGGAAATAATTATCTGTATTATTCTACAGCACTGATACGTCTCCAGTGTATCTATAATTGTTGATTGTTCCATGTTGTTATGTTACCATTCTTGGATGTTTTACAATCACTAGCAAAAGGGCCCATGCGTTGCAACGGGAGAAAGAAATACCACACGGCACACGCTCTTAATTTATAAAAAATGTCTATAATTTCAGAATTTATAGCTACGATACAAATAAAGATGGTCTTATCCTACAAAAATGCAGTTCAAAATTTCACAGGTCTTCTATTTTAACATGGCTTGCATGTAGATTTAATACGTACAAAGAATCAGTCAAGTGACCTTCAGTTTCATCTCTAATCCTGATTTTGTTGACGTGTTCATTCCCAACACGGATGAGTACCGGTATGAAAGAAAGACGAATAATGACTTATTTATTAAGATTGCACCCTATATAGTATTTTTATTAAACGTTTAACAGATAAAATAATATCATATTTAAATTCTACATATTTTTCTAATCAAATTCCATGTATAATATGTTAAATTTGGAGCTACGGTTTAAAAGATATGAGTGTTTAAAAAAATATTTAATATATACTACGAGTTTAATGTCATAAACAATAAGGACTTTTTTGTAAAATCACCTCGGTGGGTTTTCCGACGGAAGCGATAGCCTCTTTATTATTAGGTAAAGATTTTATGGCAACTTTATATCATTTTTTGGGACTAACCTATAGACATAGTCCCTAGTGCTAGATGTTGTCTTTTGCTTATTTTTTACTTCGTAGAAAATCACTACCAAACAGAGTCCAAATGCAACGAAATTATTTGCAGAATTTTTCTACGCCAGAAGACACAAGATGGGCCAAATAAGTACCATAGGGGGCTCCGAGGGGAGCACCAGCCACATGGGCATGCCAAGTCTCCCAGGTGCAACCTCGTGGGTGGTGCCCTCCTCGGTGCCCTCCTGCATCGCCTCTTTGCCCTATAAATCCCCCAAATATTCCAAAAACCCTAGGGTAGTCATTGAAAACAATTCCAATCGCTGCAAGTTCCAAAATGACGAGATCGAATCTAGATCCCTATTTCGGCACACCGCCGGAGGATAAAATGATGTCTGCTAGAACTACATCAGTATTTCCCCTAAGAGGAAGGGATGATGCAGTATAACAATGGTAGGTATTTTCCTCAGTGATAAGACCAAGGTTATCGAACCAGTAGGAGAACCTCCTCACACCACGTAAACATCACCTGCACACAAATAAAAAATACTCGCAACCCGACGTGTTAAAGGGGTTGTCAATCCCTCCCCGGCAACGGCACCAGAAATTGGCACGTTGGTCGGAGACTATCTTGACTTGATCTTCCCCGGAAATGGCGTCAGAAATTCCATTCGGGTACGACGCCTCAAGATAGGCAAATAACATGAGGTAAAGGTGGTAGATAGGATAAATAGATCGCGGAACAAATAAATTGCAGCAAGCTATTTTTGTATTTTTTGTTTAATAGATCTGAAAATAAAAGCAAAGGAAAATAGATCGCAAAGGCAAATATGATGAAAAGAGACCCGGGAGCCGTAGGTTTCACTAGTGGCTTCTCTCGAGAAAAATAGCAAACGGTGGGAAAAAATTACTGTTGGGCAATTGATAGAAATTCAAATAATCATGACGATATCCAGGCAATGATCATTATATAAGCATCACGACCAAGATTAGTAGACCGACTCCTGCCGGCATCTACTACTATTACTCCACACATCGACCGCTATCTAGCATGCATATAGTGTATTAAGTTCATGGAAAACGGAGTAATGTAATAAGAACGATGACATGATGTAAACAAGATCTATATGTAGAAATATACCCCATCTTGGTATCCTTAATAGCAACGATACATAGATGTCGTTTCCCTTTCTGTCATTGGGATCAAGCATTGTAAGACCGAACCCATCACAAAGCACCACTTCCCATTGCAAGAAAATTAGATCAAGTTGGTCAAACAAACCCCAAATATCGGAGAAGAAATACGAGGCTATAATCAATCACACATATAAGAGATCAAAAAATACTCAAATAACTTTCATGGATAAAAACATAGATATGATCATAAACTCAAAGTTCATCGGATCCCAACAAACACACCGCAAAAAGAGTTACATCATATGGATCTCCAAGAGACCATTGTATTGATAATCAAGAGAGAGAGAGAGAGAGAGAGATAGAGAGGAAACCATCTAGATACTAACTACGAACCAGTAGGTCTACAAAGGAATACTCATGCATCATCGGAGAGGCACCAATGGACATGATGAACCCCTTCGTAATGGTGTCTAGATTAGATGTGGTGTTTCTGGACTCTGCGGCAGCTAGAATTGATTTTTGTCCCCCTCCTTATGGTTTCTGGAATATTGGGGTATTTATAGAGCAAAGAGGCGGTGAGGGAGGCCAACAAGGAGGGCACAACCCACCGGGGTGCGCTTGGGGGCCCAGGCACGCCCTGGCGGGTTGTGCTCCCATCGAAGCTCCCCTCAGGTGTGTTCCTGGCCCACTGATTGTCTTCTGGCCCAAAAAAAACCACAAAAAGTTTCACTGCTTTTGGACTCTGTTTGGTATTGATATCCTGCAATGTAAAAAACATGCAGAAAACATCAACTCGCACTCGGCACTATGTCAATAGGTTAGTACCAAAAAATGATATAAAATGACTATAAAATGATTGTAAAACATCCAAAAATGATGATATAACATCATGGAAGAATAAAAAATTATGGATACGTTGGAGACGTATCAGCATCCCCAAGATTAATTCCTCGTCGCCCTCGAGTAGGTAAATGATAAAAACAAAAAAATTATGCGGAATGTTGCCTAACATGTTCATATAATTTCTTTTCTTTATAGCATGGACATTTGGACTTCTATATATATGTTTCAAAGTAATGGTCTATTTTGGCATGAAGACTTTAATACTCAAGGATACCAACAAGCAACCATGTCTTCCAAAATATCAACACTAAAGCAAGTTATTCCTAGCCCATTATGCTCAATCATTGATCCATTCATGAAACACACTCGAATATTAGCTACACCCAATGCTCAAATACGATCATAGTGCCCCTTAGTTGGTGCTTTATGAGAGAAGATGGAGACTCAAATGCAAAATAAAAATTATATAAGTATAAGAAAGGCCCTTTGCAGAGGAAAGTAGGGATTTGGAGAGGTGCGAGAGCTGAAAGCGAAAATTGAGAGATAAAAACATTTTGGGAGGCATACTTTTCCCACCAACGAAAACGACTTAGAGCTCCCAACACTTTACATGCTAGATACATCATATGCGGTTCCCAAGCAGAAAATAAAGTTTATTCCTTTTTCCACCATTACTTTCACTTTCCATGGCTTGTCCGTATCCATGGGTGCCCTCCATACTAACACTTTCCAAGGAATTTATTATGTGAAAACAAAAAGTAAATTCATTTTTTCATTTTGGGACTGGGCATCCCTAATACCTTTGTCGTATTCTCGTGCAATGACAAGTGAATACACACTCATCGTTAGTATAACACATCTAGAAGGAAAATATTGGCCACCCCTCACCGCCTCGCGAGCGGTAGAGCAAACAAAAGAGAAATTTATGTTGAAAATCAAAGATGGCACATGCAAATTTTCTTAGAACGGCATGGAAATACCGCATATAGGTAGGTATAATGGACTCATATGGCAAAACTGGTTTAAAGGGTTTTGGATGCACAAGTAGTGATCATACTTAGTGCAAAATGAAGGCTAGCAAAAAGATTGAGAAGCGACCAACCAAGAAACAAAAAATCTCGTACCCAAGCATTAATCATAAGTAACACCGAATAATGCACCACAAGTAGGATATGAATTTCATTGCATAACTATTGACTTTTGTGCTTGCATAGGGAATCACAAACCTTAACATGAATATTCTTACTAAAGCACAATTACTTGTCAGCATGACTCACGTATCATATCATCATATCTCAAAACCATTACTAAGAATCAAGTTTATTTTGTCCAATGATCTTCATGAAAGTTTTCATTATATCCTCCTTGGATATCTATCACTTTGGGACTATTTTCATATGTTGCTTTTGATAAGCTCAAACAAATTTAAGTGAAGAACATGAGCATAATTTTTCGTTCTCTCAAAATAGTCTAAGTGAAGCAAGAGAGAATTTATTAAAGAATTTACTAACTCCCAAATAAATCTAAGTAAAACATGAGAGAATTTCTTAAAAAATAATAATCACACCGTGCTCAAAAACATATAAGTGAAGTACTAGAGCAAATCCATGGCTCTAAAAATTTAAGTGAAGCATAGGAGCAAGCATAGCATATTTTTGGCTCTCTCAAAAAGGTGTGTCGAGAAAGGATTCAAGACTTAAAACACAAAGTAAAAAAGCAAAGACTCATATCATACAAGATGCTCCAACCAAAACTCATAATATGTGACGAATAAAAATATAGTTTCAAGTAAACTAGCGATGGTTGTTAAGAAAGAGGGGATGCCACTCGGGGGCATCCCCAAGCTTAGTTGCTTTCTACTTATTGAATATCATCTTGGGGTGCCGCATCCATCCCCAAGCTTAGCCTTTTGCTAATTCTTATTCCTTAATCCATCATAAGATCACCCAAAACTTGAAAACTTCAATCACACAAAACTCAACAAAACCTTCGTGAGATCCGTTAGTATAAGACAACAAACCACTACTATAAGTACTGTTGCAAACCTATTCATATTTTATTTTTGCATTATATCTACTGCATTCCAAATTTTTGATGGAAAAAAATCATCAAAGAAAACCATAGAGTCATCAAAACAAGCACACAACACAAAGAAAATAGAATCTATCAAAAACATAACAGTCTGTACCAATCTGACTACTTCGAATACTTATGTAACTCCAGAAATTATGAACAATTATGACGACGTAAATATTTTGTCTATTAATCATATGCCAAAAATATCAACTTGTTAAAAATGAAAAATAATTTCGTGAGCGCCAAAATTTCTGTTTTTCAGCAAGATCAAATCAACTTTCACCCAAATCATCCCAAAGCCCTTGCTTGGCACAAACACTAATTTAAACCACAAAAACACAACTAACCAGAGCTATAATTGTGTATTTTATTAAAAACAGCAAGAAAACCAAAAATCAAAAAGATACAAGTTGGGTTGCCTCCCAACAAGCGCTATTGTTTTACGCCCCTAGCTAGGCATAACACGTAGGATCTAAGTGTTGTCACCTTTATCCTTCAATTCTTTGATCGAACACTTAGGATTTTCCAAGGACATTGCATATAAATTCTCAATGACAAAAGTCCTAGGCACGAGATTGGAAAACTTGTTTTTGCAAAAAGGGTCTCTTATAAATGTAATAAAATTGGGATGGATACTAATCATCTTAAGATCTCCTTTATCATTGCTAGAAGTTGCACCCGTGCTTTTAGTGGCTTCAGTAGTCTTACTAATTTTTACGAGAGTTTTAGCGGAGGCAAAAGACGTACCTAGATTGGAAAAAAATTCTTCTAGTTTATCAATCCTAGATGGGCTTTCTTTGATTATTTCATGAATTATAGTATTCTTTTCTTTTAACAACTTGAAAACTTCTCCCGCTTTTGACCCAATTTTAGTAGCATAGCTTTGCATTTTTCTATCCATATTTTCAATATGTTCCTCGGTAAGCATTTGCTTTTCGATAGCACCTAGTCTTTTCATAACATGCTCAAGGGTAACGATTGTTTCATTGATCATGAGAGGGGGTGAACCCACTAAATTTACCAAAGCATTAAAAGCATCAAGAGAAAGACACATCAAGAAGTTTCCACCGGTAATCGTATCAAGGGCGAACCTATACCAAGTGGTGATGCCCACATAAAAACAACGAAGAAGAACAACGATAGATTACTTACGGATATATCTATTATGAGCATTGCAAATCCTATACCAAGCATCTTTTAAGTTCTTCCCCCCCTTTGTTTAAAGTTAAGAACCGAGTTCTCGGGGGTGTACGCAATAGAGGAAGAGCTATCCATAACGACAAAAAGTGGTAGACAAGATTGCACACAAAAACAGATGTGACGAGAATAAAACGACAAATTTTTGTGAAGTGGGGGAGAGGAAAACGAGAGGAATATAGCAAATATTGTAAATTGCAAGGAGATGAGATTTGTGATTAGGAACCTGGTTGATGTTGAAGATCCTCCCCCACAACGGTGCCAGAAATTCCTTTTGATATCTGCTAGAACTACATCGGTATTTTTCCAAAGAGGAAGGGACGATGCAGTATAGCGACGGTAGGTATTTCCCTCAATGATGAGACCAAGGTTATCGAACTAGTAGGAAAATCTCCTCACACCACGTAAACAGCACATGCACACAAATAACAAATACTCGCAACCCGAGGTGTTAAAGGGGTTGTCAATACCTCCCCGGCAACGGCGCCAGAAATTGGCACCTTGGCGGGAGACTATCTTGACTTGATCTTCCCCAGCAATGGCGTCAGAAATTTCTTTCGGGTACGGTGCCTTAAGATAGGCAAATAACATGAGGTAAAAGTGGTAGATACGATAAATAGATCGTGTAACAAATAAATTGCAGCAAGGTCTTTTTGTATTTTTGGTTTAATAGATCTAAAAATAAAAGCAAAGGAAAATAGATCACAAAGGCAAATATGATGAAAAGAGACCCGGGGGCCGTAGGTTTCACTAGTGGCTTCTCTCGAGAAAAATAGCAAACAGTGGGAAAACAATTACTGTTGGGCAATTGATAGAACTTCAAATAATCATGACGATATCCAGGCAATGATTATTATATAGGAATCACGTCCAAGATTAGTAAACCGACTCCTGCTGCATCTACTACTATTACCCCACACATCGACCACTATCCAACATGCATATAGTGTATTAAGTTCATGGGAAAACAAAGTAATGCAATAATAACAATGACATGATGTAGACAAGATCTATTTATGTAGAAATATACCCCATCTTGTTATCCTTAATAGCAACGATACATACGTGTTGTTTCCCTTTCTGTCACTGGGATCAAGCACCGTAAGATCGAACCCATCGCAAAGCACCTCTTCCCATTGCAAGATAAATAGATAAAGTTGGCCAAACAAAACCCAAATGTTAGAGAAGAAATACGAGGCTATAATCAATCACGCATATAAGAGATCAAAGAAGACTCAAATAACTTTGATGGATAAAAACATAGATTTGATCATTAACTCAAAGTTCACCGGATCCCAACAAACACACCGCAAAAAGACTTACATCATATGGATCTCCAAGAGACCATTGTATTGATAATATATATATATATATATATATATATATATATATATATATATATATATATAGAGGAAGCCATCTAGCTACTAACTACGGACCCGTAGGTCTACAATGAAGTACTCACGCATCATCAGAGAGGCACCAATGGACATGATGAACCCCTCCATGATGGTGTCTATATTGGATCTGTTTGTTTCTGGACTGCGGCGTGTGGAATTGATTTTCGCCCCCCTCCTTAGGATTTCTGGAATATTGGGGTATTTATAGAGCAAAGAGGCGGTGCGGGAGGCCAACGAGGAGGGCACAACCCACCGGGGCGCGCCTAGGACCCCAGGCATGCCCTGGTGGATTGTGCTCCCATCAGAGCTCCCCTTAGGTGCATCCCTGGCCCAGTGGATGTCTTCTGTCCCAAAAAAATCCACAAAAAGTTTCGTTGCGTTTGGACTCCGTTTGGTATTGACTTCCGGTGATGTAAAAAACATGCAAAAAATAGCAACTAACACTGGGCACTATGTCAATAAGTTTGTACGAAAAAATGATATAAAATGACTATAAAATGATTTTAAAACATCCAAGAATGATAATATAACAACATGGAACAATACAAAATTATAGATACGTTGGAGACGTATCAGAACACGATCACAAAGGGGTTCATCATCCTCATTGGTGCCTCCCCGATGATGCGTGAGTAGTTCATATCAAACCTCCGGGTTTGTAGGTAGTAGCTGGATGGCTTCTTCTCTTATGTTTCCCAATACAATGGTCTCTTGGAGATTTATTTGATGTAATGCTTTTGTGCGGTGTGTTTGTCGGAATCCAATGACAATGAGTTTATGATCAGATTTTGCCTTGAATTTTATATCCAATCTTGATTATTATAGCCTCGTATTTCTTCTCCGATATTTGGGTTTTGTTTGGCCAACTAGATCTATTTATCTTGCAATTTGAAGAGGTGCTTTGTGATGGGTTCGATCTTGCGGTTTACTTTCCGAGTGAGAGAAGGGGCAGCAAGGCACACATGTATCGTTGCTATTAAGGATAAAAAGATGGGGTCTATTCCTACACGAATAGATCTTGTCTACATCATGTCATCGTTCTTATTGCATTGCTCCGATTTTCCATGAACTTAATACACTAGATGCATGCTGGATAGCGGTCGATGTGTGGAGTAATAGTACTAGATGCAGGCAGGACTGAGTCTACTAATCTTGGACGTGATGCCTATATACATGATCATTGTCTTGGATATCGGCATAATTTTTTTTTCTATAAATTGTCCAACAGTAATTTGTTCACCCACCATTGCTATTTTCTTGAGAGAAACCACTAGTGAAATGTACGGACATCGGGTCTATTTCATCATCATATACTTTCAGATCTATATTGCTATGTGCCTTTTCCTTTATTTGCAACTTTTATTTTCAGATCTCTATTATCAAAAAACACAAAAATACCTTGTTGCACTTTTTTGTTACTTATTTTATTTCGCGTTTACGAGAGATCTATTTATACAAACTATCATCAAACTATCTATCTCTTCCTCGTGAGGGATTGACAACCCCTCTCTTACGTCCGGTTGCTAGTGTTTGTTATTTCTGTGCACGCGCCGTCTACATAATTTTGCGTGATTATCCTATTGGTTCGATAACCTCGGTCTCACGACTGAGGGAAATACTTACCCTTGATATGCTCCGTCATCCCTTCTTCTTTGGGGAAAATACCAATGTTGTTCAAGCAACATCAATCACTCATTCCTCTTCATGAAAACCCAACACATATCACAAGCATGAGGAAGGATTTCTAGCGCCGTTGTGAGGGCTGATACGTCTCCAATGTATCTATAATTTTGATTTTTCCATGCTAATATATTATTATTCTAGAATACTTTTTGGGTATTTATTTACCATTTTATATTATGGCTGCATTGCCGGGGAGTTTCTCGGGTATCAAAAGGAATTTCTGGCGTCGTTGCCGAGGAGACATCATCAACATTATTAGGCTCCTAATCACAAATCTCATATCCTTGAAATTTATATTATTTTCCATTTGCCTATAATTTTCCTTTCCCCACCTCACAAAAAAATTTCATTTTATTCGCCCTCTTCTTTGTTTTCCTCTTTGCTTTTTTGCTATCTTTCCTTGTGTTGCCATGTGCCTCCTATTTTCATGCATCTTTGCTTGCTAAAAGTCTATTGATATGGATCCTCATTCACTTGCTAACATTTTAAAAAGGACAAATTATGATGAACAAATTGCTAGTGAGTTGAGTGCAGTTGATTATCTCTATGAATTTTTTTTAAAAATCATGAATGTGTAAATTTTAATGAAGTGTTGAAAGAAGAAATTTATAAAGGATTCATGATAGCTCCTCGATTGAAAAGCATGATTGCAATGAAGTTACTATAAATTCTATTAATCTCAATTATGTTAATGATATGCAAAACTACAAGCTTGGGATGATAATTTTGTCATGTCCACTGCTCATTGTAATGATCATGATTGGGGTGACGCTTCATATGATCTTGAAAATTTATTTAATCTTCAGGATGAATATGTTATCGATAATAAGGTTTCCAATAGTATCGAAAGTGCGTTTGGAAGAGTGTCAACTTTAGGTAAAAAGATTCCCACATATTTGGGGAGTGTTCAATCTTATGATTTGTTTTGATAAAAGTGGGTTTGGAGAGGCCATGACTTTAGTTAATCTCAATCCCACTACCTTGGAAGATTGTAAGGAATTTTTTGCATGTGGATCATGAAAATAATGCTTTATGTGCTAGTTACATATTGCAATGTATGTGGATCATGAAAATAATGCTTTATGCATGTTGAATTTATTCATGATGCTACTGAAAATTACTATGAGAGAGGAACAAATGCTTTTACATATAGCAATAATATCAAATTTCTTATCTATGTGTTGGAATTTTGAAGTTGTACTTGTTTTGCCTTCCTATGCTAATTAATTGTTGTTCCCATAATTTGTTTTCTTAAAAAATCCCTATGGATATGGGGTGGGTTAAACTTAAATATTCTTTCCATGTGATCCATGATGCTCTCTTTATGTTTCAGTTATTTACCTTTATGCGAGCATCATTGAAATCATCATGCCTAGCTAGGGGCATAAAACGATAGCGCTTGTTGCGAGGCAACCCAATGAATAAAATTTATTTTTATTTTTTTACTTTCTGTTTTTTAGTGTTTGAAAAATTATAATTCTCTTATGATTGTGTATTTATGTTCTATTTAGTGTTTTTCCAAGTAAGACCTTTAGGATGATTCATAAGATGAGTAGAAACAATGCTGAATCTGAAACAGACACTTTGTCTCGAGTGCACGAATTTTTAATTTTTTACTTGAGCATGATAATGAGCTGAAATTTTAACACAGTATTGTGCTCCAAAGTTTCTATGTTTTCCTAATTTTTCAGAATTTTTACAGTTAAATAATTATTGTTATAGTACAGATTACTATAGAATGTTCTGTTTAAGACAAATTATGTTTTCATTGCATTGTGTGCTTGTTTTGATGAATCTATGACTTTTATTGGGTGTTATGAGCCATGATAAAGTTTTAATACATTAGATATAATGAAATATTAAAATATGAATGGGTTGGCAACAGTACCTTAAGGTACATATGCTTTTACATATTGCAGTAATATCAAGATTCTTATATATGTGTTGGAAATTTTGAAGTTATACTTATTTTGCCTTCCTATGCTAATTGATTGTTATTCCCATAATTTGTTTGATCAAAAAATCCCTATACATTGGAAGCGGGTTAGACTTAATTATGCTTGCCATGTGATTCATGATGCTCTCTTTATGTTTGAATTCTTTACCTTTATGCGAGTATCGTTGAGAGTACCTTTATTTTTTTCATTATGTTTTTGAGTGTTTGCAAAATTCTTCTTTTTTATGTCCTATTTAGTGTTTGTGCCAAGTAAGACCTTTAGGATGATTCATAAGATGAATAGAAACAATGCTGAATCTGAAACAGAAACTTTGTCTTGAGTGAACGAATTTTTCATTTTTACTACAACATGATAATGAGCTCAAATTTTAATATAGTATTGTGATACAAATTGTTTACGTTTTCCTAATTTTTGAAAAAAATTATAGTTAAAGAATTATGGTTATAGTACATATTACTACAAACTGTTCTGTTTAAGACAGATTCTGTTTTCATTGCGTTGTGTGCTTGTTTTGCTGAATCTATGACTTGTATTGGATGGTATGATCCATGGTAAAGTTGGAATAAAGTAGATATAATGCAATACTAAAATATGAACTGTTTTGCAACAGTACCTTAAGGTAGTAACTTTTGCTTTATTATACTAACGGATCTCACGAGAATTTTATTAAGTTTGTGTGATTGAAGTTTTTAAATTTTGGGTGAGATCACGATGGATGAAGGAATAAGGAGTACAGAAGCCTAAGCTTGGGGATGCTTGATGCACCCCAAGAAAATATTCAAGAAGTATCAAGCAACTAAGCTTGGGGATGCCCCGAGTGGCATCCTCGCTTTCTTCTAATAACCATCGGTATTCTACTTGAAACTATATTTTTATTCGTCACATATTATGTGTTTTTCCTGGAGAGTCTTGTATGATATGAGTCTTTCCTTGTTTTGATTTTTAGTTTGTCATATGTATCCTTGCTGGACACACCTATTTGAGAGAGCCAAAATATGCTATGATTTGTTATAATTTCTCTATGTGCTGCACTTAAATCTTTTAGAGCTATGGAATTGCTCTAATGCTTCATTATATCTTTTTAAGCATGGTGTGCTTTATCATGTTTGAAGAAATGCTCTGATGCTTCACTTAGATCTATTTGAGAGTTAGTAATTTTGAATAAATCCTCTCATGCTTCACTTAGATTATTTTGAGAGATGAAAATTATTATGCTTATGATCTTCACTTAAATTATTTGAGCATGTCAAAAGCAAAAGCAACATATGAAACTAGTCCCAAAGTAATAGATATTCAAGAGGGATATAATAAATTTTTTCATGAAGCTCATTGGAGAAATTAAACTTGATTCCTTATAATAGTTTTGAGTTATGATGATAGTGATATGTGAGTCATGTTGATAGGTAATTATGCTTTAGTAAGAATATTTGTGTTAAGGTTTGTGATTCCCTATGCAAGCACGCAAGTCAATAGTTATGCAATGAAATTACATCTTACTTATGGTGTATTATTAGGTGTTAGTTATGCTTAATGCTTGTTTAAGTGATTTTTCGTTTCTTGGTTGGATGCTTCCCAATCTTTTGCTAGCCTTCACCTGTACTAAGTAGATTACTACTTGTGCATCCAAACTCCCTAAAATGAGTTTTTCGTATGAGTCCACTATACCTACCTATATGCGGGATTTCCTTGACACTCTAAGCAAATTTGTATGTGCCATCTCAAATTTTCAAAATAAATTTCTGTTTTGTGTACCCATACTAGCTCATGAGGTGGTGAAGGGTAGCTAATATTTTTTCATGCTAGATGTGTTATTATCAAAATGAGTGTTTATTATCTAATGCCGAAATGAAAAAAAATGTGTTCTCAAATTATAAATTCCGTGGAAAGTGTTGGTATGGACGGTACTCGTGGATATGGCTAGCCGTGGAACGTGAAAGAAATGGTGGAAAAGGAATAAACTTTATTTTCTGTTCAGGAACCGCCTATGATGTACTCCCTCTGTTCCTAAATATAAGTCTTTTAAGATATTTCATTAGGAGTCTACATACGGAGCAAAATGAGTGAATCTACACTCTAAAGTATGTCTATATACATCCGTATGTAGTCCACTAATGAAATCTCTTTAAAGACTTATATTTAGGAACGGAGGGAGTATCTAGCATGGAAAGTATGGGCAACTCTAAGTCGTTCTCATTAACGGGAATAGTATATCTCCCAAAATGTTTTATCTCTAAATTTTTCACTTTGAGCTCTAGCACCTCTACAAATCCCTACTCCCCTCTGCAAAGGGCCTTTCTATTTACTTTATGCAATTTTTATTTTGTGTCTCCATTTTTCTTATTGAAAGCACCAACTAGGGGGCACTATGATCGTACTTGAGCATTGGGTGCAGCTAATATTCGAGTGTGTTTCATGAATAGATCAATGACTGAGCATGATGGGCCAGGGATAACTTTCTTTAGTGTTGTTATTTTGAAAGACATGGGTGCTTGTTTATATGCTTTCCAAGATATATTGCCATGCAAATGCCATCGTCACTTGACATGACTTGTTTTTCATCATCATAATGCTTTGCATGATCATGTAGAGCTGACATAGTATTTGTGGCAAAGCCACCATTCATCATGTTTTTGATACATGTCACGCTAGATCTTTGCACATCCTGGTACACTGCCAGAGGCATTCATTCAGAGTCATATCGTCCTATCAGTTTTCATATTGAGTTTTAAGTAAATAAAAGTGTGATGATCATCATTATGAGAGCATTGTCGTAGTGAGGAAATAAAAATGGGGGAGGACAAATGAGCCCACCATAAAAAAACGAATGAGCGAAAAAGAGAGAAGGAAATTTGGTACTATCACTATAGGAATCAGCTTCTTTATCGTTTGCCATAGCGGACGTCAAAGGATCGTTTTGCGGACGGCAAAGGTCTTTGCCATCTGTTGGAGAACGACAAAAGTTCCGCACCTACTAGGGATGGTAAAGAGCTTCTTTGCCGTCTTCCGCCACGCAGTGGACGGAAAAGATCTTTGTCGTCAGCTAAACCCCCAGCATACGGCAAAATGTGCTCAACAACAGCAGCCATGTACTTACTCCGTTAGGGTACTAGCGGAGCCTTTGTCGTTTGCTGGGAGGCGACCCTTTGCCGCTTGCCGGTGGGAGGCCCTTTGAGGTGTGCCGGTGGGAGGCCCTTTGCGGACTGCCACTAGGCGGCCACACCTGCCAAGGGGGCGGCCCCTTGCCGTCTGCCATGGGCCATAGCAGACGGCAAAGTGACCATATACGACTGCTCCGAGGTTGCATAGGTGGCTGCCACATGGCACCATTGCCATCAACTAGCAGGCGGCAAAGGCCTTTGCCATCCGTTGGCACACGGTGAAATGACTATATTGCCACTTTTTTTTGTATTTTCAGGTATTTCTCTACATTTTAAGAATA